>NW_028324172.1:1047500-1647500 GCF_054372755.1 Phalangium opilio | reverse complement strand
AGCATTCCTCTACGTCACAACTTGGCTAAAGTTAATCAACCATTAAAACTGAATAAAAATTTGTCACGCGCTTTTTTAATTATTTACCCACATTAGGCCTAATTTTAAAACTTTTTCTCTTTGACCGCGTGCAGGATAGTGACGGCTATTAACATTAGGCTTAAGTTTTCAGAAATCATTTAGATATTTCTTTATTGTTTTACTACATTCCTCAATCTGTCGGAAAAAATGCCTACGAATCATGAATATTTCAAGCCTTTTACCGAAACTTTGAACAGTATAATTAAACAAATGTAAAGGTGGGAATGGCGGTAATGTTGAAGCTTTAGATACTACTAACCAACGTTTCGTAATGTCCCTCGGATTTTCTGGTTCGCTAGACTGGGTGAGCCCCTTTTTGAATATGTACGTTTTTATTTCTGTTCAAGCTAAACAAAACTTGCAAAAGCAGAAGCTTCTTTATCAGAATTAGGTCCTTGAATTTATGTTCAACCGCCATTTCATGTCGGCTTAATATGTTTAAAAATCGCGCGTGAAATCACGTGCTTATAAAAATCGCCCTTCATGAAGCTTGAAGTAAGACTCGCTAAAATGTTGATGCGATATCGCTGTTTGGAAACTCGCTCTCGCAAATCGCTTCGAATTTCGCTCTCATGAAAACGGGGCTTTAGAGTATTAGCAGGGGTAAATAACGAAAGGAGTTAGAGACGCTAGCTTCCGTAGTGTAGAGTACAGTGGGACTTTCAAACGTAGACACAGAAAAGAGAAAGCGCCTCGGTCGCGCCGTCTATAATTCAAAATAAGTATGATATTTTCCAACCAATAGCGTGGCAGCAAAGATTCGAAAGTCATGCTGGGATATCGATTTTCTCCTGTCTGCTTGTTTTCGTCTGCTAGTTTTCGTCTGCTAGTGTTCGTCTGCTTACGACTAAGTGACAATTAGGCTAAGAGTAAAGTTTATTCATTAATGTGCACTTGAATTAGAAACAGGCAACTTTAAATTTGGTAAATTCCTTATTCGATAATGAAATGGAATTCAATGTCGTTTTTGCATCCTTCAATACAGTTTTAGTTGTTTTAATTTCTTTAGTCACAGATACAGATACAGTCGATGATCCTGATCCCACAGTTCCACTGGCACTGACTCGGAAAAATCACTAAGCCTTGGCTCACTGGACCGACTCTGTAACCACGCACTTACGGCAAAACAAGTTTGAACACATTTTGAGGATTTCCCCGGCTTCACAAATTGCAAATTGTTGACTTATCTTTCTTCTTTAAATCGCTGTTAACTCGCGATTGAATATAAAAATTTTATTGGGTTGATTTATGAGATGACTTCACAACATCGACACCCGCCATTTTACTTTACACAGAATACCTTGCGGCGCGAGATTTTAAGGCAAAACTTTTAAGGTTCTGGTCTTATTTACAATACAGTTCCAAAGACGGCACTACGTTAGTTACAAATTCTATGACGTTTCAAGGTCCCAATGTATTCTACACTACGGAAGCTAGCGTCTCTAACTCCTTTCGTTATTTACCCCTGGTATTAGATATTCTTTTGGTGACAAATTGTTAGACAAAATATTATTTTACCGTATTGTCAATGGTCAAGAATGACATGGAATACTTTTCAACTTCAGCCGGTGGCCCAGTGATTAAAAGGAGCTCTGATGTCAAGAACATTGGTGTATAGTACCAAAAATTGTCCTTCGCTATGTCCGAAAGCTCCACGGGATATAGTACACCCAACATATTCTGTAGTATCGAATTAAAATACTCTTACCCATGATAGTGCAATAATTATGAAATACAATTGAGTCGTTTACTTCATTCAACTTTTACCTGAATTTGTGCGATGGAGGTTCCATTTGTTGTTAATTCCCCATAAGGAATAGGATTGTATTCTAATCTGAACATTTAAATTGTAAACAATTGTGTTATCTTCTTAATTAAAGGGATACAATCAATATTTGTTTTGGACTTTTCCAATAACAGTTTCGACAAATCGCTTTTATTCCTTACTCTACAACGTAACCAAGAGTTAATAGAACAATGAATAATAATTAATAAACATGAAAAATCCTAACATTTTTAAAAATTTCCCCTCAAATATGCGCCGCTAATTTCACAAGGGACTCTCTGGATTGTAGTTAACCTTTTATACACGTCTAGAGTTTCCAACATTTTCATATTTCCTAACAACCAATGAAACAAGGTCCCCTTTCTGACGGCAGAACGGGGAAAACAATCTAGTCAGTATATCGCGGTTGGTTTGAATTTGAAAATCTCTAAGGTACTTTCCTTAACTTTAAACTGTTTATGTCGTGGTTTGAATTTCAAAATATCTAAGGTACTTTCCTTAAATTTAAACTGTTTATGTCGAGCTGTTTTGTCTTCCACATAATTTTAGGCGCATTTTCGAAATAATACTGGCCCATCTAATAATAGTCGTAAAAGATTAAGAGTATCCCTTTACGCACAACATATTTAGTATTTTCAATATCAACTCCTTACTTTACGTTAAAGAATTTGAGGTAAAACTCATCCATTAAATTGAACAATTTGACAACTGACTCTAGAAGTAGAAGCTCCTAAAAGACAGATTTAATATTTCAATATCTCGATCAGTAAATTTTAATGATTCTTATATTACCTGGCATACTACAATGGGAACACTTACGCAGGTTGCAGCCCTGAAAAGAATAAAGAGTTCATATTGTAATAGCTACAGGAATTGTTTATACTTGAAGCTGAAAACTCTATTAAAGAACTAAAAACTCTATTAAATAGCTTAAAACTCTATTAAATAGCTTAAAACTCTATTAAATAACTTCTATTACTTGTATTTGAAGAAGCGATCTTCGCTATTATAAACTTTAGTCAAGTTCATCCTAAAAACATTCTCACAATTCATGGCTATTCATTTGTGAAAAAAAAACTACTCTTTTAAAGAATTATTTCATGAGATGCCTTAATTTCGTGTTTTGTTTGCGTTAAACGCTATTTGATGATAAGTCCCATGGGCGATTGCCAGACATGTTGTACAAATGAGTTTATGATTGACTATTGCGTTCGAACGTATGTCCAGATGTTTGTGTAATGATTGAATGCCTGCAAATATTGGGTTTCTTTCGTTAAATGTTATGCAAACCTCTTTATGATCATTGCAGTTCAGTTTCGAATCGGACGTGTCATGATGCAAGTCGCATTACCCTCCTTACAGCGTCCCTTTGTAATTGATTTAAAACAGGTTCTAAGAGTATCTCTTTCACCCTCTCTCTCACGTATTACGTTTACACTCTATTATTAACCTTGACTCTTCTGTCTGAGTCAAAACTTGTATGCAATTTTTCATATTCTTCTACCGAAACGATTTCTCTCATTTTTAGTGTGCGCGGTTTCAAATGTGATGACAATATTACCATGGGAAGGTTCAGCAGGGCCGTCTTAAGACGTCATGGGGCCCTGGGCTAATTATTTCAGGAACATAAAATTTAAAATATTATTCAGTTGTAAAAGACTCGAGACAGCATAATATATTAATAAGATAATTTTATGTCGTCAAAAATATACAAATTCAAGGAAAATCGTCACCATTAAAACATTTTCTTTCTAGCCTTTTTTTCTGCGAAAGCTTTAATGACATCACTAAAATCAATACGATCTAGGATGTTTGATTCTATACTCATTAGTGATAAACTGTTTAATCTTGATTGCAACATGTTATTCCTGAGCTCGTTCTTTATCAACTTTAATTTAGAAAATGACCTTTCACCTTTACAGTTTGTTACCATCATTGAAAGAAAGATTCTGAGAGAAATTTCTTTGTTTGGAAACGTGGATTCTAATTTATCACTCTTGAGTTTCAAATAAATATCAGATAGTGGGGCCAATTCTCTAACTTTTTAAGCGAGTTATCGCATGTGATAACTATCGTCTAAAGGGTTGATGCCAACCTCGTGAGTTCTATGAGAGCACGCTATCTAAATAGGTGATTAGTCATAGGTGTCATCAAACCTTGAACGAAAATCGGTGTATGTCTCGTGAATTCCGCTCGTGCTAATAAACAAAAAAGTGGGCAAGTTTATTTTTTACCGTCTTTAATATTCACGAGAGTGATAACTTATCGAAAGGGTTTAAACTGGTCGATAAGTTATCCCTTGCTTTATAACCAAAGACGGTAAAAAATAAACGTGCCCAGCTTGTTTTTCATTAGCACGAGCGGAATTCACGAGACATCCACCGATTTTCGTTCAAGGCTTGATGACACACATAAATAATAGCCTATTCAGCTCTCGCG
Organism: Phalangium opilio; assembly: GCF_054372755.1. Lineage (NCBI taxonomy): Eukaryota > Metazoa > Arthropoda > Arachnida > Opiliones > Phalangiidae > Phalangium > Phalangium opilio. Next base: position 1,643,194 of record NW_028324172.1, on the reverse strand, counting down.
CTCTCATAGAACACACGAGGTTGACATCAACCCTTTAGACGATAGTTATCACTTGCGATAACTCGCTTAAAAAGTTAGAGAATTGCCCCCAGTGATTGTTCAACGTCAGAAGACATGTAATGCTTGAACTGTTGACATTCCGAAATAAGTTCTTCTTTCTTAAGATCATCGCTATAAAATGAACTAAGTTTTTCACAATAATCCAAAATATCTTTATTTTCTAGACGATTTAGTCGTTGTAAGAAAGAAAATTTTTCATTAACATCTGCATAAACTTCACTTCGGGTTTTCAGGCTAGAAATTAATGAATCCACAATTGGCAAATACGTTTCGATTTTGAACTTTTGGCTTCCCTGAAGTTGTGTGTCGGGAGCTGCACCATCGAAGTACGTGATGCGACGACTTTTTTGCTTTATTCTTTTATTGCTATCCGCATAGTCTGTATCGGGTATTTTGTTTCTGGCTTTGCATTCATATTCTTCAAATTTATTTCTTAACTCTTGAATGTACAAAGTAAGTGATTGCAAAATGTTTACAGCCACAGACAAATTTACGTCTTCTTTCTGAAGTACTTTGCTTGTTTTGTCAACATGACTTAGTATGTCATTCCATAGAATGGTTAAAAACACGGTTTCAAGTTTTTTCATTTTATTGCTGAGACCTTGAGCTTCGTGAACAGTGTTCCTGGTTTGATTGATATCTTGAGATAAAGTGTCAAGAGCTGATTGGATTTGAAAATAGATGTTGTTTAGCGCTTTTGTACAATCAGCATGAGCTGACCAACGGGTGTCTGATAGTCGCTTTACAATACTCTGATTTGGACCTATAGCACCAACTAGTACATGCCAACGATAAGTGGACGCAGAAAAAAATGAGTATAGTCGTTGCACGAAGTCGAAATATGCTACTACTTGCAAATTGCTCTCTACAGCCTTTACGCCCACAAAGTTTAAAGAATGACCAGCACAAGGAATATATGTTGCAGTTTTGTTGATTTCTCTGATCCGCGTCTGCAAGCCAGAATACTGTCCGGACATGTTTGATGCATTGTCATAAGATTGTCCTCGACAATCTGACAGAGAAATATCTTTTTCCTTTAAAAAATTTATTACTACTTTAGACAAATATTCTGAACCATGACCATGAATTGGAACAAATTGCAAAAAGCGCTCTACCGGAGAATCTTCTTTAACGTATCTTACAGTAAATGTCAATTGGTCAGTATGAGTCACATCTGGAGTAGAATCTACACTCAAAGAGTAATATTTTGCTCGTTTTAATTCAATAATTATCTGAGATTGAACTTCGTCGCCCATAAGAGTAATAAATTCCTCGCATATGTTTGCCGAAAGGAAACATATGAATAACTTGTATTATTGGAGGTGACTTTCGATGTTGTAAAGAGAATTGTTGACTTGCTTTATTTGCAATAGACGAAAGAGGTTACTTTTGAGCAATGCATGCACGCGAATAAGTGTTGAGAATGTGTCCAAATGTTTCTCTATTGATTGAGCCACGCCTGTAGATATTGTGAATAATTGCCGTCTGACGTGTTTTCTGTGGAATGAAGTTATTTTACTTTGTTATATTGTTGGCCTGTTTTCATGATATTTCGTTCAGTTTCGTGGTCTATTTATCTCTATCCCCTTATTGCGTTCCCTTTTTTTGACATAATACATTCGGTAAAGTTATGTTCACTGCCCCTCCCACGTAAAAATTAAAAATGAATTTGTTTTTATGAGAGTGTGAAGTTTCGATTCAGTTGTTTTGTGTTCTAAGTCGCTCTGTCGATCTCCCTTACTACGATCCCTTTTATTGACTTAATACAAGCGGTAAAGTTATATTCACTGTCCCTCCCACGTGTAAAATAAAAATGAAGTTATTTTACTTTGTTATATTGTTGAAGTTATTTTACTTTGATATATTGTTGAAGGTACTTTACTTTGTTATATTGTTGAAGTTATTTTACTTTGTTATATTCTTGAAGTTATTTTACTTTGTTATATTGTTTAAGTTACTTTACTTTGTTATATTGTTTAAGTTACTTTACTTTGTTATATTGTTGAAGTTATTTTACTTTGTTATATTGTTGAAGTTATTTTACTTTGTTATATTGTTGAAGTTACTTTACTTTGATATATTGTTGAAGTTACTTTACTTTGTTATATTGTTGAAGTTATTTTACTTTGATATATGGTTGGCCTATTTTTATGATAGTTTGTGCAGTTTCGTGTTCAATGTCGCTCTATGCCGCTTACTGCGTTTCCTTTATTGACTTAATATACAAGCGGTAAATATATGTTCACTGCCCCACCCATGCGTAACTTATAATATTCAAATTGATTTCACGTCAAAATGTTATATTGTTGAAGTTATTTTACTTTGTTATATTGTTGAAGTTATTTTACTTTGTTATATTGTTGAAGTTATTTTACTTTGTTATATTGTCGAAGTTACTTTACTTTGATATATTGTTGAAGTTACTTTACTTTGTTATATTGTTGAAGTTATTTTACTTTGTGTTGTAACGTCTCATGGGGAGAGAACGCAAGAGATAACAATAAAACAACTTTAGTTTATTATGCCATCAGACCGAATGCGTCTTTTACATTGTTAAGATAAGGTATATATACATAATTTAAAAAACATGTGAGAAGGTTAAAACATAGGCAACATATTAGTAGATTATTTTTTTCCATTATTGGAGGAGTTCCAACACCTCCCCTTTTAAGTAAAATTGTAGGACTTCTGGCGGGGATCCATAATGATTCGCTCGGGCATCTTCTTTACTCTTCCTGACCGCCGTACTTCCTCATCCTCGGTGTCTGCGTCTGGTATGTTGAACCGTACATGGCGTTCGGGAGCGGGCACTGTGGTCCCAGCAGGAACTCGGTCGGGATCTACTCTTCGGTCTGGGATGGGTAGATCGAATGTGTCCATGAATACCGAGTAGGGATTTCCCTTTGGATCGTTGTTCAGACGGTGGTAAAGTTGATTGGCATGGAACTTCTTATGGGTGGCATCATCCATAAGAACATCATAAACTACGCCTTTGACAGTTTGAATTCTCCCTGGATACCACGTCTTTGACTGGTGTTGCCGAGCATAGACTAGGTCTCCGACTTTGAAGGTGCGTCGTCGAGCCCCATGATGACGGTTGAATTGTCGCTCCATGGTTGGATTGCGCTCTGATGACGAAGAGGCCGGAGGATGTAGAAGGTCTAGCTCGGTACGAAGTGTTCGGCCCAAGAAGAGTTCTGCAGGGCTTTTCTGGTCTATACTGTAGTTAGGGGTTGAGCGATAGGACAGTAGGAAGACGTCTAGCATATACGGGACATCTCCTTCGCCCTTGAGTTTTTCTAATGCCCTCTTGAAGGTGTCCACGAAACGTTCCGCCTGCCCATTGGATTGTGGATGGTAGGGCGGGGAGAAGATATGCTGGATTCCTTTGCGGGAACAGAACGAGGCGAAGTCGTGTGAAGTAAACTGGGTTCCGTTATCGCTCACCAGTACTTCCGGATAACCATAGCGTGCGAAAAGGTTATTCAGGACGGATATGGTGGCGGATGACGTGGTGGTTTTCATGTCGAAAATCTCGGGATACTTGCTATAGGCATCGACGACTATAAGATACTGGTGGTCGTTATGGGGACCGGCGTAGTCGATGTGTATCCTCTGCCAGGCCTTCACGGCTTTCGGCCAGGAATGCAACAGAGTCTTAACTGGTAACTTTGCTGCAGAGCGACATTTGGAACATTTCTTCACGAAGTCTTCAATTTGAGCGTCCAGAAAAGGCCAGGAGGCGTGAGCGCGAGCCAAAGATTTCATCCTACTGGTTCCAGGATGTCCTCGGTGAAGTAGTTTCAGGACTGTTGCTCGTAATGGGTAAGGTATTACTACTCTATTTTGTAGAAGTACGCAACCCTGCTCGATAGTAAGCAGGTCCTTCCTTCTGTGGAATTGTTCGAGGGCGGTTGCCTCTGGTGACGCTCGGAGATTCTTTAATGTCGGCCAACCGTTTTGAATATACCCGACGACCTTCTGTAAGACTGGATCCGCACGAGCAGAGGATTGGATGTCATGGAAGGTGACTGGAAGCTGTCGGACTATGGCCTTCACATCGTCTGTGACTTGGAGACTTGCGAGTACGATGTCGTCGTCCGGAGAGGAATGTGACGAGATAAGTCTGGACAGGGCGTCGGCCTGCCCGAAAGAGGTAGTCTTGCGGTATTCTATCTTGAAGTCATAGGCGATAAGAATGAGTGCCCAGCGTTGGAGACGGTTAGCCGTATGGACCGGTATGCCTTTCTTGCTTCCAAAGATTGCTAACAGCGGTTTATGATCCGTGAGCAGAGTAAAGCGGCGCCCATAGAGCATTTTGTGGAACTTCTTGACCGCGAAGGTAAGCGCGAGACCTTCCTTCTCGATTTGGCTATAGTTCTTTTCCGCAGGGGTCAATGCCCGTGATACATGAGCTACAGCTTGAATTGACCCATCTGGCATGCGATGTTGGAAGACCGCCCCAAGTCCATAATCGGAGGCATCAGCAGCGACAATGATGTCCAGTGTAGGATCATAATGCGTTAAAAGGAGGTCTGATTGAAGCGTCATCTTCAGTTCCTCGAAGGCGCGCTGACATTTAGGTGTCCAAGACCAAGTTCGTTTGGATTCCAATAATTCGTCCAGTGGTTGTCTCATGAAACGCATATTATTAACGAAGACCTGGTAATAGTTTACCATTCCCAAAAATGACCGTAACGTTGATAGGTCAACTGGTGCTGGCATGTGGACAATAGCTTTGATTTTCTCAGGATCGGGTCGTCGACCAGCGCTATCAATAATGAATCCCAGATATTTTATTTGTGTCATGAATAGCTTACATTTCTCGAGGCGAAGGCGGAATCCATAGTCTTTAATGCGGGAGAGTACTTCTTTGAGGTGTCGCTGATGATCTTCGAAGTTTCGGCTGACAATGATTATATCATCGAGGTAAGCGGTTGCGAATTCAAGTCCAGCAAGCATTTGATCCATTATTGTTTGGAAAATCCCCGGAGCGGATTTCACTCCAAACGGAAGTCTCTGATATTGGAAGTTTCCCAGATGAGTGGAAATGGTACATAGTGGTTTAGAATCGTCGTCCAGTTCCACTTGTAAGTATGCTTCAGATAGATCCAATTGGGAGAAAAGTTTTCCCCCGTTGAGCGTCGCAAATATGTCTTCCGGCAGCGGTAATGGGTGTTGATTGAGTTCTATGGTCTCATTCAAGCCGGTGGAAAAATCTGCGCAAAGACGGGTAGTGCCGTTAGGTTTCCTTACGCTTACGATTGGTGCTGCCCAATCAGTGTGCTCGACGGCTTTCAGGACATTTGACTCTTCCAGGCGTTTGATCTCCATTTCGATAGTTTTGCGAGCAGCGAACGGAACTGGCCTGGCTCTACGGTATACTGGAGTGCTTCCGGGTTTGAGAGTAAGGCGAGCTTTGGCTTTGGTACACAGCCCCAAACCGTCCTCAAAGACATCCGGGAACTCATCCTTCAGCGTCGCAATGCAGTCTGCTTCTCTTAATCTTTGAGGCGTTCCAGGTGAGGCGGTACAGAGATTGATGGCTTGAGTACCGAGTCGGGAGCATTGTCGTAAGCTATCCAGCAGACCGAAGAAATCCAGGGTTTCCACTCCCAGTAGGTTTAGGGATCCGTCTTTTGCCAAGTAGAAGTCGTGTTGAATTTCAGCTGGTCCCAGTTTAAATTTTGCCGTTGCTTTCCCAAGGAATGTAGTGCTTGATCCATCGAATAGCACTCCTTGCTCGCTGCAGGGGGTTAACTTCGGCTTACCAATTCGTTCGTAAGTCGCCTCATTGATAATGTTGCCTTCCGCTCCACTGTCCAAGTAGAAAACTACGGGAACGTCGTTAACCAAGAATTCCCCCGTTATGAGTTTCGAAGGTCGCATGGAATTCAGACTGACTGTATTTATCTGGCTTCTGTCAGGTTTCCGGTGTCCGGATACTCGTTTCTGATTTTCGCATTGACTAGCGACGTGACCTGTTCGCGAGCATTTATGGCATTCGGTCTTAGCGTGCGTGCATTCCCTGACCCAGTGCATCTCTCCGCATCGAAAACATGCGTATGGCGGCGGTTTCGAAGATCTTTGAGAGGACTTGGCTCTCCGCTTCTCGGGAGATCTGGAAGGATGCCGTACAGAAGTCTTCCGACGACGGAAACTGTTGATCGGCGTGGCCTTTGCTTGGAAAACCGTCTGTTCAGTCTTCGTAGCGACGATGGTCAGGACTTCGTCAATGACATTCTTGAGTTCAATGTTGGCCTCGGTATTTAATCGCTGCAGGATTCTGGTTCGGATGGTTTCGTCTTCTGGTCGTGAGAGTCCACATAGGGAAACCAGAATTCCGAATTGATCTTCGGTCAAATCGGAGAAGTTGAAACGCTTCAGAAGTAGTTTAACGCGATTGAAATACGGGCCGTAATCTTCATCCAAGTGACGCTGGATCCGCATTAGGTTGAATCGTTCTATGAAGAGTGTCTGTTTCTTCCCGAAAAGTTTCTTGAGGTTCTCTACTGTCGTGGCATACGGGTAGTCGGTTGGCTCTTTGGGCATACAGGACCGATAATACTCGCTGAAGGCTTCGTTCGACAGTTTCGAGACCAGATACTTGACTTTGGCAACGTCGGGCAGATTTGGGACACTAATATCCACGAGGTAGTCAAATCTCTTGAGCCATTGTTCCAATTTGTCGCCGTCGTGTTCATCAGGCTCGAAGATTGGAATGTCGAGGCAAGCTATCGTGGGTGTGGGTGCTGGAGTCGCGGTTGACGGACCGGAGGATCCTGTTGTCTGGAGTAGAAGGTCGATGATCCTTTGGTTCTGCTGCTGAGACGCTAGTTGCTGCTGCATAAACGCGTTCAATACGTCTCCCAGAGAGGACAAGGAGGAGGCTTCGGAGGATCCGCTTTCATGTTTCGGCATGTTTCCGGAATCGGTATCGCGACTTTACCCGAAGTCCGTAACGCGACTATACTCGAAGACCGTAAAGTGTCACCCCACTTCTGACACCACTGTTGTAACGTCTCATGGGGAGAGAACGCAAGAGATAACAATAAAACAACTTTAGTTTATTATGCCATCAGACCGAATGCGTCTTTTACATTGTTAAGATAAGGTATATATACATAATTTAAAAAACATGTGAGAAGGTTAAAACATAGGCAACATATTAGTAGATTATTTTTTTCCATTATTGGAGGAGTTCCAACACTTTGATATATGGTTGGCCTATTTTTATGATAGTTTGTGCAGTTTCGTGTTCAATGTCGCTCTATGCCGCTTACTGCGTTTCCTTTATTGACTTAATATACAAGCGGTAAATATATGTTCACTGCCCCACCCATGCGTAACTTATAATATTCAAATTGATTTCACGTCAAAATGTTTTCTTAAACATGATTAATTTCCCAATCCATAATTTATTGATCGTAATATTAATTGAAGAACATAAAAATAATATGTACATTACTTACCTAAAATAATCCATTAATTTTATATAATTTTCAACAGTTGCGTTTCTAATCGTGGAACTCACATTTACTTGTATTGACACAAATCGAAAGACATTCAAATTTGACATCGAGCCTTATACTAGCCTAGGCAAAGTTTAAAATTTGGGGTTCGAGACTCGAAACTTCTCGAGCAGTTGAGCAGGCCTACTTTAAATCAATAATGAAAGCATTTCTTTTGTCGACCCAAGGAGTACTATATCGGGCCCACACCACACCCCATCCCTTAAGGAGACCTAACTTAGCCTTTGAAAGCGCCTAGCTACTTTCCGAGACAACTGTTATTGGTCAAAGCGAAACTTGGTCTTCGATTCGCCAAAAATCCGTTTGCGCTAAAATTTTCTTTTGGAGCGCTAGATCCCTTTAGAATCCCGGTTCCCAACATTCTTCCTAGTGTTTTTCTATTTTAATGGAACACACATCTTGACTTAAATGTTCCCGATAAAATAGAAATTAATAATTCCCGGGAAGGCAAAGAGTCTATCTTATCCCGCAAACATCGAACTAACGTATTGAGTGGTTAGGTAAAATGAGCCGTAAATCCATGTATTTTGTAAAATATTAAGCAACATTTATAGTTAATATAAAAGAAATATTTTTAATTCAAAGAAATTTTCCTTTATAAAGTGATTATTATTATTTATTATTATTTATTATTATTTTTAAGTCATATGAATTATGTAACACTGCAAGGAAGTTTGAACATAGAATGAGTTCCCAAAATAATTTCCTAAGGTAATATAGTGCCTATGAAAACGACATTAGGAAATATTTTATTTTTAAACGCGGCCGGCGATAAAAACTTAATCAGTTAGTTAAGCAAGTAATTGTGTTTAGCTATATTCTCCATTTTCTTTATAATTTTTCGTAACTTGTGTCTGTGTATGCTTTTGTTCCTGGAAAAATCCAAAGTCGGAGCCTAATTTCGGAAACAGAAAATCGACTAAAGAATTATAACAGTAAAGAAACAATTGGCAAATTATAGTGCTTTTGAACATCAACATATAATAACAAAAAATAATTTGTTAAATTATAATTTTGAAATTTTGATTTAACTAGTACATTAACGTCGTGATTAAATAGCTGGTAAACCTGGTTTAAACCTTTGTAAATAATTCATCCAAAACCCTCCCGTGTGTCAGCCACGAAACTCTCCCGTGAACGCCCAGAAAGCTGAGCTAATTTTATCCCTTTGATGGTTGGAAAAACCTAAAGCTTGGTCGCTTTTTTGCAATTATCGTAAAGGTAGAACGTGGGAATTCATGACATGTGTTAAGTATCGCATGTGTACTTCTGGACGTTATAATGATTGGGCAAAATAATAGAGGCATGTTTTTATTTTTACAATTTAGACTTTAGTACAATTTATTCTCCAAGAACTTGAATAATTTAATAGCATATTACATTTGAAAATGCAAATAATGTTTGTATCTATCGTTACCAAGAAATTAAAATTCAGTTTGTGTCATTTTCCAAGTTTCAAGCGGTAACTACAACGTAATTTTGCCGTACGAGTCAAAAACGTTTATTAAGTTCTTTGATTAAAAGAAAACCATAACAATATCATTGAAAGTTTTAATTAAAGCAATCCAATTAATTTAGTCTTATTTCGAATGCTAATAAGTTCACGATAGAGTGAAAATGTTTGACATCATAAGTGCACTACTAACGTCTATAAGTTAGGGTGGATTATAAGTAATGTAACACGTGTATTACAATTTGATGTTCAAAATATATGTTTTGCTATGTCGCAAAATTCGATTTCGTATGATTCATTGCTAGATTTTGCTTTAAGCAAAGAGGTTGAAGATTATTTCGGTGGTGACAGCGGCTACTGTTCCTGATAATAGTATGAAAAGAAAGTAGAAAGGAACCGTGACGCTACTCAGGTTCAAATCAGCCGTGCTTTTTGACTGTTTCTTCCACTTGACTTGTTCAATTAAATGATGCCTTTAAAAATCCAGATAATTCAATGCTTGCGTTTCAAACATCGGTTCCACGCTGTAATGAAAACATTCGTCTAGCCCCTTAATCAGATTAATATAAAACCAGTATCGACCTCAATTGGAGGTTTTCTTGTAATTCCGGACTGCTTCTTAGCCAAGAGTTGTTGAAGACGAAGTGTAAATACTCGAAGCTAATTTCGTGCTCCGAAAAGTAGAATCCTTCATTGTCCGAAATGAACTTTTTACTCTCGGGATCTAGTTTGAGGAATTCTCCCGCTATCCAAGTCAGATAGATGTCCTCTAGGATGATAGCATTTTTCCCAAAAAGAATAGGCAGATATCCATCACGAGTCAGGTAATCCGAAACACTAGTGACCATTTTCTCCTGATCGAGTGCGTAGAGCCATTTCTTAACATCTCGGTCCTGGGCAGCCTGAAGATACGAACCCAGTTAAGTCAGAAAAATAGAGGAACTTATCATTTAACGCCTATTCCCCAAATATTTCAGATTGTCGAAAGCTCCGCCATTTTTCACAATTATAATTGGAATTTCCGATTTGATCAAGTCCGAGAGGGTGTCGATGCGATTGTAGCTTTCCGTCGTGAACTCCGTCCGTAAGAAACAACCCAAGAAAAACAGAATGAAAGTCACTCCGATCAGCCAGGACGCAGAGAGCAACCGACATGTTATGTGTGGCAAAACAGAGGGAATCGCTGTAGGGAACATAATTATGTCTGATTATTTAAATTTAAGCGAGCGCTTAATCGCTTACGTTCAGCGCAGAAGATCGACGCGTTTTCCCAGGCATTTTCTAGGGTTTCTCGTGCCATTTTCTTGAAAACATTCTTGGTGGGCATCGATTTGTATTTTTTGGTTAAGATGGAGTGAACGACGAGCAAAAGTGACAGAAGAACCCAAGTGAACACAATAAAAGTCAACACCTAATTGAATCGAGAATTGAAATTAATGAATTGCGTGGTGAATGAAATGTTTATGGTGCGAAAAATACTGGAGTTTCCATATTTAAGAAAGACAAGGAAGTTGACAAGACTCTCTTCGGGGCGCCGGTCACGATAATCGTCCTGGAAGTATCGAACACCGGAGACGGACTGAAATATTCATGTCGGCCACCGAATAATGCACGTGGCATGGGAAACAGAATAATAGGAGCATTCTAACAAATATTAAGGATTATGAGAAACTATTTTATCAGTAGAGCTAAATTTTGGTCTCATTTCTCTTTCACGCACTATGAAAACATCTGCCGCAGTAATTTACTTGGAAAAGTCGTCAAAGTTCAATTTATTCCCTTCGTAAATTACCCTAAACACGATTGAGAAAATTATATTAAAGTAAGATATAAACATGATATTATTGAATAAATTTGGTTTTATCTGGAAATATAAGATTGCCATTCGAAAACGGATTTACTTAATCGAGTATTTAAAAGAAAACCAAAACTCATCAATTAAGGATTAGAAATTTCGAATAATTGCCGGTTTTTAACGTTCAAATTAAACGAGTCGAAACCGGAGAATAATATTAAAATTCTCGAATTTTCGTAAACTCGACCCACAACCATGAAGTTGCAAGTTAAAGCACAAGCCTATCCGTTTGATCCATCCCAATTACTCGAATCTTATTTCAAGGAATACAAAAAATACTTCATGTTAAGGGATCTTTTCAATTAATCCGCCATGGCATTGTATCGTAATACTTGGTTCTCCATCACCCACGACTCCTGATAAGAAATATTTAAAGTTTAATTGCCAAAAAGAAAATAACACTCAGTGTCACACCACCGAACGTTTCAAAATTCACCTCCAGTGTCGTCACGTTTACAAGAGTCTCTTGGGTATACCTATAATTTAGATAAAATTTCAAATGAGCAATTACATTAATGATTTTAAAATGCAATTTGTACGTGTATTTAAAATATGGATTATTTCCCATAACTTTCAGTTCGTTCAGTGCCATTATTGGAGTTACCGGGAAATCCTAGCTTCCACTAACAGAAACCTTTAAAGGCTGTAAAGAGTAATAATAATAATAATAATAATCTAAGCTTTGTCTTCGAAGGGATTTCCACACTAAGCCTGTGGCTTATTTACAGGTGGGTCCCTTTACAATGCATAGAGGGTTGGTGGCTAGCCCTTATGCCACAGCTAACCTACAGCGCCCTATACTAACTATTACCGTTAACCTCAGCAAGTTTTGATGTAAAGGAAAAACCGGGTTCGACCGCGGAGGAAAACTCCTTTAACAAGCGGGGAGAGAACTTGTAAACTCTACGCAGAAGGATTTGTTCCCAGATTTTCACCCGGTGCCACAGTCCGGGATCGAACCCGGGATCCTCTTGCTGCGAGGCGAAAGCGCTAACCGCTTTACCACCCCACCTTTACTCGAGTCGCTGATAGATTTCTCGTTTTTCATAAGTAAAAGCATATGTTTATTAGATTGCTCTATTTCGGAATGTTAGAGACTTACTGAGAGCTAGTTCGAGAACGACGCGATAATTGACTACACCTAGTTTTGCAGTTCATCTTCTTATTTAGTCTGTACTAAGCCTTGACTGCGTCTCACCATGCGTCGCTTTACGAGAATCTATGACCCACTTCATAACAAGCTCTCAATAACCAGTGACAAACTCATGGAAAATATCTTATGAACTTATGGTAAAAGGGTTGTTAAAACGGAAGTTGTTTTCCGTTCTTGCTATATTGAAACAAGGAGCCTCTGACTGTCTAAGTTCTAATATCAATAAAAATAAATCCTCATTGTTTTTGTTATGTAACTGACATAACAGCCACGCAAAGTGTGTCTGCTGGAAAGTATTGAGTACCCAAGGCTTGATTAGCTTCTGTGTGAGTGAAGAATTGTGCCAAATCATGTCATGATTCTATGTTACCAAGAGGGAAATACAAAGGAGTAAGACTTTTCCTTTCATCTCGCTTTTTGGGGCCTTCGCTGTAGTCATTTTGTATTATGCGAATGCGCATCGACGGCAAGGTATCATGAGAGTGTGCATAGACAGATGGCCATGTCTCAACCATCTATTACGCCCCGATACTGAGGGTTGCCTACGTTTTATTTTATATCGAAAAGGTCTATTATGTATCAAATAGTTATGAACCCATCCTGTGTGAAAATTTAAGCTTATGCAAAATTAGGGAATTTTAATCCATTAGGGAAAGAGAAAAATAAACAAGCCTGGAAGTTAAGCTATAATAATCGAAGAGAACTGTAAGAATTGTACTTGCTTTTGAAGGCAGGAATCGTGTATTTCTTCATAAGTAATATTCCAAATTTGGGTAATCCGTCATTAACAACCTGCTAACTGCGTTTGTCCTTAACCATTCTCTTAGCAGTGATGACTATACAGATAGACATGGATCCAAGATGGCCGCCACCCCAAGATGACCACCCTCTCCCCATCCACCAATCCTCAAACCAAACTTTTCAGACAAGTCTGGACTAGCCCGAGCTCCTGCCTATTAGTTTCAACCCCCCATGACATCATCTTCTTAACTTAGACCAAAACTAAAACTATAGTCAACCTTGACGTCATCCCTGGCTTGCTAACAATGGGTGTTACCCTTTAACCACTCCAGCTTTTCTCTCTGTAGGCCTAAAGTTAATAAAAACACAGATTTTAAGACATCAAATATTTACTTTTTATAAGATGTACAGATCTGCGTAATAAATAAATACAGAATATATATGACAAAATAATCAACAACCAGCAAGGATAAACAAACATGTTTCAAAGAGTTCATATTTCACGTTGACCACGTATCGTTATTTGACTCGGAAGGGTGATTAGTAAAGGAATGTCGAGGTTTATTTTCTAATTGTTTTCTGCTTCGCCGCTCGATTTCGTAAAGAGTTAACAAAACGTTGACTATTAACCCGTAAACAAAAAAGAAAATGAGGCGCAACATATTGCGAGGGCTATGATCGCAAATGATATTTAAATTGCTAGTACGTGCTATATGTAACATACTAGAAAGTTAAGCAGCAGTTCTAATTGGTTCCGACTTGTCTTATTAGACACCAAGTAAGTAAAGAAATAATTTCATTGGATAGGTTAATTAAGGCGGAGTTAGAAAATAAGCCTATAATTATAAGTCTGAAAAGAATAACAAATATACAAATAAAAATTTTTAATAACATAAAATATATAATATATACAATAACACACAGAATAACAAATATTTATAAAAAAACCCACCACCATTAAAAAAAGACTAAACACCGGTCGAGCCGAACCCCCACTGCCGCGTGATGTAGGCGTCAGACTCTAGAAACAACATAAAAAGGTGTTACATGTTGAAACCTAAATTAAAAAAACTTGAAAATATTTACCGCCGCTTCCACCGGTCTTAGCAATATAACCGGGGTAACTATCAATTGGGCGACTCTATCGCCCCGCCGAACAGTGTAGGCACTGTCCCCGACGTTGGCAATGACCACTTTTAGGGGTCCCCGATAGTCGGCGTCTATTATTGTTAAGAAATATTATACTTTTGGGCATTATAAAATATCTAATAAACATGCCTATCGTCCCCTCGGCAACAAACAGCCCTTGGGCCGTTAAGCTGCCACGGTCAACAATGCGGCCGTAGCTGTCCGCCGGCAGCATAACGCCTAACCCAGTCGACACAATTTTGATACCGTGAGGGTCAATTACGGTATCCACTGGACAATATAAGTCCAGTCCGGCCGACTGGGGAGTGGCACGACGGGGAGTAAGCGCTGCCGGATGAATCTTGATGACAGGCAGGCAGGGTAAACGAGGAGCGGTGGAAAAAGACATCTTAAAGTGGTTGGGACTGGTGTTTCAGAAACAGAAGTTAAACAACTGATAACTTTCATTTTGAAACACGGGGCTTATATACAAAATTAGCGAGGTCAAATCTAATAGTGTCTAGCCAATACTTTCAAGATTCTTAAAATTCAATAAATAGCAAAAAGTTAATTAGATATATAGACATAGAAATTACAAAATCTCTCCGAGGTCTAAGTTTTTTCGTATGCAAAAAAAGTTGTCTAGGCCTGTTTTAAATAATTCAAACGAGATCATGTTAAATAAAAAAAACCCTTTAGCGAAGGTTAAAAAGAAGTTACTTTGATAGATGCCTAAGGGGACAAATATTATTCGTATGCAAAGCTTGTTTAGGCGTGTTTCGAATAATTAAATTTGAATTATTGTCACGAGATCGCTTTATATAAGAAAAACAATTTATTAGTGAAGGTTAAAACTAATTACTTTTGGGAGGGACGGAAATTGTTTTGTAACATGATTTAAATCTAAATAAATGTATATTAATATTAAACTAGAGAGGTTATTTTTATATAGATAGATATATTAATGTCCTCTTTAATCTTTAGTATCAACTCCGCAATAAAAAAATGTATTTTAGGTTAAATTAAAAAATAGCGTATCAGACATAATTAAATTTTTTTTTAAACTCTTAATAAGAATAGAATAAGGTTGTGTTATAAAAAACCATGTCGGGGCCTGTATTCTTAAAAAAAATGGCCCTGAGATTTTGGGTATAAAAGCTCGAGCATGGGCATTGGGTTTTCACAATCAAACCAACAATGAACAAGTACCAAGAATCTCAATCTATGTTCGACTCGCCACCAACATCTCCGGGCAATCGTCAAGAAACCAGCAGCGGTAAACGCACTATACACCAATTCCTCAAGCCTGACCCCGTGGAGATTCTCCTCTATTCCGACGACGAGGACTTTGTCCAAGACGTGCTCCAGAAACACGTCGTCGGCGTTAACGGTATCGAGGGGTCGTACCGGCTAAGGAGCGACGGCCAGTACTTCGAGACAAAAGTCCCCCCGCGAAAGGGGGATTATTTTGTAGACGTGAGTGTCTACAAATTTAAGGACATAAAGGACTCCCAAGCCGACAAGCTTTGGGAGTGCTCCCACAAACGACTGAAGCGAGTCGTTGACAGCAAGGACAAGGACGCCGTCAAACTCCTCAACGCCTTCCACCGGTTGGTGGTGGACGTTAAGGGTGACGCTCAGGCCACGCAGCAGCCGCCCAGCAAAGTAAGTATCTTATTAACAATAAATTTACAAACCAAAATTTTGTTCCAATTTTTTTTATTTCTGATAGAGATTCAAAAAATGAGTTCGAGCAGCGGCAGCAGCGGGAGTGACTCGGAGGGTAGTGAGGGAGAAGAACACGCACAGGTAAACCGTTTCTACACAATTGAGCGGCAGATTGACAAAACGAGTCGCAAATGGCACTGTAAACAAATCGATTTGCGTATAGCTTTTAAAAATTTGGATGACATTCCTACGCGAGATTTTTTTCGAATTTTTCGAAAAATTCTCGACGAAGTTATACGCAAATTAGTAACCGAGAATCCCGGATATAATCGGGTTCGATTTGTTTTAAGCTCCCCCGGATTGACGACCCCTGTAAATATTAAATTTATAAAAATTGACAAATTCACCAGTAAGCGAATTATGCGCACCATCTATAGAGTAACGCAATCTAGCCGGGAATTTCTCTTTAATGGGGAAGATTTTCAGTTTGACCTAATTTTTTTTAAACCTTGATGCGAATATAGGGACTTATTATAAATCCATTAAAAATAGAACTTTGGTTAATTTGGATTATTTCGTTAAACAATATAACCAATTTATTTTTATGGAGAATAATGATAACCTTTGTTTTGCTCGGAGTTTAGTTCTGGGTAAAGATCTGGCCGATCGCCATTTTTATCAACAAAATAAGCAAGGTCCGCCCTTTAACCTAGAAAATTTCCTCAAACTGAAACGCAATAGCACCCTTCAAGGTAATATTGCGAAAATCTTGCACTGAAAAGCCGGCGTCCCCGAAGGTTTTGTTACTCTAGAAGATATTCAAAAATTTCAAAATTATTTAGCTCCCCATTATCGGATCGTAATAGTTGATGCTGCGAATAATTTTACCATATTTTTCAAAGGACCCCAAGCTCCTAAATTTATCTATCTCCTTAAAATTGGCGACCATATCCACCCTGCAAAAACTTGGCACGGCATGATGGGGGGTTGTATTTCTTGCGATTTATGCTTGAAATCTTTTTACAAATACGAATTGTTAAAATAGCATAAATGCCCCGAGGATACAAAACCCTATATATGTTTTTGGTGTCAAGGAGAAGCTTTTCATTTAACCAACGATTATGTTTTAAAACGCTGTGACGAATGCCACCGCTACTTTTTCCCGGGCCCCTGCTACGAAACTCATTTACTTAATGGCACCTGCGCGAGTCAAAAACGATGTTTAGAATGTGGGCGACTTATGGGTGACGATCACGACTGCAATCCCGAATGCTCTCAGTGTAAAATAGTTCATCCGCCAGGTGAACATTTTGCTATGCCTTTGGAAACCAAAATGAAAGCCTCGCGGTTTATTTATTACGACATTGAGACTATTCTTAGAAATAATATCCACGTCCCCATTTTACTAGTTTGCGACGTTCAAACTGAAGCTGGCTTTGAAACCAAAATTTTTTACGGCGCCAATTGCGTCGAGCAATTTTTAAATTATTTATTTAGCGTCGAGCAGGTAGTTTTGACTGGACAGAAGCGTAAAACGTACCAACCGCGCTTTACCAACACTCAAGTCGTAGCTCATTACGCGAAAGCTTTTGATAACTTCTTAATTCTTAACGCTTTAGTCCATAGACACGTCACCCCTGCCGTTATTTTTGACGGCAGTAAAATTTTAATGATTCATCTTGAGGGATCGCAAATTAGATTCCTCGATAGCTTTAATTACATTAGTCAACCTCTGCGTAATTTCACCAGCATGTTTAGCCTCGGCGATGTGGCGAAAGGATTCTTTCCATTTGATTTTCATACCGAAGAAAATCTTAATTACATTGGCGTCATCCCTGAAGCTTCGTACTTTAACGTAGCTCAAATGAAAGCCAATGATTATCGAGATTTTCAAACTTGGTACGCGTCAATGGAAGGATCTATTTACAACATCAAAGAGGAGCTTATTAAATATTGCATTCAAGATGTCCGAGTCTTAAGACAAGGCGTCGAAGCTTTTAGAAAAATTTACGTAGATCTAACAAAATTAGACCCCTTTTGCTTAAAAAATATTACTTTGGCGGGTGCTTTAACCACTATCTATCTTAACAATTACTATAAACCTTACAGCATGGGTATTGTTCCTTCTAACGGCTATAACGCAAAATTCAATCACAGTCAGATTAGCTTAAAATATCTCGCTTGGGTGGAGAAAACGGAAAATATAAAATTGCGAACGGCTTTAAGCTATGGCGGTGAATATCGCGTGGGTCGCTATTTAGTCGACGGTTACAGTGAAACTCCGCCCAAAATCTACGATTTCCACGGTTGCTACTTTCACGGTTGTCCATGCCAAAAACTTAATGCCTACAATACCCAACTCAAAGCCAGCAACAGATTTCTGTACGAGCGGACTCTAGATAGAGCTGTTTATTAAAGAGAAGATGGTCGGGTATGAATATATCTCCATCTTTGAGTGTCAATTTGCTAAGCTTTTAAAAGAAAACGCCGAAGCAAAGGCTTTCTGCAAAAGTTTAACTTTTCGACCTCAAATATCAGCCCGTAAGGCTCTCTATGGGGGGCGAACGGAAAATTTTGTTCTTAACTGCCACGTACAAGGTGAGGAGAGAATTTTCTACAAGGATATTATTTCTTTGTATCCGAAAGTTTGTCGCGATTGTCCGTACCCTAGCGGCCACCCCATAATCTATAACAGAGATTTTGACAAATCGCCAGGGTGGTATTTTGGCGTTATGAGTTGTCGTCTGCTGGCCCCTCAAGATCTCCACATCCCCTTAATTCCCTTTCGCAGCGGTGGTAAATTAGCCTACGCCCTCTGTCGCACGTGTCTAGAATTGCGAGCGGAAATCTGCGATCACACTGTCGATGAACGGGCTTTCGAATCAGTCTGGCCAACGGTCGAAGTCTATGCCGCTATGGAGCATGGTTATAAACTCCTCGATATATTCGAAGTTTACCATTATCCAAAAACGGAATATTTCTTCGCCCAGTACATGACTGATTTTATCGCCTTGAAAGTGAAGAATTCCGGATTTCCCGCTCACGCGCAAACGCCTCTGCAAAAAGAGGCGTATGTCGCTGATATAAACAAGAATGAAAAGCTTTCTCTGACCGTAGCGGATATTCAATCAAATCCTTCCCTGCGTAATATCGCAAAAATTAATTTAAATTCTCTTTGGGGTCGCATGGCGTTAAATACGGGCAAGATTCGCAGCATCTTTATCAACAATTATTACGAATTGATACGATACGCGAGCGATTACACTCTGGAATTAGTTGACTTACGGCCAATTACGGAGTCGATCGCTCTCTTATCGTACAAAGCCAAAAGCGATTACATTCTAGACTACAAACTGGGGTCGGCCATTGTGGGGAGCTTCGTTTCTTGCTACGGGCGACTCGAATTGAACAAGATGCTGCTTCAATTAGACCGCGCAGCCTTGTATTGTGACACCGACTCTATAATCTACCGCCATCTACCGGGAAAGTTTGACATTCCAACTGGCAATCATATTGGTTGCTGGGCGGACGAACTCGGCGGTGATTATATAACTTCCTTTTGTAGTACCGGTGCCAAAAGTTACTCGTTTTGCACTAGCAAAGGAAAAGAAGTCAAGAAAATTAAAGGGTTGACGTTAAATCGAGAAAATCTGGAAAAACTTGACTTTGAAACCTTTGAAAGTGTGGCGATGAATCCGGAAAAGGAAGTTACAGTCAATGTCCCTTTTAATTTTAAACGGGACAAATACAAGCTGCAATTAGAGGCCGTTAAAATCACCAAAAGATTTCGCCAAACCTCGAATAAGAGATTGTTGAACGCCGATTTGACAACCAGTCGACCTTACGGTTTCAAAGAGGCAACATCCGCTTCAACATCTCTTTCGCATGAATTACGAGGCTAGGCGAAAACATACTTTTGAGGGCTTGTGGGAATCTTGCGTTCCTATCGAAGCCCTGGCCAAAGACGGTTTCTATCTTGCAGATGTAGAAACACAGACGACGCGCTGCGCCTTTTGCGGCATTGCCCTGTACCAGTGGCGTTGCACGGATCATCCATCGAGGGAACATCGGAAGCACAGTCCATCGTGTCCGATGGTTTCCAAAAAGCCGTGCAACAACAAACCACTGCGTCAGGGGTTTCCCGACTTCCCGACCAGCGAGGGCGAGGATGTTTGCGAGCCTCTAATCCAAACATGCCCAGCCACCAACAACGAGCGGTCGGGAAACGAAAAAGTTCGCGTGCGCATCAATCCGTCGTGTTTTCTACTGTAGTGCGTGTTTACCAACTAGCCTTCGAGTCTCGCGTGAACTTTGACCTCATCAACGACCAACGCTTTCGCCAACGGATTACGGACTTTAAAAAAAAAACAATTAATTAATAGGGATTTTTTGGGGTAAAAGTGTTTTGTTTATATTGTTTTTTAATTTTGTTTAAATATGTAAGGGTTTTTTTGAGTTTTTGGGTTTATAGTGTTTTAATTTTTTTGATTATTAATGTTTTTTTTAAATATATATCTATGTTTTTAATATAAATAACATGTGAACAATAATAAAATGTTTATTATTTAAAATGAATCCAACCGAGTCAGTCTCGCATTCTTTAAAGTTCCAAACACCCGCCCAGTTTCTAATCGTGGGGCCAACGCAAGCGGGGAAGAGTTTTCTTTTAAGGAACTTATTGCAAAATCATCAGCTTATGTTTGACCTGCCGCATAAAAAGGTTATTTATTGCTGCGCCGCCTGGCAACCAAACTACGAAAAATTTAAACAATTGAATCCGGGAATTCAATTTATTCAAGGCTTGCCACCGGCCGATCCGGATTTTTGGGAAACTCATCGCGACTCCTACTTGATACTAGACGATTTAGCTAGTCAATTATTTAAGCAAACTCATATTGCCGATTTAGTGTGCGTGACGTCGCAACATTTAGGGTATACGGTCATTATTATTACTCAACAACTGTTTCCCAAGGGTAGCCAATCGCGGATAATTTCTCAAAACTCTTCCTATTTTATAATAATGAAAAATCCTAGAGATGTCGCCTCTATTAGATATTTAGCGCAACAAATAAGTCCAGATAACCCGAAGCGTATTACGGACGCGTACAGACTAGCCACTAGAGAACCCTATAGCTATTTGTTAATTGATTTAAAACAAGAAACTCCGGAAAATTTACGGTTAAGATCGCGTGTTCTACCTCACGAGGCGCCTATGTATGTGTATGTCGATTAAATTTAATTGTCATTTGAATAATGGCCCCACGCGTTAAACGTCGATCAGGAAAACGCTCCCGACTCGTCGTAGCCCGTCCCTCGACAAAGTTTGCCAAATTTGTCCCTTATTTACAAAGTTTGCGTCAAACTAGCTGTAAACAACGGCGAACCCTCTTAAACAATAGTAGCGCGCCTCAATTAAAGAGCATTCAGACAATTTGTAAGAATTTAAAGGGCGGGGGCATTTATTTGAGTAAAGACCGTAAGAAAAGGCTAGCAAAGTACAAGAAAATTATTAGACAACTCGGATCAAGTACCTTGTCGCAGAAAAGCAAAAAAAAGCTGTTGTTGCAGCAATCAGGTGGTTTTCTTACGACGCTTCTTGGCGCAATCTTGCCTTCAATTGTCCAAGCCATAGCTGCTAAACTATGAAACAAATGGTGCTTGTACCGGCGACCGCCGTAACTTCAACAGCTGCGCAAGAACACTCGGCCTTGGACCGAGAGATTGATGATATTTTAAAATCGCCATTGAATGCTTACGATAAATTATATAAATATTTAGACGCTTTTAAGAAATATTTAAGTATCGAGAAACAAATTCCTTTACCTAAATTTGAGGTCGTCAGTCCTACAATGGCAAATGTCACCACGCCGCCATTACCGGTCACCCCTAAAACGCCGCCGCGAAAAAAACAATTGTCATGGCCGAGCTATGCCACGTCATCAGCTACAACAAGCACACCTGACAGCTCGTTCACCACACCTAGCCGTTATAAAACCGAGCCTCGGCAAAAGGTTTTTAAAAGTGAAACGGCTGTTGGGACACCAACACAAGAAGATTTTTACCAACACTTTGGACCGACCTATGTTGGCGACCTGGTGAAACGGCAAGCCGAAGTTCTGGCAAATCGTTTGCAAAACACATTTTTTACGCCAAAAAGGGAGCTAGAAGAAGGGGCTGTTGGTTATGCAAATCCCGACGACGCTTTTCAAGAAGAAATTGCCGATGAACAAGAGAATCTAGCGGAAGCGGAAGCGGACAATTTAACGGACTTGGAAAACCTGTTTGAGACGGCCTCCGTTAAACAGAAGAAAAAGAAAAAACAGAAAAAACCTCGGAAAAAGAAAGACGAACTTCAAAATCTCGGCCCAGTAGTTCCATCTAACGAACGAAGGGGTCGACACCATAAATGGCGTGATATTAAATAATAAAATGTAAAATTAAGACAAATAAAAAATTGTTTTATTGCAAACAATATCTGTGTACATGTTTTTTTAAATGTAAAGATAAATATAATAAAGCGACATAGTCGTTAAGTTTAAGATTCTGGTCATAGATGGCGTCTAATATCGTCTTTCTAGCCACGCCCTGGCAACGGAGTGTTAAAAACATGGCGGCGTGCAGACCACACAGTTGAAAGAATGGATGTTGAATTTGTTGTTTATTGTAAACAACTCGTTTCCCGTATCGTTTTAAATTAACTTTATAGTATCGCGGCGACTTTCCGTAAGTGCAAAACATTTCTACCGTGTCATTGTTAGAAAAGCACGCTATCCAATGTTCTACAGCCTCTCCAGCTGCTTCATTATTGAATATAAAGCAAAATTTGGGCCTTTTTGGATGTGCTGGGAGTCTATCTACTGGGAAGCATCCTAAATAGTAGGGTCGCGTTCTTTTATCGCAAGTTAAAAGAGCGTTTATTTGCGAAGTGTTCATAACTTAGTCTTGACAACTCCCGTCTCAGGTAACGAGACTTTTTGTAGTTCAGCGCCGTAAAAGACACCTAGAATCTGCTCTCCTTTCAAATCCGCTACGCGATAGACGGGTGGTGACCTGGGTATGACGTCAACAACGCGAAATATTTCGTCAGTAAACGTGCCTCCCGAGCTAGTTTTTCTAAAGACTCGACTAGCTATAGAGAGACGCACGTGATCGCCAACTTTAAGCCTCGGTGCGTATCGATTAATTCCGTTTGACTTCCCGTACAGTTTATTCCAAATGATTGATTCGTTATCTATATTAACATGAGCCGGTGCAATTCCAGTAGTTGAATGAACCCGTTCATTATAGGCTTGAGTAATTAAAGGTAAATATTTAACGTAACTTTTATTCCCTGTGGCCGTAATAACCCGGGTAATTTGTTCCTTAATTGTTCTAATAAAGCGTTCCGCTAGACTGGCCTTATACTGACTCCGGGCAAAATGTATTTGCACATTGTGACGTTTCAAAAAGGAATCAGAATTGCGCGAACTAAATTCGCCCCCGTAGTCGGTGTATATTTTTAAAGGGATCCTCTCTGGAAATATTTTTTTAAAAGCTTCGATAACCTCGCCAGATGTTTTGTTTCTAAGAGGTACTTGTCCATCCGTAGCGGCTTAAGACGTCAATGACGCACAAAACATAGCGAATATTTTTATTAAAACGTTTTAATTTTGGTAGATCCAACAAATCAGCTTGAAAAACGTCATCGATAGTCGAGGCGTACACCTGATTGGTTTTGAATCGGAAACGTCGAAATCGGTGTTTCGTGTAGGCGGGTTGTTTCTCGAGAAAGGCGACTAATTTTGCTTTTGGCACGTGCGGTAAGGCCTTTTGTAATCTCGCTAGCGACCCATAAGCGGCCGGAATAGCCACGTCGTAATAAATTTTTCTAATTTTAGCTTCCATGTCTTAACAAGTATAAATAACGACTAAATAGTTTCCCAATAAACAACTTTATTTAATACACACAAAGGTATTTTATAAAAACAATATCAGTTAAACAAATACGATATATCAGTACATTTATCTTAATAGCCATAAATCAAGGCATTCTTTAAATCGGCAAAACTGTTGACAAAATAAGCGTAAATATCCTCTTCATCCTCGATCCAGCCATGGTCGGTCTCAAATTGATGCAAAATTTTCTCTCGATCCAACTGAGGCAGCGCTTCGTGCAAATTACGTTCGACTCGATCACTGAAATTTGTGTCAAATTCCGAGCAGCTTTGAGAGTGGCATATTTGTTTTCGACACTCGACGTTGGCGCAAGTGGAAGTGACGTCAAACAAAGTGGTAGTAAGCTCGTTTAAAATTAATTCGCGCATGCGACAGACAGCTATCCCTTTAGCCTTGAGAGCCTCGTCAATCAACGGCTTTAAATCGATCAATGTCTGCCATCCTGTTTTGTTCAGGCTGAATCCTTCTCTGGTGCTAAAGTTGAGGAAATAACGACTGCTGCTGCCTCGTTCATAGTATCGAAGATCGATTAGACGTTCATCTTTCGAGTTGACGAAGCATTCCAGCTTGATGCGCTCTTTGACGGGCAACCAAATATGATAGCGAGGTATTTTTCCGTCAAAAAAGGACGTGAGTTCATTTTGAAAACGAAACAAAGCGTACCAGGCGTTAGGTTTTAATATAGTTTTTGTACGCGTATCCGATCTTTGAAAGTCTTTTATACGTTGGGGTGATTATAAATAATTTCTCTGTTTTTAGATATTATTAATTGGTTGTTTGGAAATTCGGCCATGACAATGCACGTGACGTTTTCGGTTAGCGGATAGCTAAATCTTAACGATAATCGCAAGTTACCAGTCTGGGGCATGGAATTTAGACCTAACGAAGCGAGATGTTCTCTACTCAAATCAAAAACAACGACAAAAAAGCCTTTTTTATATAAATCGTAAGAAATTATATTTCCTCGGTCAAGACCTAATATTTCGAGCCCCTCGAATAAAGAATTGTATCATCTAACGTATTGATCGTCGTCAAAATTAGGCGTAAACGGGATATCGGGATAATTTTGTGAATTTAAAGAGAATTGCATGAAATCGAGTTTGAAGTGTTGGAGATCCAGGGGGTTAGAAGTTGCTTCCCCTACAAATTTTTTATTAGTAACGAAAGCCACGACAGTTCGCGAGGGTAATTGCCCCGTAAACAAGCTGTCCCTAATAAAATCTTGCGTTCCGGTGGTTATTAAGAAATTTTTCATAACAATAGAGTTTACTTCGTAGCGAGCGTTTATTCCCGAATTTAACATCTGAGCGTGAGCTAGTTGCAGTTCGGGATTAACCTCAATTTCGCGCGTAAACAAGGTGCATTCCGTTAAATCAATCTTATACTTTTTGCCCGCTTCATTGTGAATAATAGCGAAATCCGTGGAGCTTCGATGAAGTCTAATTCGCACCTCGATATTATCTAGTAAGAATTTGGGCGTTTTGAACATATCCAAAAATAATTCGCCAATTACATCGCACGTCTTTGATTTTGCCACGCGTTTAGCGCGACGACCAATACCATTATCTTCTTTGTTAATATTGGCATCTTCTAAAGCCTTCGCCGGATCGATAATGGTATCCAAATAATATAACATAGAAGTTAACCAGGAATTGGCCGCCGTTTGTCCATAATTTAAAAGTATTTTAAAATAGGCCATATATGGGTACATATTATTAGGTTGCTGGATGGCGACGCCATTAAGAAATAATTCTACTTGACAAAATAGCAAGGCAATTATTAAATTTGTTACAGAGACTTTCTTTTCCGCATCTGGAACGGCCGTGCCGTCCTCGTGTAAAACGCGAAATTTAAATCTCAAAAGAGTTTTAGTCAAATCATGATAATTGTTAGAGGGGGGAATGATAAATTCTACATATTTAGCATTAGTTAGTGGGGCAATTGGATAATGAGCAGTCGTTTTAGTCCCAACAATATTATTATTCACCACTGGCTTTTCAAATACTTCAAAATCGGATAAAACACTTTCATAGGTCGACATGTTTAGTCTAGAAAATCGCGTTTAGTGCGTCGCTTAGCACGTTTGCTCCGGCTTGTTTTAGCAGTCCTCTTTCGTTTTCGGCCCGTCCCGCTCTGCGTGTTAACAAACCGGTCCACGCCTTTATGTAGTAGGGAATTTATAGATTGCTTGACATTTCGTTTAATCGATTCTCGAGGTGATATTCCGGGGTTTTGGGCATCGCGAATTACTCTACTCGTTAACCCAACAGCTTCGGACGCTAAAGTACTAATGGCCGGCCTAATAAAGGGTGTAATTTTGCGCAATAAAGAATTGAAGATACCGCCAACACTAAAACGACCCCCCGATTGGAAAACGTTCGCGTGTAGAGCCGGAAGAGACGATCCTCTTTGGAAATACAGAGTATATCTATTGGGTACCATTGCTCAAGTTCTATTGACGTCGACGCCTAAAAAACAGTTTAATATATACTTTACCCACATTAAACGGGATATTTTCCCCGTAATCGGATTTCAATTCAATTTCAATTTCTTGTATATCGCTTGTTGAAATTGGATAAAAGTCGATATTATTAAATATTTCCTGGTTCTCCTCGTCTAGCAGCGAAAAAGCCGGCATTTTTATGAAACGTAGCAGAGGGGCTTGACCACCACCCACTACTTGTTGACGGATAATATTGGTATAAACAAACATGGCATCGATGCCTCTCATGATATCCGCGGGATACTCCGACGTCTCGTTACTGATATACCGATCCAACTGATTACTACTAAAACCTAACAATCGTCCCAGTCCTCGTCCGGGTGTTGTTTTGGGAAACAAAATTGAGACCGTATCGTTCAGTTTTGAAACCGTGACGGTTCCGTATACATTCTGCGTAAATTTTAGACTTTTTCTATGCGTCGGCGACATGGCTTCGCTCATAGCACTTAAAACATCGCTAATATGATAATATACCCCGGGAGGAATCTCGCACGCGAAATTATCAACTCGTCTGGCTTGAGACCTGGGTAAATACGGCTGGTCAGCCATATTTGGGTCTTCTGGAAATCTATCCACATCGTGTTCGCTAGTCCAAAAATTATTATCCGCTGTCAGGGTCATTATTCTTAATCGAGGATTTACCAGAGCTACTCCCGAATGACTGAGTTGAAAAAATTCTCCCTCTTCGGGAATGTTAAATAATTGAGCCATTGGTCTAGCTACCGATACGCGAACACCTGGTTCTATTTCAAGACGAACATAAAATCTATCTTCCAGCGCCGTTTTGAGAATGTACATTTTAAAATACTGGCGAGGCATATATTCTTGAACCCCTAATAACTGGTTTATAATTTTTAAATGTAAAGAGAAGGGAATTACGGCCCCGCTTGCCGTAAAATCGCAGGTATATTCGCCCGCGGGTATTTTGATTTTTGTGAAACTAGTCTTAGTAAATAGATACATTAGTGAGTCATGAGCGCGATTATTTACGAATGTGTCATTAGTTGTTTTGAAATGCGTAAAATTACGCTCTAAAGGTTTAGTGGATAGAAACGTCCCACAAACGTATTCAGCTTCTAAATTTAATATATCACGCAATTCTTTTGGGAAGAGCAT
This sequence comes from Phalangium opilio, assembly GCF_054372755.1. NCBI lineage: Eukaryota > Metazoa > Arthropoda > Arachnida > Opiliones > Phalangiidae > Phalangium > Phalangium opilio. The sequence continues at coordinate 1,616,050 of NW_028324172.1, read as the reverse complement.
TTCAATTTTTGCCGGACAATAGACTCTAAAATAACGTTCCGCTCCTTGTTTAATAACACTAAATTCGGCCTGTTGCAATCTTAAAGGGTCAAAATTGCGCGCAGTTATTTGGAGGTTTTCGGCAATTTCTTCATAAATCTTATAATCATCTGTCGATCTAAACTCGCCTGACATTTTAAAAAAAGAAATAAAGCCAGGGTTCTTCCCAGGCGGTATAGCGCTTTGGTTCTATTGACTCGATATTCTACGTATGCATTGTCTTTGTCTATAGTATATTCTTCTAACGTCATGCCTAAGGGACCAAGCTGGTGTCTTCCGGAATAATATCTATCGGGGTCAGCGCCAAGCAATTTAGCTACTTGAGGAGAAAATTTAATTTCCACCCATTCCGGTGTTTTGAAATTATACACGATAGCATCCCCCCAATTATCTACTGTGTGGTATGTTACTTGAATTTTTTTAAATACTAATTTTTCTAAAGTGTTGGCTACGGCTCGATAAAGCCCTTCGGCGTTTTTCTCTGGCGTTTTACTGGCTTTAAAAGTTTGCGGTAAGAACAATACTGTGTAATTGTCATAATCTTCAGGGTTAATTGGCTTAGACTTTTCAGAGATAATTGGCTCGGGTTTTTTCTTTGGCGGATCAACCGGTTGCGGAAACAAGGGTTTTTCATCAACCGGTGGTGGGGAGGGGGTCGGTAATATGGGTAGCTCAAAAGTTGAGGATGTTGTAGAGTCTGGAGATTTTGAGAGGTCAGGCTTTGATGAGTCGGGTTTCGGTAAGTCTGGTTTTGAGGGGTCTGGAAATATATATATTTCCTCAACCTCCGTTGGCGAGGGGGTCGGCGTCAGTGGTTCGAAGGTAGAGGGTTTCGGAGCCTCGGGTTTTGGTAGATCAGGCTTATATGGGTCTGGAGTTGGAATTTTCGGGTAATCTGGAAGTTTCAGGGGATCTGGCTCCGGCTTTGACTCTGGTAGTTCAGCCTTTGGTTTTGGTAGTTCGGACTTCGTTGTCTCCGGCTTTGACTTTGGTAATTCAGCCTTTGGTTTTGGTAGTTCGGATTTCGTTGTCTCCGGCTTTGACTTTGGTAATTCAGCCTTTGGTTTTGGTAGTTCGGATTTCGTTGTCTCCGGCTTTGACTTTGGTAATTCAGCCTTTGGTTTTGGTAGTTCGGATTTCGTTGTCTCCGGCTTTGACTTTGGTAATTCAGCCTTTGGTTTTGGTAGTTCGGATTTCGTTGTCTCCGGCTTTGACTTTGGTAATTCAGCCTTTGGTGGCTCTGTAGTCAGAATCTTTGAGGGATCTGAAGTAGACGGGGTTGGCCTAGTTGTTGTTGTAGTAGTAGATGTTGGGTTAGTTGTTGTGGTAGATGTTGGGTTAGTTGTTGTGGTAGATGTTGGCTTAGTTGTTGTGGTAGATGCTGGATTAATCGTTGTAGTAGGGGCTGAATTAGTTGAGCTTGGAGGCATTAGTTTATCCGAACTTGGAGGTACCGGTTTAGTCGAACTTGGAGGGGTTGGGTTAGTGGATGGCGAAGTGGTCGTTTTAGGTGGGTCAATTTTCGGAAATGCTGGATAGTAGGGTTTTGGTTGATTAGGCTCTGGGAAGGTTTGTTTTGGAATAGTTATTTTGGGTGGAGGGGTAATTTTAGCTGGCTGTGGTTGTACAAGTACTACGGGTTCAGTCGTAGCAATAGGTATCGGAAGAAAAGGCGTAGTTCGCGGTAAAATAGGTATAGATGGCGGTACAGGCCTATATTCCGGTTGCGGTTTTTTTCTTATCGGCGGAACTTCGTGGCTTGTTTTACGTTTAATGGCTGCCTTGCGAATGTACTTTTAATCAAATTTTTTTTTAAAACTATCTCCAACACTATCAATTTCGATTTCCACGTAATTGTTAGTGTAATTTAAACTTATATTTTTAGCATGCTTTGATACAGGATATTTGGATATATAGGGAACATCTTCGTAATTATTCTCCTTAAATTCAAATAATGTGGTCAAAGGGGAATCAGTTGGTATTTTGAACCGTATGTTTTTCTCTCCTAAAACTTGCAGGTAAACGGGAAAGTTTGTATCTAACTGTTTTCCCAGGGCCCCGTCTTTATATTTATTCACAAATTTAAAGGATAATTTGCCTTTTAAATACGGATGACTGTTTACATCATCATTTAACAGCTCGACAAAATTTTGGGGCAGTTCGTACTCTTTGGTCCTGGTATAACGATTGACAGGTATCTCTATTTTTTGATATTCAACAGGCTCTCGAACAGCTGCATAGTTGTCACGGTTTGGGTCACTTACAACCTGAATTTCAAACTTGTTAAACTCTTCGCTTATATTCACCCAATGATTTGGAAATATGATTTCCGCCAACCCAACTTCATAATCACCAGTCAAGTTAAGGGGCTGATGCAAATAATTTTTAAAACTTGACTGGGTATTGTTTGGATATATATCTAGACACGTATTAGACGCTAAAGTTAAAAAAAGTCGTCATTCATGACTAACGCCTGTTTATCAACTAACCCCAACTTCTTAGACCAACGTTATTTTATACATAAAAAAGATTACCAATGGCTCGGTGGACTGGTATTTTAACCTGGAAAAGTTATTTTTACGTGGAAAAGGTATTTTAAAGTTTAAACGGTATTTAAACGTGGAAAGATATTCTAAAAAGGAAAAGTTATTTTAACGTGGAAAAAGGTATTTGAACGTGGAAAAGGTATTTCAACCTGGAAAAGGTATTTTAACCTGGAAAAGGTATTTCAACCTGGAAAAGGTATTTCAACCTGGAAAAGGTATTTTAACCTGGAAAAGGTATTATAATGTTTAAACGGTATTTTAACGTTGAAGGATATTATAACAAGGAAAAGTTATTTTAACCTGGAAAAGGTTTTTTAACCTGGAAAAGTTATTTCAACCTGGAAAAGGTATTTTAACCTGGAAAAGGTATTTTAACGTGGAAAAGGTATTTTAACCTGGAAAAGGTATTTCAACCAGGAAATGGTATTTTAAGGTGGAAAAGGTATTTTATCGTGGAAAAGGTATTTTAACCTGGAAAAGGTATTTTTACGTGGAAAAGGTATTTTAAAGTTTAAACGGTATTTAAACGTGGAAAGATATTCTAACAAGGAAAAGGTATTTTTAACGTGGAAAAAGGTATTTGAACGTGGAAAAGGTATTTAAACCTGGAAAAGGTATTTTAACCTGGAAAAGGTATTATAATGTTTAAACGGTATTTTAACGTTGAAAGATATTATAACAAGGAAAAGGTATTTTAACCTGGAAAAGGTATTTTAACCTGGAAAAGGTATTTCAACCTGGAAAAGGTATTTTAACCTGGAAAAGGTATTTTAACGTGGAAAAGGTATTTTAACCTGGAAAAGGTATTTCAACCAGGAAATGGTATTTTAACGTGGAAAAGGTATTTGAACGTGGAAAAGGTATTTTAACGTGGAAAAGGTATTTGAACGTGGAAAAGGTATTATAATGTTTAAACGGTATTTTAACGTTGAAAGATATTGTAACAAGGAAAAGGTATTTTAACCTGCAAAAGGTATTTTAACCTGGAAAAGGTATTTCAACCTAGAAAAGGTATTTTTACCTGGAAAAGGTATTTTAACCTGGAAAAGGTATTATAATGTTTAAACGGTATTTTAACGTTGAAAGATATTATAACAAGGAAAAGGTATTTTAACCTGGAAAAGGTATTTTAACCTGGAAAACGTATTTCAACCTGGAAAAGGTAAGGCTGTGGTTGTACAAGTACTACGGGTTCAGTCGTAGCAATAGGTATCGGAAGAAAAGGCGTAGTTCGCGGTAAAATAGGTATAGATGGCGGTACAGGCCTATATTCCGGTTGCGGTTTTTTTCTTATCGGCGGAACTTCGTGGCTTGTTTTACGTTTAATGGCTGCCTTGCGAATGTACTTTTAATCAAATTTTTTTTTAAAACTATCTCCAACATTATCAATTTCGATTTCCACGTAATTGTTAGTGTAATTTAAACTTATATTTTTAGCATGCTTTGATACAGGATATTTGGATATATAGGGAACATCTTCGTAATTATTCTCCTTAAATTCAAATAATGTGGTCAAAGGGGAATCAGTTGGTATTTTGAACCGTATGTTTTCCTCTCCTAAAACTTGCAGGTAAACGGGAAAGTTTGTATCTAACTGTTTTCCCAGGGCCCCGTCTTTATATTTATTCACAAATTTAAAAGATAATTTGCCTTTTAAATACGGATGACTGTTTACATCATCATTTAACAGCTCGACAAAATTTTGGGGCAGTTCGTACTCTTTGGTCCTGGTATAACGATTGACAGGTATCTCTATTTTTTGATATTCAACAGGCTCTCGAACAGCTGCATAGTTGTCACGGTTTGGGTCACTTACAACCTGAATTTCAAACTTGTTAAACTCTTCGCTTATATTCACCCAATGATTTGGAAATATGATTTCCGCCAACCCAACTTCATAATCACCAGTCAAGTTAAGGGGCTGATGCAAATAATTTTTAAAACTTGACTGGGTATTGTTTGGATATATATCTAGACACGTATTAGACGCTAAAGTTAAAAAAAGTCGTCATTCATGACTAACGCCTGTTTATCAACTAACCCCAACTTCTTAGACCAACGTTATTTTATACATAAAAAAGATTACCAATGGCTCGGTGGACTGGTATTTTAACCTGGAAAAGTTATTTTTACGTGGAAAAGGTATTTTAAAGTTTAAACGGTATTTAAACGTGGAAAGATATTCTAAAAAGGAAAAGTTATTTTAACGTGGAAAAAGGTATTTGAACGTGGAAAAGGTATTTCAACCTGGAAAAGGTATTTTAACCTGGAAAAGGTATTTCAACCTGGAAAAGGTATTTCAACCTGGAAAAGGTATTTTAACCTGGAAAAGGTATTATAATGTTTAAACGGTATTTTAACGTTGAAGGATATTATAACAAGGAAAAGTTATTTCAACCTGGAAAAGGTATTTTAACCTGGAAAAGGTATTTTAACGTGGAAAAGGTATTTTAACCTGGAAAAGGTATTTCAACCAGGAAATGGTATTTTAAGGTGGAAAAGGTATTTTATCGTGGAAAAGGTATTTTAACCTGGAAAAGGTATTTTTACGTGGAAAAGGTATTTTAAAGTTTAAACGGTATTTAAACGTGGAAAGATATTCTAACAAGGAAAAGGTATTTTTAACGTGGAAAAAGGTATTTGAACGTGGAAAAGGTATTTAAACCTGGAAAAGGTATTTTAACCTGGAAAAGGTATTATAATGTTTAAACGGTATTTTAACGTTGAAAGATATTATAACAAGGAAAAGGTATTTTAACCTGGAAAAGGTATTTTAACCTGGAAAGGGTATTTCAACCTGGAAAAGGTATTTTAACCTGGAAAAGGTATTTTAACGTGGAAAAGGTATTTTAACCTGGAAAAGGTATTTCAACCAGGAAATGGTATTTTAACGTGGAAAAGGTATTTGAACGTGGAAAAGGTATTTTAACGTGGAAAAGGTATTTGAACGTGGAAAAGGTATTATAATGTTTAAACGGTATTTTAACGTTGAAAGATATTGTAACAAGGAAAAGGTATTTTAACCTGCAAAAGGTATTTTAACCTGGAAAAGGTATTTCAACCTAGAAAAGGTATTTTTACCTGGAAAAGGTATTTTAACCTGGAAAAGGTATTATAATGTTTAAACGGTATTTTAACGTTGAAAGATATTATAACAAGGAAAAGGTATTTTAACCTGGAAAAGGTATTTTAACCTGGAAAACGTATTTCAACCTGGAAAAGGTATTTTAACCTGGAAAAGGTATTTTAACCTGGAAAACGTATTTCAACCTGGAAAAGGTATTTTAACCTGGAAAAGGTATTTCAACCTGGAAAAGGTATTTTAACCTGGAAAAGGTATTTTAACCTAGAAAAGGTATTATAATGTTTAAACGGTATTTTAACGTGGAAAAGGTATTTTAACCTGGAAAATTTATTATAACCTGAAAAAGGTATTTTAACCTGGAAAAGGTATTTTAACGTGGAAAAGGTATTTTAACCTGGAAAAGATATTCTAACAAGGAAAAGGTATTTTAACCTGGAAAAGATATTCTAACAAGGAAAAGGTATTTTAACGTGGAAAATGTATTTTAAACTGGAAAAGGTATTTTAACCCGAAAAATGTATTTTAACCTGGAAAAGGTATTTTAACGCGGAAAAGGTATTTTAACCTGGAAAAAGAATTATAATGTTTAAACGGCATTTACCGTGGAAAGATATTCTAACAAGGAAAAGGTATTTTAACCTGGAAAAGGTATTTTAACTTGGAAAAGGTATTTTAACCTGGTAAAGGTATTTTAACGTGGAAAAGGTATTTTAAATTGGAAAATATATTGTAACAAGGAAAAGGTATTCTATCGTGGTAAAGGTATTTTAACGTGGAAAATGTATTTTAACGTGGAAAAGGAATTTTAACCTGGAAAAGGTATTTTAACCTGGAAAAGGTATTTTAACCTGGAAAAGGTATTTTAACCAGGAAAAGGTATTTTAACCTGGAAAAGGTATTTTATCCTGAAAAAGGTATTATAATGTTTAAATGGCTTTTTAACGTGGAAAGATATTCTAACAAGGAAAAGGTATTTTATCGTGGAAAAGGTATTTTAACCTGGAAAAGGTATTTTAAAGTGGAAAAGGTATTTTAACCTATAAAAGGTATTTCAGCCAGGAAATGGTGTTTTAACGTGGAAAAGGTATTTTAACGTGGAAAAGGTATTTTAACGTGGAAAAGGTATTTTAACATGGAAAAGTTATTTTTACGTGGAAAAGGTATTTTAAAGTTTAAACGGTATTTAAACGTGGAAAGATATTCTAACAAGGAAAAGGTATTTTACCATGGAAAAAGGTATTTCAACCTGGAAAAGGTATTTTAACCTGGAAAAGGTATTTTAACCTGGAAAAGGTATTTTAATGTTTAAACGGTATTTTAACGTTGAAAGATATTATAACAAGGAAAAGGTATTTTAACCTGGAAAAGGTATTTTAACCTGGAAAAAGTATTTCAACCTGGAAAAGGTATTTTAACCTGGAAAAGGTATTTTAACGTGGAAAAGGTATTTTAACCTGGAAAAGGTATTTCAACCAGGAAATGGTATTTTAACCTAGAAAAGGTATTTTAACCTAGAAAAGGTAATTTAAAGTTTAAACGGTATTTTAACGTGGAAAAGGTATTTTAACCTGGAAAATTTATTATAACCTGAAAAAGGTTTTTTAACCTGGAAAAGGTATTTTAACGTGGAAAGGGTATTTTAACCTGGAAAAGATATTCTAACAAGGAAAAGGTATTTTAACCTGGAAAAGATATTCTAACAAGGAAAAGGTATTTTAACGTGGAAAAGGTATTTTAACGTGGAAAAGGTATTTTAACCTGAAGAAGGTATTTTAACCTGGAAAAGGTATTTTAACCTGGAAAAGGTATTTTAACGTGGAAAAGGTATTTTAACCTGGAAAAGGTATTTTTACGTGGAAAAGGTATTTTAAAGTTTAAACGGTATTTAAACGTGGAAAGATATTCTAACAAGGAAAAGGTATTTTAACCTGGAAAAGGTATTTGAGCGTGGAAAAGGTATTTTAACCTGGAAAAGGTATTTTAACCTGGAAAACGTATTTCAACCTGGAAAAGGTATTTTAACCTGGAAAAGGTATTATAATGTTTAAACGGTATTTTAACATTGAAAGATATTATAACAAGGAAAAGGTATTTTAACCTGGAAAAGGTATTTTAACCTGGAAAAGGTATTTTAACCTGGAAAAGGTAATTTAAAGCTTAAACGGTATTTTAACGTTGAAGGATATTATAACAAGGAAAAGTTATTTCAACCTGGAAAAGGTATTTTAACCTGGAAAAGGTATTTTAACGTGGAAAAGGTATTTTAACCTGGAAAAGGTATTTCAACCAGGAAATGGTATTTTAAGGTGGAAAAGGTATTTTATCGTGGAAAAGGTATTTTAACCTGGAAAAGGTATTTTTACGTGGAAAAGGTATTTTAAAGTTTAAACGGTATTTAAACGTGGAAAGATATTCTAACAAGGAAAAGGTATTTTTAACGTGGAAAAAGGTATTTGAACGTGGAAAAGGTATTTAAACCTGGAAAAGGTATTTTAACCTGGAAAAGGTATTATAATGTTTAAACGGTATTTTAACGTTGAAAGATATTATAACAAGGAAAAGGTATTTTAACCTGGAAAAGGTATTTTAACCTGGAAAGGGTATTTCAACCTGGAAAAGGTATTTTAACCTGGAAAAGGTATTTTAACGTGGAAAAGGTATTTTAACCTGGAAAAGGTATTTCAACCAGGAAATGGTATTTTAACGTGGAAAAGGTATTTGAACGTGGAAAAGGTATTTTAACGTGGAAAAGGTATTTGAACGTGGAAAAGGTATTATAATGTTTAAACGGTATTTTAACGTTGAAAGATATTGTAACAAGGAAAAGGTATTTTAACCTGCAAAAGGTATTTTAACCTGGAAAAGGTATTTCAACCTAGAAAAGGTATTTTTACCTGGAAAAGGTATTTTAACCTGGAAAAGGTATTATAATGTTTAAACGGTATTTTAACGTTGAAAGATATTATAACAAGGAAAAGGTATTTTAACCTGGAAAAGGTATTTTAACCTGGAAAACGTATTTCAACCTGGAAAAGGTATTTTAACCTGGAAAAGGTATTTTAACCTGGAAAACGTATTTCAACCTGGAAAAGGTATTTTAACCTGGAAAAGGTATTTCAACCTGGAAAAGGTATTTTAACCTGGAAAAGGTATTTTAACCTAGAAAAGGTATTATAATGTTTAAACGGTATTTTAACGTGGAAAAGGTATTTTAACCTGGAAAATTTATTATAACCTGAAAAAGGTATTTTAACCTGGAAAAGGTATTTTAACGTGGAAAAGGTATTTTAACCTGGAAAAGATATTCTAACAAGGAAAAGGTATTTTAACCTGGAAAAGATATTCTAACAAGGAAAAGGTATTTTAACGTGGAAAATGTATTTTAAACTGGAAAAGGTATTTTAACCCGAAAAATGTATTTTAACCTGGAAAAGGTATTTTAACGCGGAAAAGGTATTTTAACCTGGAAAAAGAATTATAATGTTTAAACGGCATTTACCGTGGAAAGATATTCTAACAAGGAAAAGGTATTTTAACCTGGAAAAGGTATTTTAACTTGGAAAAGGTATTTTAACCTGGTAAAGGTATTTTAACGTGGAAAAGGTATTTTAAATTGGAAAATATATTGTAACAAGGAAAAGGTATTCTATCGTGGTAAAGGTATTTTAACGTGGAAAATGTATTTTAACGTGGAAAAGGAATTTTAACCTGGAAAAGGTATTTTAACCTGGAAAAGGTATTTTAACCTGGAAAAGGTATTTTAACCAGGAAAAGGTATTTTAACCTGGAAAAGGTATTTTATCCTGAAAAAGGTATTATAATGTTTAAATGGCTTTTTAACGTGGAAAGATATTCTAACAAGGAAAAGGTATTTTATCGTGGAAAAGGTATTTTAACCTGGAAAAGGTATTTTAAAGTGGAAAAGGTATTTTAACCTATAAAAGGTATTTCAGCCAGGAAATGGTGTTTTAACGTGGAAAAGGTATTTTAACGTGGAAAAGGTATTTTAACGTGGAAAAGGTATTTTAACATGGAAAAGTTATTTTTACGTGGAAAAGGTATTTTAAAGTTTAAACGGTATTTAAACGTGGAAAGATATTCTAACAAGGAAAAGGTATTTTACCATGGAAAAAGGTATTTCAACCTGGAAAAGGTATTTTAACCTGGAAAAGGTATTTTAACCTGGAAAAGGTATTTTAATGTTTAAACGGTATTTTAACGTTGAAAGATATTATAACAAGGAAAAGGTATTTTAACCTGGAAAAGGTATTTTAACCTGGAAAAAGTATTTCAACCTGGAAAAGGTATTTTAACCTGGAAAAGGTATTTTAACGTGGAAAAGGTATTTTAACCTGGAAAAGGTATTTCAACCAGGAAATGGTATTTTAACGTGGAAAAGGTATTTTAACCTAGAAAAGGTAATTTAAAGTTTAAACGGTATTTTAACGTGGAAAAGGTATTTTAACCTGGAAAATTTATTATAACCTGAAAAAGGTTTTTTAACCTGGAAAAGGTATTTTAACGTGGAAAGGGTATTTTAACCTGGAAAAGATATTCTAACAAGGAAAAGGTATTTTAACCTGGAAAAGATATTCTAACAAGGAAAAGGTATTTTAACGTGGAAAAGGTATTTTAACGTGGAAAAGGTATTTTAACCTGAAGAAGGTATTTTAACCTGGAAAAGGTATTTTAACCTGGAAAAGGTATTTTAACGTGGAAAAGGTATTTTAACCTGGAAAAGGTATTTTTACGTGGAAAAGGTATTTTAAAGTTTAAACGGTATTTAAACGTGGAAAGATATTCTAACAAGGAAAAGGTATTTTAACCTGGAAAAGGTATTTGAGCGTGGAAAAGGTATTTTAACCTGGAAAAGGTATTTTAACCTGGAAAACGTATTTCAACCTGGAAAAGGTATTTTAACCTGGAAAAGGTATTATAATGTTTAAACGGTATTTTAACATTGAAAGATATTATAACAAGGAAAAGGTATTTTAACCTGGAAAAGGTATTTTAACCTGGAAAAGGTATTTTAACCTGGAAAAGGTAATTTAAAGCTTAAACGGTATTTTAACCTGGAAAAGGTATTTTAACCTGGAAAAGGTAATTTAAAGCTTAAACGGTATTTTAACGTGCAAAAGGTATTTTAACCTGGAAAATTTATTATAACCTGAAAAAGGTATTTTAACCTGGAAAAGGTATTTTATCGCGGAAAAGGTATTTTAACCTGGAATAGATATTATAACAAGGAAAAGGTATTTTAACCTGGAAAAGGTATTGTAATGTTTAAACGGTATTTTAACGTGGAAAAGGTATTTTAACCTGGAAAATTTATTATAACCTGAAAAAGGTATTTTAACCTGGAAAAGGTATTTTAACGTGGAAAAGGTATTTTAACCTGGAAAAGATATTCTAACAAGGAAAAGGTATTTTAACCTGGAAAAGATATTCTAACAAGGAAAAGGTATTTTAACGTGGAAAATGTATTTTAAACTGGAAAAGGTATTTTAACCCGAAAAATGTATTTTAACCTGGAAAAGGTATTTTAACGCGGAAAAGGTATTTTAACCCGAAAAATGTATTTTAACCTGGAAAAGGTATTTTAACACGGAAAAGGTATTTTAACCTGGAAAAGGTATTATAATGTTTAAACGGCATTTACCGTGGAAAGATATTCTAACAAGGAAAAGGTATTTTAACCTGGAAAAGGTATTTTAACTTGGAAAAGGTATTTTAACCTGGTAAAGGTATTTTATCGTGGAAAATGTATTTTAAATTGGAAAATATATTCTAACAAGGAAAAGGTATTCTATCGTGGTAAAGGTATTTTAACGTGGAAAATGTATTTTAACGTGGAAAAGGAATTTTAACCTGGAAAAGGTATTTTAACCTGGAAAAGGTATTTTAACCTGGAAAAGGTATTTTAACCTGGAAAAGGTATTTTAACCAGGAAAAGGTATTTTAACCTGGAAAAGGTATTTTATCCTGGAAAAGGTATTTTAAAATTTAAACGGTATTTAAACGTGGAAAGATATTCTAACAAGGAAAAGGTATTTTACCGTGGAAAAAGGTATTTGAACGTGGAAAAGGTATTTCAACCTGGAAAAGGTATTTCAACCTGGAAAAGGTATTTTAACCTGGAAAAGGTATTATAATGTTTAAACGGTATTTTAACGTTGAAAGATATTATAACAAGGAAAAGGTATTTTAACCTGGAAAAGGTATTTTAACGTGGAAAAGGTATTATAAAGTTTAAACGGTATTTAAACGTGGAAAGATATTCTAACAAGGAAAAGGTATTTTAACCTAGAAAAGGTATTTGAACGTGGAAAAGGTATTTAAACCTGGAAAAGGTATTTTAACCTGGAAAAGGTATTTTAACCCGGAAAAGGAAATTTAAAGCTTAAACGGTATTTTAACGTGGAAAAGGTATTTTAACCTGGAAAATTTATTATAACCTGAAAAAGGTATTTTAACCTGGAAAAGGTATTTTAACGTGGAAAAGGTATTTTAACCTGGAAAAGATATTCTAACAAGGAAAAGGTATTTTAACCTGGAAAAGATATTCTAACAAGGAAAAGGTATTTTAACGTGGAAAAGGTATTTTAACCTGGAAATGGTATTTTAACCTGAAAAAGTATTTTAACCTGGAAAAGGTATTTTAACCTGGAGAGGGTATTTTAACCTGGAAAAGGTATTTTAACCTGGAAAAGGTATTTTAACGTGGAAAAGGTATTTTAACGTGGAAAAGGTATTTTAACCTGGAAAAGGTATTTTTACGTGGAAAAGTTATTTTAAAGTTTAAACGGTATTTAAACGTGGAAAGATATTCTAACAAGGAAAAGGTATTTTAACCTAGAAAAGGTATTTGAACGTGGAAAAGGTATTTAAACCTGGAAAAGGTATTTTAACCTGGAAAAGGTATTTTAACCTGGAAAAGGTATTATAATGTTTAAACGGCATTTTAACGTGGAAAGATATTCTAACAAGTAAAAGGTATTTTAACCTGGAAAAGGTAGTTTAATGTTTAAACGGCATTTTAACGTGGAAAGATATTCTAACAAGGAAAAGGTATTTTAACCTGGAAAAGGTATTATAATGTTTAAACGGCATTTTAACGTTGAAAGATATTATAACAAGGAAAAGGTATTTTAACCTGGAAAAGGTATTTTAACCTGGAAAAAGTATTTCAACCTGGAAAAGGTATTTTAACCTTTAAAAGGTAATTTAACGTGGAAAAGGTATTTTAACCTGGAAAAGGTATTTCAACCAGGAAATGGTATTTAAACGTGGAAAAGGTATTTTAACGTGGAAAAGGAATTTTAACCTGGAAAAGGTAATTTAAAGTTTAAACGGTATTTTAACGTGGAAAAGGTATTTTAACCTGGAAAATTTATTATAACCTGAAAAAGGTATTTTAACGTGGAAACGGTATTTTAACCTGGAAAAGATATTCTAACATGGAAAAGATATTCTAACAAGGAAAAGGTATTTTAACCTGGAAAAGATATTCTAACAAGGAAAAGGTATTTTAACGTGGAAAAGCTATTTTAACCTGGAAAAGGTATTTTAACCTGGAGAAGGTATTTTAACCTGGAAAAGGTATTTTAACCTGGAAAAGGTATTTTAACGTGGAAAAGGTATTTTAACCTGGAAAAGGTATTTTTACGTGGAAAAGGTATTCTAAAGTTTAGACGGTATTTAAACGTGGAGAGATATTCTAACAAGGAAAAGGTATTTTAACCTGGAAAAGGTATTTGAACGTGGAAAAGGTATTTTAACCTGGAGAAGGTATTTTAACCTGGAAAAGGTATTTTAACCTGGAAAAGGTATTTTAACCTGGAAAGCGTATTTCAACCTGGAAAAGGTATTTTAACCTGGAAAAGGTATTTTAACCCGGAAAAGGAAATTTAAAGCTTAAACGGTATTTTAACGTGGAAAAGGTATTTTAACCTGGAAAATTTATTATAACCTGAAAAAGGTATTTTAACCTGGAAAAGGTATTTTAACGTGGAAAAGGTATTTTAACCTGGAAAAGATATTTTAACCTGGAAAAGGTATTTTAACCTGGAAAAGGTATTATAATGTTTAAACGGCATTTTAACGTGGAAAGATATTCTAACAAGTAAAAGGTATTTTAACCTGGAAAAGGTAGTTTAATGTTTAAACGGCATTTTAACGTGGAAAGATATTCTAACAAGGAAAAGGTATTTTAACCTGGAAAAGGTATTATAATGTTTAAACGGCATTTTAACGTTGAAAGATATTATAACAAGGAAAAGGTATTTTAACCTGGAAAAGGTATTTTAACCTGGAAAAAGTATTTCAACCTGGAAAAGGTATTTTAACCTTTAAAAGGTAATTTAACGTGGAAAAGGTATTTTAACCTGGAAAAGGTATTTCAACCAGGAAATGGTATTTAAACGTGGAAAAGGTATTTTAACTTGGAAAAGGTATTTTAACCTGGTAAAGGTATTTTATCGTGGAAAATGTATTTTAAATTGGAAAATATATTCTAACAAGGAAAAGGTATTCTATCGTGGTAAAGGTATTTTAACGTGGAAAATGTATTTTAACGTGGAAAAGGAATTTTAACCTGGAAAAGGTATTTTAACCTGGAAAAGGTATTTTAACCTGGAAAAGGTATTTTAACCTGGAAAAGGTATTTTAACCAGGAAAAGGTATTTTAACCTGGAAAAGGTATTTTATCCTGGAAAAGGTATTTTAAAATTTAAACGGTATTTAAACGTGGAAAGATATTCTAACAAGGAAAAGGTATTTTACCGTGGAAAAAGGTATTTGAACGTGGAAAAGGTATTTCAACCTGGAAAAGGTATTTCAACCTGGAAAAGGTATTTTAACCTGGAAAAGGTATTATAATGTTTAAACGGTATTTTAACGTTGAAAGATATTATAACAAGGAAAAGGTATTTTAACCTGGAAAAGGTATTTTAACGTGGAAAAGGTATTATAAAGTTTAAACGGTATTTAAACGTGGAAAGATATTCTAACAAGGAAAAGGTATTTTAACCTAGAAAAGGTATTTGAACGTGGAAAAGGTATTTAAACCTGGAAAAGGTATTTTAACCTGGAAAAGGTATTTTAACCCGGAAAAGGAAATTTAAAGCTTAAACGGTATTTTAACGTGGAAAAGGTATTTTAACCTGGAAAATTTATTATAACCTGAAAAAGGTATTTTAACCTGGAAAAGGTATTTTAACGTGGAAAAGGTATTTTAACCTGGAAAAGATATTCTAACAAGGAAAAGGTATTTTAACCTGGAAAAGATATTCTAACAAGGAAAAGGTATTTTAACGTGGAAAAGGTATTTTAACCTGGAAATGGTATTTTAACCTGAAAAAGTATTTTAACCTGGAAAAGGTATTTTAACCTGGAGAGGGTATTTTAACCTGGAAAAGGTATTTTAACCTGGAAAAGGTATTTTAACGTGGAAAAGGTATTTTAACGTGGAAAAGGTATTTTAACCTGGAAAAGGTATTTTTACGTGGAAAAGTTATTTTAAAGTTTAAACGGTATTTAAACGTGGAAAGATATTCTAACAAGGAAAAGGTATTTTAACCTAGAAAAGGTATTTGAACGTGAAAAAGGTATTTAAACCTGGAAAAGGTATTTTAACCTGGAAAAGGTATTTTAACCTGGAAAAGGTATTATAATGTTTAAACGGCATTTTAACGTGGAAAGATATTCTAACAAGTAAAAGGTATTTTAACCTGGAAAAGGTAGTTTAATGTTTAAACGGCATTTTAACGTGGAAAGATATTCTAACAAGGAAAAGGTATTTTAACCTGGAAAAGGTATTATAATGTTTAAACGGCATTTTAACGTTGAAAGATATTATAACAAGGAAAAGGTATTTTAACCTGGAAAAGGTATTTTAACCTGGAAAAAGTATTTCAACCTGGAAAAGGTATTTTAACCTTTAAAAGGTAATTTAACGTGGAAAAGGTATTTTAACCTGGAAAAGGTATTTCAACCAGGAAATGGTATTTAAACGTGGAAAAGGTATTTTAACGTGGAAAAGGAATTTTAACCTGGAAAAGGTAATTTAAAGTTTAAACGGTATTTTAACGTGGAAAAGGTATTTTAACCTGGAAAATTTATTATAACCTGAAAAAGGTATTTTAACGTGGAAACGGTATTTTAACCTGGAAAAGATATTCTAACATGGAAAAGATATTCTAACAAGGAAAAGGTATTTTAACCTGGAAAAGATATTCTAACAAGGAAAAGGTATTTTAACGTGGAAAAGCTATTTTAACCTGGAAAAGGTATTTTAACCTGGAGAAGGTATTTTAACCTGGAAAAGGTATTTTAACCTGTAAAAGGTATTTTAACGTGGAAAAGGTATTTTAACCTGGAAAAGGTATTTTTACGTGGAAAAGGTATTCTAAAGTTTAGACGGTATTTAAACGTGGAGAGATATTCTAACAAGGAAAAGGTATTTTAACCAGGAAAAGGTATTTGAACGTGGAAAAGGTATTTTAACCTGGAGAAGGTATTTTAACCTGGAAAAGGTATTTTAACCTGGAAAAGGTATTTTAACCTGGAAAGCGTATTTCAACCTGGAAAAGGTATTTTAACCTGGAAAAGGTATTTTAACCCGGAAAAGGAAATTTAAAGCTTAAACGGTATTTTAACGTGGAAAAGGTATTTTAACCTGGAAAATTTATTATAACCTGAAAAAGGTATTTTAACCTGGAAAAGGTATTTTAACGTGGAAAAGGTATTTTAACCTGGAAAAGATATTTTAACCTGGAAAAGGTATTTTAACCTGGAAAAGGTATTATAATGTTTAAACGGCATTTTAACGTGGAAAGATATTCTAACAAGTAAAAGGTATTTTAACCTGGAAAAGGTAGTTTAATGTTTAAACGGCATTTTAACGTGGAAAGATATTCTAACAAGGAAAAGGTATTTTAACCTGGAAAAGGTATTATAATGTTTAAACGGCATTTTAACGTTGAAAGATATTATAACAAGGAAAAGGTATTTTAACCTGGAAAAGGTATTTTAACCTGGAAAAAGTATTTCAACCTGGAAAAGGTATTTTAACCTTTAAAAGGTAATTTAACGTGGAAAAGGTATTTTAACCTGGAAAAGGTATTTCAACCAGGAAATGGTATTTAAACGTGGAAAAGGTATTTTAACTTGGAAAAGGTATTTTAACCTGGTAAAGGTATTTTATCGTGGAAAATGTATTTTAAATTGGAAAATATATTCTAACAAGGAAAAGGTATTCTATCGTGGTAAAGGTATTTTAACGTGGAAAATGTATTTTAACGTGGAAAAGGAATTTTAACCTGGAAAAGGTATTTTAACCTGGAAAAGGTATTTTAACCTGGAAAAGGTATTTTAACCTGGAAAAGGTATTTTAACCAGGAAAAGGTATTTTAACCTGGAAAAGGTATTTTATCCTGGAAAAGGTATTTTAAAATTTAAACGGTATTTAAACGTGGAAAGATATTCTAACAAGGAAAAGGTATTTTACCGTGGAAAAAGGTATTTGAACGTGGAAAAGGTATTTCAACCTGGAAAAGGTATTTCAACCTGGAAAAGGTATTTTAACCTGGAAAAGGTATTATAATGTTTAAACGGTATTTTAACGTTGAAAGATATTATAACAAGGAAAAGGTATTTTAACCTGGAAAAGGTATTTTAACGTGGAAAAGGTATTATAAAGTTTAAACGGTATTTAAACGTGGAAAGATATTCTAACAAGGAAAAGGTATTTTAACCTAGAAAAGGTATTTGAACGTGGAAAAGGTATTTAAACCTGGAAAAGGTATTTTAACCTGGAAAAGGTATTTTAACCCGGAAAAGGAAATTTAAAGCTTAAACGGTATTTTAACGTGGAAAAGGTATTTTAACCTGGAAAATTTATTATAACCTGAAAAAGGTATTTTAACCTGGAAAAGGTATTTTAACGTGGAAAAGGTATTTTAACCTGGAAAAGATATTCTAACAAGGAAAAGGTATTTTAACCTGGAAAAGATATTCTAACAAGGAAAAGGTATTTTAACGTGGAAAAGGTATTTTAACCTGGAAATGGTATTTTAACCTGAAAAAGTATTTTAACCTGGAAAAGGTATTTTAACCTGGAGAGGGTATTTTAACCTGGAAAAGGTATTTTAACCTGGAAAAGGTATTTTAACGTGGAAAAGGTATTTTAACGTGGAAAAGGTATTTTAACCTGGAAAAGGTATTTTTACGTGGAAAAGTTATTTTAAAGTTTAAACGGTATTTAAACGTGGAAAGATATTCTAACAAGGAAAAGGTATTTTAACCTAGAAAAGGTATTTGAACGTGAAAAAGGTATTTAAACCTGGAAAAGGTATTTTAACCTGGAAAAGGTATTTTAACCTGGAAAAGGTATTATAATGTTTAAACGGCATTTTAACGTGGAAAGATATTCTAACAAGTAAAAGGTATTTTAACCTGGAAAAGGTAGTTTAATGTTTAAACGGCATTTTAACGTGGAAAGATATTCTAACAAGGAAAAGGTATTTTAACCTGGAAAAGGTATTATAATGTTTAAACGGCATTTTAACGTTGAAAGATATTATAACAAGGAAAAGGTATTTTAACCTGGAAAAGGTATTTTAACCTGGAAAAAGTATTTCAACCTGGAAAAGGTATTTTAACCTTTAAAAGGTAATTTAACGTGGAAAAGGTATTTTAACCTGGAAAAGGTATTTCAACCAGGAAATGGTATTTAAACGTGGAAAAGGTATTTTAACGTGGAAAAGGAATTTTAACCTGGAAAAGGTAATTTAAAGTTTAAACGGTATTTTAACGTGGAAAAGGTATTTTAACCTGGAAAATTTATTATAACCTGAAAAAGGTATTTTAACGTGGAAACGGTATTTTAACCTGGAAAAGATATTCTAACATGGAAAAGATATTCTAACAAGGAAAAGGTATTTTAACCTGGAAAAGATATTCTAACAAGGAAAAGGTATTTTAACGTGGAAAAGCTATTTTAACCTGGAAAAGGTATTTTAACCTGGAGAAGGTATTTTAACCTGGAAAAGGTATTTTAACCTGTAAAAGGTATTTTAACGTGGAAAAGGTATTTTAACCTGGAAAAGGTATTTTTACGTGGAAAAGGTATTCTAAAGTTTAGACGGTATTTAAACGTGGAGAGATATTCTAACAAGGAAAAGGTATTTTAACCTGGAAAAGGTATTTGAACGTGGAAAAGGTATTTTAACCTGGAGAAGGTATTTTAACCTGGAAAAGGTATTTTAACCTGGAAAAGGTATTTTAACCTGGAAAGCGTATTTCAACCTGGAAAAGGTATTTTAACCTGGAAAAGGTATTTTAACCCGGAAAAGGAAATTTAAAGCTTAAACGGTATTTTAACGTGGAAAAGGTATTTTAACCTGGAAAATTTATTATAACCTGAAAAAGGTATTTTAACCTGGAAAAGGTATTTTAACGTGGAAAAGGTATTTTAACCTGGAAAAGGTATTTTAACCTGGAAAAGGTATTTTAACCTGGAAAAGGTATTATAATGTTTAAACGGCATTTTAACGTGGAAAGATATTCTAACAAGTAAAAGGTATTTTAACCTGGAAAAGGTAGTTTAATGTTTAAACGGCATTTTAACGTGGAAAGATATTCTAACAAGGAAAAGGTATTTTAACCTGGAAAAGGTATTATAATGTTTAAACGGCATTTTAACGTTGAAAGATATTATAACAAGGAAAAGGTATTTTAACCTGGAAAAGGTATTTTAACCTGGAAAAAGTATTTCAACCTGGAAAAGGTATTTTAACCTTTAAAAGGTAATTTAACGTGGAAAAGGTATTTTAACCTGGAAAAGGTATTTCAACCAGGAAATGGTATTTAAACGTGGAAAAGGTATTTTAACGTGGAAAAGGAATTTTAACCTGGAAAAGGTAATTTAAAGTTTAAACGGTATTTTAACGTGGAAAAGGTATTTTAACCTGGAAAATTTATTATAACCTGAAAAAGGTATTTTAACGTGGAAACGGTATTTTAACCTGGAAAAGATATTCTAACATGGAAAAGATATTCTAACAAGGAAAAGGTATTTTAACCTGGAAAAGATATTCTAACAAGGAAAAGGTATTTTAACGTGGAAAAGCTATTTTAACCTGGAAAAGGTATTTTAACCTGGAGAAGGTATTTTAACCTGGAAAAGGTATTTTAACCTGGAAAAGGTATTTTAACGTGGAAAAGGTATTTTAACCTGGAAAAGGTATTTTTACGTGGAAAAGGTATTCTAAAGTTTAGACGGTATTTAAACGTGGAGAGATATTCTAACAAGGAAAAGGTATTTTAACCTGGAAAAGGTATTTGAACGTGGAAAAGGTATTTTAACCTGGAGAAGGTATTTTAACCTGGAAAAGGTATTTTAACCTGGAAAAGGTATTTTAACCTGGAAAGCGTATTTCAACCTGGAAAAGGTATTTTAACCTGGAAAAGGTATTTTAACCCGGAAAAGGAAATTTAAAGCTTAAACGGTATTTTAACGTGGAAAAGGTATTTTAACCTGGAAAAGATATTCTAACAAGGAAAAGGTATTTTAACCTGGAAAAGGTATTTTAACCAGGAAAAGGTATTTTAACCTGGAAAAGGTATTTTATCCTGGAAAAGGTATTTTAAAATTTAAACGGTATTTAAACGTGGAAAGATATTCTAACAAGGAAAAGGTATTTTACCGTGGAAAAAGGTATTTGAACGTGGAAAAGGTATTTCAACCTGGAAAAGGTATTTCAACCTGGAAAAGGTATTTTAACCTGGAAAAGGTATTATAATGTTTAAACGGTATTTTAACGTTGAAAGATATTATAACAAGGAAAAGGTATTTTAACCTGGAAAAGGTATTTTAACGTGGAAAAGGTATTATAAAGTTTAAACGGTATTTAAACGTGGAAAGATATTCTAACAAGGATATGGTATTTTAACCTAGAAAAGGTATTTGAACGTGGAAAAGGTATTTAAACCTGGAAAAGGTATTTTAACCTGGAAAAGGTATTTTAACCCGGAAAAGGAAATTTAAAGCTTAAACGGTATTTTAACGTGGAAAAGGTATTTTAACCTGGAAAATTTATTATAACCTGAAAAAGGTATTTTAACCTGGAAAAGGTATTTTAACGTGGAAAAGGTATTTTAACCTGGAAAAGATATTCTAACAAGGAAAAGGTATTTTAACCTGGAAAAGATATTCTAACAAGGAAAAGGTATTTTAACGTGGAAAAGGTATTTTAACCTGGAAATGGTATTTTAACCTGAAAAAGTATTTTAACCTGGAAAAGGTATTTTAACCTGGAGAGGGTATTTTAACCTGGAAAAGGTATTTTAACCTGGAAAAGGTATTTTAACGTGGAAAAGGTATTTTAACGTGGAAAAGGTATTTTAACCTGGAAAAGGTATTTTTACGTGGAAAAGTTATTTTAAAGTTTAAACGGTATTTAAACGTGGAAAGATATTCTAACAAGGAAAAGGTATTTTAACCTAGAAAAGGTATTTGAACGTGGAAAAGGTATTTAAACCTGGAAAAGGTATTTTAACCTGGAAAAGGTATTTTAACCTGGAAAAGGTATTATAATGTTTAAACGGCATTTTAACGTGGAAAGATATTCTAACAAGTAAAAGGTATTTTAACCTGGAAAAGGTAGTTTAATGTTTAAACGGCATTTTAACGTGGAAAGATATTCTAACAAGGAAAAGGTATTTTAACCTGGAAAAGGTATTATAATGTTTAAACGGCATTTTAACGTTGAAAGATATTATAACAAGGAAAAGGTATTTTAACCTGGAAAAGGTATTTTAACCTGGAAAAAGTATTTCAACCTGGAAAAGGTATTTTAACCTTTAAAAGGTAATTTAACGTGGAAAAGGTATTTTAACCTGGAAAAGGTATTTCAACCAGGAAAAGGAATTTTAACCTGGAAAAAGTATTTCAACCTGGAAAAGGTATTTTAACCTTTAAAAGGTAATTTAACGTGGAAAAGGTATTTAAACGTGGAAAAGGTATTTTAACGTGGAAAAAGTATTTCAACCTGGAAAAGGTATTTTAACCTTTAAAAGGTAATTTAACGTGGAAAAGGTATTTAAACGTGGAAAAGGTATTTTAACGTGGAAAAGGAATTTTAACCTGGAAAAGGTAATTTAAAGTTTAAACGGTATTTTAACGTGGAAAAGGTATTTTAACCTGGAAAATTTATTATAACCTGAAAAAGGTATTTTAACGTGGAAACGGTATTTTAACCTGGAAAAGATATTCTAACATGGAAAAGATATTCTAACAAGGAAAAGGTATTTTAACCTGGAAAAGATATTCTAACAAGGAAAAGGTATTTTAACGTGGAAAAGCTATTTTAACCTGGAAAAGGTATTTTAACCTGGAGAAGGTATTTTAACCTGGAAAAGGTATTTTAACCTGGAAAAGGTATTTTAACGTGGAAAAGGTATTTTAACCTGGAAAAGGTATTTTTACGTGGAAAAGGTATTCTAAAGTTTAGACGGTATTTAAACGTGGAGAGATATTCTAACAAGGAAAAGGTATTTTAACCTGGAAAAGGTATTTGAACGTGGAAAAGGTATTTTAACCTGGAGAAGGTATTTTAACCTGGAAAAGGTATTTTAACCTGGAAAAGGTATTTTAACCTGGAAAGCGTATTTCAACCTGGAAAAGGTATTTTAACCTGGAAAAGGTATTTTAACCCGGAAAAGGAAATTTAAAGCTTAAACGGTATTTTAACGTGGAAAAGGTATTTTAACCTGGAAAATTTATTATAACCTGAAAAAGGTATTTTAACCTGGAAAAGGTATTTTAACGTGGAAAAGGTATTTTAACCTGGAAAAGGTATTTTAACCTGGAAAAGGTATTTTAACCTGGAAAAGGTATTATAATGTTTAAACGGCATTTTAACGTGGAAAGATATTCTAACAAGTAAAAGGTATTTTAACCTGGAAAAGGTAGTTTAATGTTTAAACGGCATTTTAACGTGGAAAGATATTCTAACAAGGAAAAGGTATTTTAACCTGGAAAAGGTATTATAATGTTTAAACGGCATTTTAACGTTGAAAGATATTATAACAAGGAAAAGGTATTTTAACCTGGAAAAGGTATTTTAACCTGGAAAAAGTATTTCAACCTGGAAAAGGTATTTTAACCTTTAAAAGGTAATTTAACGTGGAAAAGGTATTTTAACCTGGAAAAGGTATTTCAACCAGGAAATGGTATTTAAACGTGGAAAAGGTATTTTAACGTGGAAAAGGAATTTTAATCTGGAAAAGGTAATTTAAAGTTTAAACGGTATTTTAACGTGGAAAAGGTATTTTAACCTGGAAAATTTATTATAACCTGAAAAAGGTATTTTAACGTGGAAACGGTATTTTAACCTGGAAAAGATATTCTAACATGGAAAAGATATTCTAACAAGGAAAAGGTATTTTAACCTGGAAAAGATATTCTAACAAGGAAAAGGTATTTTAACGTGGAAAAGCTATTTTAACCTGGAAAAGGTATTTTAACCTGGAGAAGGTATTTTAACCTGGAAAAGGTATTTTAACCTGGAAAAGGTATTTTAACGTGGAAAAGGTATTTTAACCTGGAAAAGGTATTTTTACGTGGAAAAGGTATTCTAAAGTTTAGACGGTATTTAAACGTGGAGAGATATTCTAACAAGGAAAAGGTATTTTAACCTGGAAAAGGTATTTGAACGTGGAAAAGGTATTTTAACCTGGAGAAGGTATTTTAACCTGGAAAAGGTATTTTAACCTGGAAAAGGTATTTTAACCTGGAAAGCGTATTTCAACCTGGAAAAGGTATTTTAACCTGGAAAAGGTATTTTAACCCGGAAAAGGAAATTTAAAGCTTAAACGGTATTTTAACGTGGAAAAGGTATTTTAACCTGGAAAAGATATTCTAACAAGGAAAAGGTATTTTAACCTGGAAAAGATATTCTAACAAGGAAAAGGTATTTTAACGTGGAAAAGGTATTTTAACCTGGAAATGGTATTTTAACCTGAAAAAGTATTTTAACCTGGAAAAGGTATTTTAACCTGGAGAAGGTATTTTAACCTGGAAAAGGTATTTTAACCTGGAAAAGGTATTTTAACGTGGAAAAGGTATTTTAACCTGGAAAAGGTATTTTTACGTGGAAAAGTTATTTTAAAGTTTAAACGGTATTTAAACGTGGAAAGATATTCTAACAAGGAAAAGGTATTTTAACCTAGAAAAGGTATTTGAACGTGGAAAAGGTATTTAAACCTGGAAAAGGTATTTTAACCTGGAAAAGGTATTTTAACCTGGAAAAGGTATTATAATGTTTAAACGGCATTTTAACGTGGAAAGATATTCTAACAAGTAAAAGGTATTTTAACCTGGAAAAGGTATTATAATGTTTAAACGGCATTTTAACGTGGAAAGATATTCTAACAAGGAAAAGGTATTTTAACCTGGAAAAGGTATTATAATGTTTAAACGGCATTTTAACGTTGAAAGATATTATAATGTTTAAACGGTATTTTAACGTAGAAGGATATTATAACAAGGAAAAGGTATTTTAAACTGGAAAAGGTATTTTAACCTGGAAAAGGTATTTTAACCTGGAAAACGTATTTCAACCTGGAAAAGGTATTTTAACCTGGAAAAGGTATTTCAACCTGGAAAAGGTATTTTAACCTAGAAAAGGTATTATAATGTTTAAACGGTATTTTAACGTGGAATAGGTATTTAAACCTGGAAAATTTATTATAACCTGAAAAAGGTATTTTAACCTGGAAAAGGTATTTTAACGTGGAAAAGGTATTTTAACGTGGAAAAGGTATTTTAACCTGGAAAAGATATTCTAACAAGGAAAAGGTATTTTAACCTGGAAAAGATATTCTAACAAGGAAAAGGTATTTTAACGTGGAAAAGGTATTTTAAACAGGAAAAGGTATTTTAACCCGAAAAATATATTTTAACCTGGAAAAGGTATTTTAACGCGGAAAAAGTATTTTAACCTGGAAAAGGTATTTTAACCTGGAGAAGGTATTTTAACCTGGAAAAGGTATTTTAACCTGGAAAAGGTATTTTAACGTGGAAAAGGTATTTTAACCTGGAAAAGGTATTTTTACGTGGAAAAGGTATTATAAAGTTTAAACTGTATTTAAACGTGGAAAGATATTCTAACAAGGAAAAGGTATTTTAACCTAGAAAAGGTATTTGAATTGGAAAAGGTATTTAAACCTGGAAAAGGTATTTTAACCTGGAAAAGGTATTATAATGTTTAAACGGCATTTTAACGTGGAAAGATATTCTAACAAGTAAAAGGTATTTTAACCTGGAAAAGGTAGTTTAATGTTTAAACGGCATTTTAACGTGGAAAGATATTCTAACAAGGAAAAGGTATTTTAACCTGGAAAAGGTATTATAATGTTTAAACGGCATTTTAACGTTGAAAGATATTATAACAAGGAAAAGGTATTTTAACCTGGAAAAGGTATTTTAACCTGGAAAAAGTATTTCAACCTGGAAAAGGTATTTTAACCTTTAAAAGGTAATTTAACGTGGAAAAGGTATTTTAACCTGGAAAAGGTATTTCAACCAGGAAATGGTATTTAAACGTGGAAAAGGTATTTTAACGTGGAAAAGGAATTTTAACCTGGAAAAGGTAATTTAAAGTTTAAACGGTATTTTAACGTGGAAAAGGTATTTTAACCTGGAAAATTTATTATAACCTGAAAAAGGTATTTTAACGTGGAAACGGTATTTTAACCTGGAAAAGATATTCTAACAAGGAAAAGGTATTTTAACCTGGAAAAGATATTCTAACAAGGAAAAGGTATTTTAACGTGGAAAAGCTATTTTAACCTGGAAAAGGTATTTTAACCTGGAGAAGGTATTTTAACCTGGAAAAGGTATTTTAACCTGGAAAAGGTATTTTTACGTGGAAAAGGTATTCTAAAGTTTAGACGGTATTTAAACGTGGAGAGATATTCTAACAAGGAAAAGGTATTTTAACCTGGAAAAGGTATTTGAACGTGGAAAAGGTATTTTAACCTGGAGAAGGTATTTTAACCTGGAAAAGGTATTTTAACCTGGAAAAGGTATTTTAACCTGGAAAGCGTATTTCAACCTGGAAAAGGTATTTTAACCTGGAAAAGGTATTTTAACCTGGAAAATTTATTATAACCTGAAAAAGGTATTTTAACCTGGAAAAGGTATTTTAACGTGGAAAAGGTATTTTAACGTGGAAAAGGTATTTTAACCTGGAAAAGATATTCTAACAAGGAAAAGGTATTTTAACCTGGAAAAGATATTCTAACAAGGAAAAGGTATTTTAACGTGGAAAAGATATTTTAACCTGGAAAAGGTATTTTAACCTGGAAAAGGTATTTTAACCAGGAAAAGGTATTTTAACCTGGAAAAGGTATTTTATCCTGGAAAAGGTATTTTAAAATTTAAACGGTATTTAAACGTGGAAAGATATTCTAACAAGGAAAAGGTATTTTACCGTGGAAAAAGGTATTTGAACGTGGAAAAGGTATTTCAACCTGGAAAAGGTATTATAATGTTTAAACGGTATTTTAACGTTGAAAGATATTATAACAAGGAAAAGGTATTTTAACCTGGAAAAGGTATTTTAACGTGGAAAAGGTATTATAAAGTTTAAACGGTATTTAAACGTGGAAAGATATTCTAACAAGGAAAAGGTATTTTAACCTAGAAAAGGTATTTGAACGTGGAAAAGGTATTTAAACCTGGAAAAGGTATTTTAACCTGGAAAAGGTATTTTAACCCGGAAAAGGAAATTTAAAGCTTAAACGGTATTTTAACGTGGAAAAGGTATTTTAACCTGGAAAATTTATTATAACCTGAAAAAGGTATTTTAACCTGGAAAAGGTATTTTAACGTGGAAAAGGTATTTTAACCTGGAAAAGATATTCTAACAAGGAAAAGGTATTTTAACCTGGAAAAGATATTCTAACAAGGAAAAGGTATTTTAACGTGGAAAAGGTATTTTAACCTGGAAATGGTATTTTAACCTGAAAAAGTATTTTAACCTGGAAAAGGTATTTTAACCTGGAGAGGGTATTTTAACCTGGAAAAGGTATTTTAACCTGGAAAAGGTATTTTAACGTGGAAAAGGTATTTTAACGTGGAAAAGGTATTTTAACCTGGAAAAGGTATTTTTACGTGGAAAAGTTATTTTAAAGTTTAAACGGTATTTAAACGTGGAAAGATATTCTAACAAGGAAAAGGTATTTTAACCTAGAAAAGGTATTTGAACGTGGAAAAGGTATTTTAACCTGGAAAAGGTATTTTAACCTGGAAAAGGTATTATAATGTTTAAACGGCATTTTAACGTGGAAAGATATTCTAACAAGTAAAAGGTATTTTAACCTGGAAAAGGTAGTTTAATGTTTAAACGGCATTTTAACGTGGAAAGATATTCTAACAAGGAAAAGGTATTTTAACCTGGAAAAGGTATTATAATGTTTAAACGGCATTTTAACGTTGAAAGATATTATAACAAGGAAAAGGTATTTTAACCTGGAAAAGGTATTTTAACCTGGAAAAAGTATTTCAACCTGGAAAAGGTATTTTAACCTTTAAAAGGTAATTTAACGTGGAAAAGGTATTTTAACCTGGAAAAGGTATTTCAACCAGGAAATGGTATTTAAACGTGGAAAAGGTATTTTAACGTGGAAAAGGAATTTTAACCTGGAAAAGGTAATTTAAAGTTTAAACGGTATTTTAACGTGGAAAAGGTATTTTAACCTGGAAAATTTATTATAACCTGAAAAAGGTATTTTAACGTGGAAACGGTATTTTAACCTGGAAAAGATATTCTAACATGGAAAAGATATTCTAACAAGGAAAAGGTATTTTAACCTGGAAAAGATATTCTAACAAGGAAAAGGTATTTTAACGTGGAAAAGCTATTTTAACCTGGAAAAGGTATTTTAACCTGGAGAAGGTATTTTAACCTGGAAAAGGTATTTTAACCTGGAAAAGGTATTTTAACGTGGAAAAGGTATTTTAACCTGGAAAAGGTATTTTTACGTGGAAAAGGTATTCTAAAGTTTAGACGGTATTTAAACGTGGAGAGATATTCTAACAAGGAAAAGGTATTTTAACCTGGAAAAGGTATTTGAACGTGGAAAAGGTATTTTAACCTGGAGAAGGTATTTTAACCTGGAAAAGGTATTTTAACCTGGAAAAGGTATTTTAACCTGGAAAGCGTATTTCAACCTGGAAAAGGTATTTTAACCTGGAAAAGGTATTTTAACCCGGAAAAGGAAATTTAAAGCTTAAACGGTATTTTAACGTGGAAAAGGTATTTTAACCTGGAAAATTTATTATAACCTGAAAAAGGTATTTTAACCTGGAAAAGGTATTTTAACGTGGAAAAGGTATTTTAACCTGGAAAAGGTATTATAATGTTTAAACGGCATTTTAACGTGGAAAGATATTCTAACAAGTAAAAGGTATTTTAACCTGGAAAAGGTAGTTTAATGTTTAAACGGCATTTTAACGTGGAAAGATATTCTAACAAGGAAAAGGTATTTTAACCTGGAAAAGGTATTATAATGTTTAAACGGCATTTTAACGTTGAAAGATATTATAACAAGGAAAAGGTATTTTAACCTGGAAAAGGTATTTTAACCTGGAAAAAGTATTTCAACCTGGAAAAGGTATTTTAACCTTTAAAAGGTAATTTAACGTGGAAAAGGTATTTTAACCTGGAAAAGGTATTTCAACCAGGAAATGGTATTTAAACGTGGAAAAGGTATTTTAACGTGGAAAAGGAATTTTAACCTGGAAAAGGTAATTTAAAGTTTAAACGGTATTTTAACGTGGAAAAGGTATTTTAACCTGGAAAATTTATTATAACCTGAAAAAGGTATTTTAACGTGGAAACGGTATTTTAACCTGGAAAAGATATTCTAACATGGAAAAGATATTCTAACAAGGAAAAGGTATTTTAACCTGGAAAAGATATTCTAACAAGGAAAAGGTATTTTAACGTGGAAAAGCTATTTTAACCTGGAAAAGGTATTTTAACCTGGAGAAGGTATTTTAACCTGGAAAAGGTATTTTAACCTGGAAAAGGTATTTTAACGTGGAAAAGGTATTTTAACCTGGAAAAGGTATTTTTACGTGGAAAAGGTATTCTAAAGTTTAGACGGTATTTAAACGTGGAGAGATATTCTAACAAGGAAAATGTATTTTAACCTGGAAAAGGTATTTGAACGTGGAAAAGGTATTTTAACCTGGAGAAGGTATTTTAACCTGGAAAAGGTATTTTAACCTGGAAAAGGTATTTTAACCTGGAAAGCGTATTTCAACCTGGAAAAGGTATTTTAACCTGGAAAAGGTATTTTAACCCGGAAAAGGAAATTTAAAGCTTAAACGGTATTTTAACGTGGAAAAGGTATTTTAACCTGGAAAATTTATTATAACCTGAAAAAGGTATTTTAACCTGGAAAAGGTATTTTAACGTGGAAAAGGTATTTTAACCTGGAAAAGATATTCTAACAAGGAAAAGGTATTTTAACCTGGAAAAGATATTCTAACAAGGAAAAGGTATTTTAACGTGGAAAAGGTATTTTAACCTGGAAATGGTATTTTAACCTGAAAAAGTATTTTAACCTGGAAAAGGTATTTTAACCTGGAGAAGGTATTTTAACCTGGAAAAGGTATTTTAACCTGGAAAAGGTATTTTAACGTGGAAAAGGTATTTTAACCTGGAAAAGGTATTTTTACGTGGAAAAGTTATTTTAAAGTTTAAACGGTATTTAAACGTGGAAAGATATTCTAACAAGGAAAAGGTATTTTAACCTAGAAAAGGTATTTGAACGTGGAAAAGGTATTTAAACCTGGAAAAGGTATTTTAACCTGGAAAAGGTATTTTAACCTGGAAAAGGTATTATAATGTTTAAACGGCATTTTAACGTGGAAAGATATTCTAACAAGTAAAAGGTATTTTAACCTGGAAAAGGTATTATAATGTTTAAACGGCATTTTAACGTGGAAAGATATTCTAACAAGGAAAAGGTATTTTAACCTGGAAAAGGTATTATAATGTTTAAACGGCATTTTAACGTTGAAAGATATTATAATGTTTAAACGGTATTTTAACGTAGAAGGATATTATAACAAGGAAAAGGTATTTTAAACTGGAAAAGGTATTTTAACCTGGAAAAGGTATTTTAACCTGGAAAACGTATTTCAACCTGGAAAAGGTATTTTAACCTGGAAAAGGTATTTCAACCTGGAAAAGGTATTTTAACCTAGAAAAGGTATTATAATGTTTAAACGGTATTTTAACGTGGAATAGGTATTTTAACCTGGAAAATTTATTATAACCTGAAAAAGGTATTTTAACCTGGAAAAGGTATTTTAACGTGGAAAAGGTATTTTAACGTGGAAAAGGTATTTTAACCTGGAAAAGATATTCTAACAAGGAAAAGGTATTTTAACCTGGAAAAGATATTCTAACAAGGAAAAGGTATTTTAACGAGGAAA
This sequence comes from Phalangium opilio, assembly GCF_054372755.1. Classification (NCBI taxonomy): domain Eukaryota; kingdom Metazoa; phylum Arthropoda; class Arachnida; order Opiliones; family Phalangiidae; genus Phalangium; species Phalangium opilio. The sequence goes on along the minus strand of NW_028324172.1, from coordinate 1,585,866 downwards.
AGGTATTTTAAACAGGAAAAGGTATTTTAACCCGAAAAATATATTTTAACCTGGAAAAGGTATTTTAACGCGGAAAAAGTATTTTAACCTGGAAAAGGTATTTTAACCTGGAGAAGGTATTTTAACCTGGAGAAGGTATTTTAACCTGGAAAAGGTATTTTAACCTGGAAAAGGTATTTTAACGTGGAAAAGGTATTTTAACCTGGAAAAGGTATTTTTACGTGGAAAAGGTATTATAAAGTTTAAACTGTATTTAAACGTGGAAAGATATTCTAACAAGGAAAAGGTATTTTAACCTAGAAAAGGTATTTGAATTGGAAAAGGTATTTAAACCTGGAAAAGGTATTTTAACCTGGAAAAGGTATTATAATGTTTAAACGGCATTTTAACGTGGAAAGATATTCTAACAAGTAAAAGGTATTTTAACCTGGAAAAGGTAGTTTAATGTTTAAACGGCATTTTAACGTGGAAAGATATTCTAACAAGGAAAAGGTATTTTAACCTGGAAAAGGTATTATAATGTTTAAACGGCATTTTAACGTTGAAAGATATTATAACAAGGAAAAGGTATTTTAACCTGGAAAAGGTATTTTAACCTGGAAAAAGTATTTCAACCTGGAAAAGGTATTTTAACCTTTAAAAGGTAATTTAACGTGGAAAAGGTATTTTAACCTGGAAAAGGTATTTCAACCAGGAAATGGTATTTAAACGTGGAAAAGGTATTTTAACGTGGAAAAGGAATTTTAACCTGGAAAAGGTAATTTAAAGTTTAAACGGTATTTTAACGTGGAAAAGGTATTTTAACCTGGAAAATTTATTATAACCTGAAAAAGGTATTTTAACGTGGAAACGGTATTTTAACCTGGAAAAGATATTCTAACAAGGAAAAGGTATTTTAACCTGGAAAAGATATTCTAACAAGGAAAAGGTATTTTAACGTGGAAAAGCTATTTTAACCTGGAAAAGGTATTTTAACCTGGAGAAGGTATTTTAACCTGGAAAAGGTATTTTAACCTGGAAAAGGTATTTTAACGTGGAAAAGGTATTTTAACCTGGAAAAGGTATTTTTACGTGGAAAAGGTATTCTAAAGTTTAGACGGTATTTAAACGTGGAGAGATATTCTAACAAGGAAAAGGTATTTTAACCTGGAAAAGGTATTTGAACGTGGAAAAGGTATTTTAACCTGGAGAAGGTATTTTAACCTGGAAAAGGTATTTTAACCTGGAAAAGGTATTTTAACCTGGAAAGCGTATTTCAACCTGGAAAAGGTATTTTAACCTGGAAAAGGTATTTTAACCTGGAAAATTTATTATAACCTGAAAAAGGTATTTTAACCTGGAAAAGGTATTTTAACGTGGAAAAGGTATTTTAACGTGGAAAAGGTATTTTAACGTGGAAAAGGTATTTTAACCTGGAAAAGATATTCTAACAAGGAAAAGGTATTTTAACCTGGAAAAGATATTCTAACAAGGAAAAGGTATTTTAACGTGGAAAAGGTATTTTAACCTGGAAATGGTATTTTAACCTGGAGAAGGTATTTTAACCTGGAAAAGGTATTTTAACCTGGAAAAGGTATTTTAACGTGGAAAAGGTATTTTAACCTGGAAAAGGTATTTTTACGTGGAAAAGGTATTATAAAGTTTAAACGGTATTTAAACGTGGAAAGATATTCTAACAAGGAAAAGGTATTTTAACCTAGAAAAGGTATTATAATGTTTAAACGGTATTTTAACGTTGAAAGATATTATAATGTTTAAACGGTATTTTAACGTAGAAGGATATTATAACAAGGAAAAGGTATTTTAAACTGGAAAAGGTATTTTAACCTGGAAAAGGTATTTTAACCTGGAAAACGTATTTCAACCTGGAAAAGGTATTTTAACCTGGAAAAGGTATTTCAACCTGGAAAAGGTATTTTAACCTAGAAAAGGTATTATAATGTTTAAACGGTATTTTAACGTGGAATAGGTATTTTAACCTGGAAAATTTATTATAACCTGAAAAAGGTATTTTAACCTGGAAAAGGTATTTTAACGTGGAAAAGGTATTTTAACCTGGAAAAGATATTCTAACAAGGAAAAGGTATTTTAACCTGGAAAAGATATTCTAACAAGGAAAAGGTATTTTAACGTGGAAAAGGTATTTTAAACAGGAAAAGGTATTTTAACCCGAAAAATATATTTTAACCTGGAAAAGGTATTTTAACGCGGAAAAAGTATTTTAACCTGGAAAAGGTATTTTAACCTGGAGAAGGTATTTTAACCTGGAAAAGGTATTTTAACCTGGAAAAGGTATTTTAACGTGGAAAAGGTATTTTAACCTGGAAAAGGTATTTTTACGTGGAAAAGGTATTATAAAGTTTAAACGGTATTTAAACGTGGAAAGATATTCTAACAAGGAAAAGGTATTTTAACCTAGAAAAGGTATTTGAATTGGAAAAGGTATTTAAACCTGGAAAAGGTATTTTAACCTGGAAAAGGTATTTTAACCTGGAAAAGGTATTATAATGTTTAAACGGCATTTTAACGTGGAAAGATATTCTAACAAGTAAAAGGTATTTTAACCTGGAAAAGGTAGTTTAATGTTTAAACGGCATTTTAACGTGGAAAGATATTCTAACAAGGAAAAGGTATTTTAACCTGGAAAAGGTATTATAATGTTTAAACGGCATTTTAACGTTGAAAGATATTATAACAAGGAAAAGGTATTTTAACCTGGAAAAGGTATTTTAACCTGGAAAAAGTATTTCAACCTGGAAAAGGTATTTTAACCTTTAAAAGGTAATTTAACGTGGAAAAGGTATTTTAACCTGGAAAAGGTATTTCAACCAGGAAATGGTATTTAAACGTGGAAAAGGTATTTTAACGTGGAAAAGGAATTTTAACCTGGAAAAGGTAATTTAAAGTTTAAACGGTATTTTAACGTGGAAAAGGTATTTTAACCTGGAAAATTTATTATAACCTGAAAAAGGTATTTTAACGTGGAAACGGTATTTTAACCTGGAAAAGATATTCTAACAAGGAAAAGGTATTTTAACCTGGAAAAGATATTCTAACAAGGAAAAGGTATTTTAACGTGGAAAAGCTATTTTAACCTGGAAAAGGTATTTTAACCTGGAGAAGGTATTTTAACCTGGAAAAGGTATTTTAACCTGGAAAAGGTATTTTAACGTGGAAAAGGTATTTTAACCTGGAAAAGGTATTTTTACGTGGAAAAGGTATTCTAAAGTTTAGACGGTATTTAAACGTGGAGAGATATTCTAACAAGGAAAAGGTATTTTAACCTGGAAAAGGTATTTGAACGTGGAAAAGGTATTTTAACCTGGAGAAGGTATTTTAACCTGGAAAAGGTATTTTAACCTGGAAAAGGTATTTTAACCTGGAAAGCGTATTTCAACCTGGAAAAGGTATTTTAACCTGGAAAAGGTATTTTAACCTGGAAAATTTATTATAACCTGAAAAAGGTATTTTAACCTGGAAAAGGTATTTTAACGTGGAAAAGGTATTTTAACGTGGAAAAGGTATTTTAACCTGGAAAAGATATTCTAACAAGGAAAAGGTATTTTAACCTGGAAAAGATATTCTAACAAGGAAAAGGTATTTTAACGTGGAAAAGGTATTTTAACCTGGAAATGGTATTTTAACCTGGAGAAGGTATTTTAACCTGGAAAAGGTATTTTAACCTGGAAAAGGTATTTTAACGTGGAAAAGGTATTTTAACCTGGAAAAGGTATTTTTACGTGGAAAAGGTATTATAAAGTTTAAACGGTATTTAAACGTGGAAAGATATTCTAACAAGGAAAAGGTATTTTAACCTAGAAAAGGTATTTGAATTGGAAAAGGTATTTAAACCTGGAAAAGGTATTTTAACCTGGAAAAGGTATTTTAACCTGGAAAAGGTATTATAATGTTTAAACGGCATTTTAACGTGGAAAGATATTCTAACAAGTAAAAGGTATTTTAACCTGGAAAAGGTAGTTTAATGTTTAAACGGCATTTTAACGTGGAAAGATATTCTAACAAGGAAAAGGTATTTTAACCTGGAAAAGGTATTATAATGTTTAAACGGCATTTTAACGTTGAAAGATATTATAACAAGGAAAAGGTATTTTAACCTGGAAAAAGTATTTCAACCTGGAAAAGGTATTTTAACCTTTAAAAGTTAATTTAACGTGGAAAAGGTATTTTAACCTGGAAAAGGTATTTCAACCAGGAAATGGTATTTAAACGTGGAAAAGGTATTTTAACGTGGAAAAGGAATTTTAACCTGGAAAAGGTAATTTAAAGTTTAAACGGTATTTTAACGTGGAAAAGGTATTTTAACCTGGAAAATTTATTATAACCTGAAAAAGGTATTTTAACGTGGAAACGGTATTTTAACCTGGAAAAGATATTCTAACAAGGAAAAGGTATTTTAACGTGGAAAAGCTATTTTAACCTGGAAAAGGTATTTTAACCTGGAGAAGGTATTTTAACCTGGAAAGGTATTTTAACCTGGAAAAGGTATTTTAACGTGGAAAAGGTATTTTAACCTGGAAAAGGTATTTTTACGTGGAAAAGGTATTCTAAAGTTTAGACGGTATTTAAACGTGGAGAGATATTCTAACAAGGAAAAGGTATTTTAACCTGGAAAAGGTATTTGAACGTGGAAAAGGTATTTTAACCTGGAGAAGGTATTTTAACCTGGAAAAGGTATTTTAACCTGGAAAAGGTATTTTAACCTGGAAAGCGTATTTCAACCTGGAAAAGGTATTTTAACCTGGAAAAGGTATTTTAACCTGGAAAATTTATTATAACCTGAAAAAGGTATTTTAACCTGGAAAAGGTATTTTAACGTGGAAAAGGTATTTTAACGTGGAAAAGGTATTTTAACCTGGAAAAGATATTCTAACAAGGAAAAGGTATTTTAACCTGGAAAAGATATTCTAACAAGGAAAAGGTATTTTAACGTGGAAAAGGTATTTTAACCTGGAAATGGTATTTTAACCTGGAGAAGGTATTTTAACCTGGAAAAGGTATTTTAACCTGGAAAAGGTATTTTAACGTGGAAAAGGTATTTTAACCTGGAAAAGGTATTTTTACGTGGAAAAGGTATTATAAAGTTTAAACGGTATTTAAACGTGGAAAGATATTCTAACAAGGAAAAGGTATTTTAACCTAGAAAAGGTAATTGAATTGGAAAAGGTATTTAAACCTGGAAAAGGTATTTTAACCTGGAAAAGGTATTTTAACCTGGAAAAGGTATTATAATGTTTAAACGGCATTTTAACGTGGAAAGATATTCTAACAAGTAAAAGGTATTTTAACCTGGAAAAGGTAGTTTAATGTTTAAACGGCATTTTAACGTGGAAAGATATTCTAACAAGGAAAAGGTATTTTAACCTGGAAAAGGTATTATAATGTTTAAACGGCATTTTAACGTTGAAAGATATTATAACAAGGAAAAGGTATTTTAACCTGGAAAAAGTATTTCAACCTGGAAAAGGTATTTTAACCTTTAAAAGGTAATTTAACGTGGAAAAGGTATTTTAACCTGGAAAAGGTATTTCAACCAGGAAATGGTATTTAAACGTGGAAAAGGTATTTTAACGTGGAAAAGGAATTTTAACCTGGAAAAGGTAATTTAAAGTTTAAACGGTATTTTAACGTGGAAAAGGTATTTTAACCTGGAAAATTTATTATAACCTGAAAAAGGTATTTTAACGTGGAAACGGTATTTTAACCTGGAAAAGATATTCTAACAAGGAAAAGGTATTTTAACGTGGAAAAGCTATTTTAACCTGGAAAAGGTATTTTAACCTGGAGAAGGTATTTTAACCTGGAAAAGGTATTTTAACCTGGAAAAGGTATTTTAACGTGGAAAAGGTATTTTAACCTGGAAAAGGTATTTTTACGTGGAAAAGGTATTCTAAAGTTTAGACGGTATTTAAACGTGGAGAGATATTCTAACAAGGAAAAGGTATTTTAACCTGGAAAAGGTATTTGAACGTGGAAAAGGTATTTTAACCTGGAGAAGGTATTTTAACCTGGAAAAGGTATTTTAACCTGGAAAAGGTATTTTAACCTGGAAAGCGTATTTCAACCTGGAAAAGGTATTTTAACCTGGAAAAGGTATTTTAACCTGGAAAATTTATTATAACCTGAAAAAGGTATTTTAACCTGGAAAAGGTATTTTAACGTGGAAAAGGTATTTTAACGTGGAAAAGGTATTTTAACCTGGAAAAGATATTCTAACAAGGAAAAGGTATTTTAACCTGGAAAAGATATTCTAACAAGGAAAAGGTATTTTAACGTGGAAAAGGTATTTTAACCTGGAAATGGTATTTTAACCTGAAAAAGTATTTTAACCTGGAAAAGGTATTTTAACCTGAAGAAAGTATTTTAACCTGGAAAAGGTATTTTAACCTGGAAAAGGTATTTTAACGTGGAAAAGGTAATTTAAAGTTTAAACGGTATTTTAACGTGGAAAAGGTATTTTAACCTGGAAAATTTATTATAACCTGAAAAAGGTATTTTAACGTGGAAACGGTATTTTAACCTGGAAAAGATATTCTAACAAGGAAAAGGTATTTTAACCTGGAAAAGATATTCTAACAAGGAAAAGGTATTTTAACGTGGAAAAGCTATTTTAACCTGGAAAAGGTATTTTAACCTGGAGAAGGTATTTTAACCTGGAAAAGGTATTTTAACCTGGAAAAGGTATTTTAACGTGGAAAAGGTATTTTAACCTGGAAAAGGTATTTTTACGTGGAAAAGGTATTCTAAAGTTTAGACGGTATTTAAACGTGGAGAGATATTCTAACAAGGAAAAGGTATTTTAACCTGGAAAAGGTATTTGAACGTGGAAAAGGTATTTTAACCTGGAGAAGGTATTTTAACCTGGAAAAGGTATTTTAACCTGGAAAAGGTATTTTAACCTGGAAAGCGTATTTCAACCTGGAAAAGGTATTTTAACCTGGAAAAGGTATTTTAACCTGGAAAATTTATTATAACCTGAAAAAGGTATTTTAACCTGGAAAAGGTATTTTAACGTGGAAAAGGTATTTTAACGTGGAAAAGGTATTTTAACCTGGAAAAGATATTCTAACAAGGAAAAGGTATTTTAACCTGGAAAAGATATTCTAACAAGGAAAAGGTATTTTAACGTGGAAAAGGTATTTTAACCTGGAAATGGTATTTTAACCTGGAGAAGGTATTTTAACCTGGAAAAGGTATTTTAACCTGGAAAAGGTATTTTAACGTGGAAAAGGTATTTTAACCTGGAAAAGGTATTTTTACGTGGAAAAGGTATTATAAAGTTTAAACGGTATTTAAACGTGGAAAGATATTCTAACAAGGAAAAGGTATTTTAACCTAGAAAAGGTATTTGAATTGGAAAAGGTATTTAAACCTGGAAAAGGTATTTTAACCTGGAAAAGGTATTTTAACCTGGAAAAGGTATTATAATGTTTAAACGGCATTTTAACGTGGAAAGATATTCTAACAAGTAAAAGGTATTTTAACCTGGAAAAGGTAGTTTAATGTTTAAACGGCATTTTAACGTGGAAAGATATTCTAACAAGGAAAAGGTATTTTAACCTGGAAAAGGTATTATAATGTTTAAACGGCATTTTAACGTTGAAAGATATTATAACAAGGAAAAGGTATTTTAACCTGGAAAAAGTATTTCAACCTGGAAAAGGTATTTTAACCTTTAAAAGTTAATTTAACGTGGAAAAGGTATTTTAACCTGGAAAAGGTATTTCAACCAGGAAATGGTATTTAAACGTGGAAAAGGTATTTTAACGTGGAAAAGGAATTTTAACCTGGAAAAGGTAATTTAAAGTTTAAACGGTATTTTAACGTGGAAAAGGTATTTTAACCTGGAAAATTTATTATAACCTGAAAAAGGTATTTTAACGTGGAAACGGTATTTTAACCTGGAAAAGATATTCTAACAAGGAAAAGGTATTTTAACGTGGAAAAGCTATTTTAACCTGGAAAAGGTATTTTAACCTGGAGAAGGTATTTTAACCTGGAAAAGGTATTTTAACCTGGAAAAGGTATTTTAACGTGGAAAAGGTATTTTAACCTGGAAAAGGTATTTTTACGTGGAAAAGGTATTCTAAAGTTTAGACGGTATTTAAACGTGGAGAGATATTCTAACAAGGAAAAGGTATTTTAACCTGGAAAAGGTATTTGAACGTGGAAAAGGTATTTTAACCTGGAGAAGGTATTTTAACCTGGAAAAGGTATTTTAACCTGGAAAAGGTATTTTAACCTGGAAAGCGTATTTCAACCTGGAAAAGGTATTTTAACCTGGAAAAGGTATTTTAACCTGGAAAATTTATTATAACCTGAAAAAGGTATTTTAACCTGGAAAAGGTATTTTAACGTGGAAAAGGTATTTTAACGTGGAAAAGGTATTTTAACCTGGAAAAGATATTCTAACAAGGAAAAGGTATTTTAACCTGGAAAAGATATTCTAACAAGGAAAAGGTATTTTAACGTGGAAAAGGTATTTTAACCTGGAAATGGTATTTTAACCTGGAGAAGGTATTTTAACCTGGAAAAGGTATTTTAACCTGGAAAAGGTATTTTAACGTGGAAAAGGTATTTTAACCTGGAAAAGGTATTTTTACGTGGAAAAGGTATTATAAAGTTTAAACGGTATTTAAACGTGGAAAGATATTCTAACAAGGAAAAGGTATTTTAACCTAGAAAAGGTATTTGAATTGGAAAAGGTATTTAAACCTGGAAAAGGTATTTTAACCTGGAAAAGGTATTTTAACCTGGAAAAGGTATTATAATGTTTAAACGGCATTTTAACGTGGAAAGATATTCTAACAAGTAAAAGGTATTTTAACCTGGAAAAGGTAGTTTAATGTTTAAACGGCATTTTAACGTGGAAAGATATTCTAACAAGGAAAAGGTATTTTAACCTGGAAAAGGTATTATAATGTTTAAACGGCATTTTAACGTTGAAAGATATTATAACAAGGAAAAGGTATTTTAACCTGGAAAAAGTATTTCAACCTGGAAAAGGTATTTTAACCTTTAAAAGGTAATTTAACGTGGAAAAGGTATTTTAACCTGGAAAAGGTATTTCAACCAGGAAATGGTATTTAAACGTGGAAAAGGTATTTTAACGTGGAAAAGGAATTTTAACCTGGAAAAGGTAATTTAAAGTTTAAACGGTATTTTAACGTGGAAAAGGTATTTTAACCTGGAAAATTTATTATAACCTGAAAAAGGTATTTTAACGTGGAAACGGTATTTTAACCTGGAAAAGATATTCTAACAAGGAAAAGGTATTTTAACGTGGAAAAGCTATTTTAACCTGGAAAAGGTATTTTAACCTGGAGAAGGTATTTTAACCTGGAAAAGGTATTTTAACCTGGAAAAGGTATTTTAACGTGGAAAAGGTATTTTAACCTGGAAAAGGTATTTTTACGTGGAAAAGGTATTCTAAAGTTTAGACGGTATTTAAACGTGGAGAGATATTCTAACAAGGAAAAGGTATTTTAACCTGGAAAAGGTATTTGAACGTGGAAAAGGTATTTTAACCTGGAGAAGGTATTTTAACCTGGAAAAGGTATTTTAACCTGGAAAAGGTATTTTAACCTGGAAAGCGTATTTCAACCTGGAAAAGGTATTTTAACCTGGAAAAGGTATTTTAACCTGGAAAATTTATTATAACCTGAAAAAGGTATTTTAACCTGGAAAAGGTATTTTAACGTGGAAAAGGTATTTTAACGTGGAAAAGGTATTTTAACCTGGAAAAGATATTCTAACAAGGAAAAGGTATTTTAACCTGGAAAAGATATTCTAACAAGGAAAAGGTATTTTAACGTGGAAAAGGTATTTTAACCTGGAAATGGTATTTTAACCTGAAAAAGTATTTTAACCTGGAAAAGGTATTTTAACCTGAAGAAAGTATTTTAACCTGGAAAAGGTATTTTAACCTGGAAAAGGTATTTTAACGTGGAAAAGGTATTTTAACCTGGAAAAGGTATTTTTACGTGGAAAAGTTATTTTAAAGTTTAAACGGTATTTAAACGTGGAAAGATATTCTAACAAGGAAAAGGTATTTTAACCTAGAAAAGGTATTTGAACGTGGAAAAGGTATTTAAACCTGGAAAAGGTATTTTAACCTGGAAAAGGTATTTTAACCTGGAAAAGGTATTATAATGTTTAAACGGCATTTTAACGTGGAAAGATATTCTAACAAGTAAAAGGTATTTTAACCTGGAAAAGGTATTATAATGTTTAAACGGCATTTTAACGTGGAAAGATATTCTAACAAGGAAAAGGTATTTTAACGTGGAAAAGGTATTTTAACCTGGAAAAGGTATTTTTACGTGGAAAAGTTATTTTAAAGTTTAAACGGTATTTAAACGTTGAAAGATATTCTAACAAGGAAAAGATATTTTAACCTAGAAAAGGTATTTGAACGTGGAAAAGGTATTTAAACCTGGAAAAGGTATTTTAACCTGGAAAAGGTATTATAATGTTTAAACGGCATTTTAACGTGGAAAGATATTCTAACAAGTAAAAGGTATTTTAACCTGGAAAAGGTATTATAATGTTTAAACGGCATTTTAACGTGGAAAGATATTCTAACAAGGAAAAGGTATTTTAACCTGGAAAAGGTATTTTTACGTGGAAAATGTATTTTAAAGTTTAAACGGTATTTAAACGTGGAAAGATATTCTAACAAGGAAAAGGTATTTTAACCTGGAAAAGGTATTTGAACGTGGAAAAGGTATTTTAACCTGGAGAAGGTATTTTAACCTGGAAAAGGTATTTTAACCTGGAAAAGGTATTTTAACCTGGAAAAGGTATTTTAACCTGGAAAACGTATTTCAACCTGGAAAAGGTATTTTAACCTGGAAAAGGTATTTTAACCTAGAAAAGGTATTATTATGTTTAAACGGTATTTTAACATTGAAAGATATTATAACAAGGAAAAGGTATTTTAACCTGGAAAAGGTATTTTAACCTGGAAAAGGTATTTTAACGTGGAAAAGGTATTTTAACCTGGAAAAGGTATTTTAACCTGGAAAAGGTATTATAATGTTTAAACGGTATTTTAACGTTGAAAGATATTATAACAAGGAAAAGGTATTTTAACCTGGAAAAGGTATTTTAACCTGGAAGACGTATTTCAACCTGGAAAAGGTATTTCAACCTGGAAAAGGTATTTTAACCTAGAAAAGGTATTATAATGTTTAAACGGTATTTTAACGTGGAAAAGGTATTTTAACCTGGAATTTTTATTATAACCTGAAAAAGGTATTTTAACCTGGAAAAGGTATTTTAACGTGGAAAAGGTATTTTAACCTGGAAAAGATATTCTAACAAGGAAAAGGTATTTTAACGTGGAAAAGGTATTTTAAACTGGAAAAGGTATTTTAACCCGAAAAATGTATTTTAACCTGGAAAAGGTATTTTAACCTGGAAAAGGTATTATAATGTTTAAACGGCATTTACCGTGGAAAGATATTCTAACAAGGAAAAGGTATTTTAACCTGGAAAAGGTATTTTAACGTGGAAAAGGTATTTTAACCTGGAAAATGTATTTTAACGTGGAAAAGGTATTTTAAATTGGAAAATATATTCTAACAAGGAAAAGGTATTCTATCGTGGTAAAGGTATTTTAACGTGGAAAATGTATTTTAACGTGGAAAAGGAATTTTAACCTGGAAAAGGTATTTTAACCTGGAAAAGGTATTTTAACCTGGAAAAGGTATTTTAACCAGGAAAAGGTATTTTAGTCTGGAAAAGGTATTTTATCCTGAAAAAGGTATTATAATGTTTAAACGGCATTTTAACGTGGAAAGATATTCTAACAAGGAAAAGGCATTTTAACGTGGAAAAAGGTATTTGAACGTGGAAAAGGTATTTCAACCTGGAAAAGGTATTTTAACCTGGAAAAGGTATTATAATGTTTAAACGGTATTTTAACGTTGAAAGATATTATAACAAGGAAAAGGTATTTTAACCTGGAAAAGATATTATAACAAGGAAAAGGTATTTTAACCTGGAAAAGGCATTTCAACCTGGAAAAGGTATTTTAACCTGGAAAAGGTATTTTAACGTGGAAAAGGTATTTTAACCTGGAAAAGGTATTTTAACCTGAAAAAGTATTTTAACCTGGAAACGGTATTTTAACCTGGAGAAGGTATTTTAACCTGGAAAAGGTATTTTAACCTGGAAAAGGTATTTTAACGTGGAAAAGGTATTTTAACCTGGAAAAGGTATTTTAAAGTTTAAACGGTATTTAAACGTGGAAAGATATTCTAACAAGGAAAAGCTATTTTAACCTGGAAAAGGTATTTGAACGTGGAAAAGGTATTTTAACCTGAAGAAGGTATTCTAACCTGGAAAAGGTATTTTAACCTGGAAAAGGTATTTTAACCTGGAAAACGTATTTCAACCTGGAAAAGGTATTTTAACCTAGAAAATTTATTATAATGTTTAAACGGTATTTTAACATTGAAAGATATTATAACAAGGAAAAGGTTTTTAACCTGGAAAAGGTATTTTAACCTGGAAAAGGTAATTTAAAGCTTAAACGGTATTTTAATGTGGAAAAGGTATTTTAACCTGGAAAATTTATTATAACCTGAAAAAGGTATTTTAACCTGGAAAAGGTATTTTAACGTGGAAAAGGTATTTTAACCTGGAAAAGATATTCTAACAAGGAAAAGGTATTTTAACCTGGAAAAGATATTCTAACAAGGAAAAGGTATTTTAACCTGGAAAAGATATTCTAACAAGGAAAAGGTATTTTAACGTGGAAAAGGTATTTTAACCTGGAAAAGGTATTTTAACCTGAAAAAGTATTTTAACCTGGAAAAGGTATTTTAACCTGGAGAAGGTATTTTAACCTGGAAAAGGTATTTTAACCTGGAAAAGGTATTTTAACGTGGAAAAGGTATTTTAACCTGGAAAAGGTATTTTTACGTGGAAAAGGTATTTTAAAGTTTAAACGGTATTTAAACGTGGAAAGATATTCTAACAAGGAACAGGTATTTTAACCTGGAAAAGGTATTTGAACGTGGAAAAGGTATTTTAACCTGGAGAAGGTATTTTAACCTGGAAAAGGTATGTTAACCTGGATAAGGTATTTTTACGTGGAAAAGGTATTTTAAAGTTTAAACGGTATTTAAACGTGGAAAGATATTCTAACAAGGAAAAGGTATTTTAACCTGGAAAAGGTATTTGAACGTGGAAAAGATATTTTAACCTGGAAAAGGTATTTTAACCTGGAAAAGGTATTTTAACATGGAAAAGGTATTATAATGTTTAAACGGAATTTTAACGTGGAAAGATATTCTAACAAGGAAAAGGTATTTTAACCTGGAAAAGATATTCTAACAAGGAAAAGGTATTTTAACCTGGAAAAGATATTCTAACAAGGAAAAGGTATTTTAACCTGGAAAAGATATTCTAACAAGGAAAAGGTATTTTAACCTGGAAAAGGTATTTTAACCTAGAGAAGGTATTTTAACCTGGAAAAGGTATTTTAACCTGGAAAAGGTATTTTTACGTGGAAAAGGTATTTTAAAGTTTAAACGGTATTTAAACGTGGAAAGATATTCTAACAAGGAAAAGGTATTTTAACCTAGAAAAGGTATTTGAACGTGGAAAAGGTATTTAAACCTGGAAAAGGTATTTTAACCTGGAAAAGGTATTTTAACCTGGAAAAGGTATTATAATGTTTAAACGGCATTTTAACGTGGAAAGATATTCTAACAAGTAAAAGGTATTTTAACCTGGAAAAGGTATTATAATGTTTAAACGGCATTTTAACGTGGAAAGATATTCTAACAAGGAAAAGGTATTTTAACGTGGAAAAGGTATTTTAACCTGGAAAAGGTATTTTTACGTGGAAAAGTTATTTTAAAGTTTAAACGGTATTTAAACGTTGAAAGATATTCTAACAAGGAAAAGATATTTTAACCTAGAAAAGGTATTTGAACGTGGAAAAGGTATTTAAACCTGGAAAAGGTATTTTAACCTGGAAAAGGTATTATAATGTTTAAACGGCATTTTAACGTGGAAAGATATTCTAACAAGTAAAAGGTATTTTAACCTGGAAAAGGTATTATAATGTTTAAACGGCATTTTAACGTGGAAAGATATTCTAACAAGGAAAAGGTATTTTAACCTGGAAAAGGTATTTTTACGTGGAAAATGTATTTTAAAGTTTAAACGGTATTTAAACGTGGAAAGATATTCTAACAAGGAAAAGGTATTTTAACCTGGAAAAGGTATTTGAACGTGGAAAAGGTATTTTAACCTGGAGAAGGTATTTTAACCTGGAAAAGGTATTTTAACCTGGAAAAGGTATTTTAACCTGGAAAAGGTATTTTAACCTGGAAAACGTATTTCAACCTGGAAAAGGTATTTTAACCTGGAAAAGGTATTTTAACCTAGAAAAGGTATTATTATGTTTAAACGGTATTTTAACATTGAAAGATATTATAACAAGGAAAAGGTATTTTAACCTGGAAAAGGTATTTTAACCTGGAAAAGGTATTTTAACGTGGAAAAGGTATTTTAACCTGGAAAAGGTATTTTAACCTGGAAAAGGTATTATAATGTTTAAACGGTATTTTAACGTTGAAAGATATTATAACAAGGAAAAGGTATTTTAACCTGGAAAAGGTATTTTAACCTGGAAGACGTATTTCAACCTGGAAAAGGTATTTCAACCTGGAAAAGGTATTTTAACCTAGAAAAGGTATTATAATGTTTAAACGGTATTTTAACGTGGAAAAGGTATTTTAACCTGGAATTTTTATTATAACCTGAAAAAGGTATTTTAACCTGGAAAAGGTATTTTAACGTGGAAAAGGTATTTTAACCTGGAAAAGATATTCTAACAAGGAAAAGGTATTTTAACGTGGAAAAGGTATTTTAAACTGGAAAAGGTATTTTAACCCGAAAAATGTATTTTAACCTGGAAAAGGTATTTTAACCTGGAAAAGGTATTATAATGTTTAAACGGCATTTACCGTGGAAAGATATTCTAACAAGGAAAAGGTATTTTAACCTGGAAAAGGTATTTTAACGTGGAAAAGGTATTTTAACCTGGAAAATGTATTTTAACGTGGAAAAGGTATTTTAAATTGGAAAATATATTCTAACAAGGAAAAGGTATTCTATCGTGGTAAAGGTATTTTAACGTGGAAAATGTATTTTAACGTGGAAAAGGAATTTTAACCTGGAAAAGGTATTTTAACCTGGAAAAGGTATTTTAACCTGGAAAAGGTATTTTAACCAGGAAAAGGTATTTTAGTCTGGAAAAGGTATTTTATCCTGAAAAAGGTATTATAATGTTTAAACGGCATTTTAACGTGGAAAGATATTCTAACAAGGAAAAGGCATTTTAACGTGGAAAAAGGTATTTGAACGTGGAAAAGGTATTTCAACCTGGAAAAGGTATTTTAACCTGGAAAAGGTATTATAATGTTTAAACGGTATTTTAACGTTGAAAGATATTATAACAAGGAAAAGGTATTTTAACCTGGAAAAGATATTATAACAAGGAAAAGGTATTTTAACCTGGAAAAGGCATTTCAACCTGGAAAAGGTATTTTAACCTGGAAAAGGTATTTTAACGTGGAAAAGGTATTTTAACCTGGAAAAGGTATTTTAACCTGAAAAAGTATTTTAACCTGGAAAAGGTATTTTAACCTGGAGAAGGTATTTTAACCTGGAAAAGGTATTTTAACCTGGAAAAGGTATTTTAACGTGGAAAAGGTATTTTAACCTGGAAAAGGTATTTTAAAGTTTAAACGGTATTTAAACGTGGAAAGATATTCTAACAAGGAAAAGCTATTTTAACCTGGAAAAGGTATTTGAACGTGGAAAAGGTATTTTAACCTGAAGAAGGTATTTTAACCTGGAAAAGGTATTTTAACCTGGAAAAGGTATTTTAACCTGGAAAACGTATTTCAACCTGGAAAAGGTATTTTAACCTAGAAAATTTATTATAATGTTTAAACGGTATTTTAACATTGAAAGATATTATAACAAGGAAAAGGTTTTTAACCTGGAAAAGGTATTTTAACCTGGAAAAGGTAATTTAAAGCTTAAACGGTATTTTAATGTGGAAAAGGTATTTTAACCTGGAAAATTTATTATAACCTGAAAAAGGTATTTTAACCTGGAAAAGGTATTTTAACGTGGAAAAGGTATTTTAACCTGGAAAAGATATTCTAACAAGGAAAAGGTATTTTAACCTGGAAAAGATATTCTAACAAGGAAAAGGTATTTTAACCTGGAAAAGATATTCTAACAAGGAAAAGGTATTTTAACGTGGAAAAGGTATTTTAACCTGGAAAAGGTATTTTAACCTGAAAAAGTATTTTAACCTGGAAAAGGTATTTTAACCTGGAGAAGGTATTTTAACCTGGAAAAGGTATTTTAACCTGGAAAAGGTATTTTAACGTGGAAAAGGTATTTTAACCTGGAAAAGGTATTTTTACGTGGAAAAGGTATTTTAAAGTTTAAACGGTATTTAAACGTGGAAAGATATTCTAACAAGGAACAGGTATTTTAACCTGGAAAAGGTATTTGAACGTGGAAAAGGTATTTTAACCTGGAGAAGGTATTTTAACCTGGAAAAGGTATGTTAACCTGGATAAGGTATTTTTACGTGGAAAAGGTATTTTAAAGTTTAAACGGTATTTAAACGTGGAAAGATATTCTAACAAGGAAAAGGTATTTTAACCTGGAAAAGGTATTTGAACGTGGAAAAGATATTTTAACCTGGAAAAGGTATTTTAACCTGGAAAAGGTATTTTAACATGGAAAAGGTATTATAATGTTTAAACGGAATTTTAACGTGGAAAGATATTCTAACAAGGAAAAGGTATTTTAACCTGGAAAAGATATTCTAACAAGGAAAAGGTATTTTAACCTGGAAAAGATATTCTAACAAGGAAAAGGTATTTTAACCTGGAAAAGATATTCTAACAAGGAAAAGGTATTTTAACCTGGAAAAGGTATTTTAACCTAGAGAAGGTATTTTAACCTGGAAAAGGTATTTTAACCTGGAAAAGGTATTTTTACGTGGAAAAGGTATTTTAAAGTTTAAACGGTATTTAAACGTGGAAAGATATTCTAACAAGGAAAAGGTATTTTAACCTGGAAAAGGTATTTGAACGTGGAAAAGGTATTTTAACCTGGAGAAGGTATTTTAACCTGGAAAAGGTAATTTAAAGCTTAAACGGTACTTTAACGTGGAAAAGGTATTTTAACCTGGAAAATTTATTATAACCTGAAAAAGGTATTTAAACCTGGAAAAGGTATTTTAACGTGGAAAAGGTATTTTAACCTGGAAAAGATATTCTAACAAGGAAAAGGTATTTTAACGTGGAAAAGGTATTTTAACCTGGAAAAGGTATTTTAACCTGAAAAAGTATTTTAACCTGGAAAAGGTATTTTAACCTGGAGAAGGTATTTTAACCTGGAAAGGGTATTTTAACCTGGAAAAGGTATTTTAACGTGGAAAAGGTATTTTAACCTGGAAAAGGTATTTTAAAGTTTAAACGGTATTTAAACGTGGAAAGATATTCTAACAAGGAAAAGGTATTTTAACCTGGAAAAGGTATTTGAACGTGGAAAAGGTATTTTAACCTGGAGAAGGTATTTTAACCTGGAAAAGGTATTTTAACCTGGAAAAGGTATTTTAACGTGGAAAAGGTATTTTAACCTGGAAAAGGTATTTTAAAGTTTAAACGGTATTTAAACGTGGAAAGATATTCTAACAAGGAAAAGGTATTTTAACCTGGAAAAGGTTTTTGAACGTGGAAAAGGTATTTTAACCTGGAGAAGGTATTTTAACCTGGAAAAGGTATTTTAACCTGGAAAATTTATTATAACCTGAAAAAGGTATTTTAACCTGGAAAAGGTATTTTAACGTGGAAAAGGTATTTTAACCTGTAAAAGATATTCTAACAAGGAAAAGGTATTTTAACCTGGAAAAGATATTCTAACAAGGAAAAGGTATTTTAACGTGGAAAAGGTATTTTAACCTGGAAAAGGTATTTTAACCTGAAAAAGTATTTTAACCTGGAAAAGGTATTTTAACCTGGAGAAGGTATTTTAACCTGGAAAAGGTATTTTTACGTGGAAAAAGTATTTTAAAGTTTAAACGGTATTTAAACGTGGAAAGATATTCTAACAAGGAACAGGTATTTTAACCTGGAAAAGGTATTTGAACGTGGAAAAGGTATTTTAACCTGGAGAAGGTATTTTAACCTGGAAAAGGTATGTTAACCTGGAAAAGGTATTTTTACGTGGAAAAGGTATTTTAAAGTTTAAACGGTATTTAAACGTGGAAAGATATTCTAACAAGGAAAAGGTATTTTAACCTGGAAAAGGTATTTGAACGTGGAAAAGGTATTTTAACCTGGAAAAGGTATTTTAACCTGGAAAAGGTATTATAATGTTTAAACGGCATTTTAACGTGGAAAGATATTCTAACAAGGAAAAGGTATTTTAACCTGGAAAAGGTATTTTAACCTGGAAAAGATATTTTAACCTGGAAAAGGTATTTTAACCTGGAAAAGATATTCTAACAAGGAAAAGTTATTTTAACCTGGAAAAGATATTCTAACAAGGAAAAGGTATTTTAACGTGGAAAAGGTATTTAAACCTGGAAAAGGTATTTTAACCTGGAGAAGGTATTCTAACCTGGAAAAGGTATTTTAACCTGGAAAAGGTATTTTAACCTGGAAAAGTATTTTAACCTGGAAAACGTATTTCAACCTGGAAAAGGTATTTTAACCTAGAAAAGGTATTATAATGTTTAAACGGTATTTTAACATTGAAAGATATTATAACAAGGAAAAGGTATTTTAACCTGGAAAAGGTAATTTAAAGCTTAAACGGTACTTTAACGTGGAAAAGGTATTTTAACCTGGAAAATTTATTATAACCTGAAAAGGGCATTTTAACCCGGAAAAGGTATTTTAACGCTGAAAAGGTATTTTAACCTGGAAAAGATATTCTAACAAGGAAAAGGTATTTTAACCTGGAAAAGATATTCTAACAAGGAAAAGGTATTTTAACGTGGAAAAGGTATTTTAACCTGGAAAAGGTATTTTAACCTGAAAAAGTATTTTAACCTGGAAAAGGTATTTTAACCTGGAGAAGGTATTTTAACCTGGAAAAGGTATTTTAACCTGGAAAAGGTATTTTAACGTGGAAAATGTATTTTAACCTGGAAAAGGTATTTTTACGTGGAAAAGGTATTTTAAAGTTTAAACGGTATTTAAACGTGGAAAGATATTCTAACAAGGAACAGGTATTTTAACCTGGAAAAGGTATTTGTACGTGGAAAAGGTATTTCAACCTGGAAAAGGTATTTTAACCTGGAAAAGGTATTTTAACCTAGAAAAGGTATTATAATGTTTAAACGGTATTTTAACATTGAAAGATATTATAGCAAGGAAAAGGTTTTTTAACCTGGAAAAGGTAATTTAAAGTTTAAGCGGTATTTTAACGTGGAAAAGGTATTTTAACCTGGAAAATTTATTATAACCTGAAAAAGGTATTTTAACCTGGAAAAGGTATTTTAACGTGGAAAAGGTATTTTAACCTGGAAAAGATATTCTAACAAGGAAAAGGTATTTTAACCTGGAAAAGATATTCTAACAAGGAAAAGGTATTTTAACGTGGAAAAGGTATTTTAACCTGGAAAAGGTATTTTAACCTGAAAAAGTATTTTAACCTGGAAAAGGTATTTTAACCTGGAGAAGGTATTTTAACCTGGAAAAGGTATTTTAACCTGGAAAAGTTATTTCAACCTGGAAAAGGTATTTTAACCTGGAAAAGGTATTTTAACCTGGAAAAGGTATTTTAACCTGGAAAAGGTATTTTAACCTGGAAAAGGTATTATAATGTTTAAACGGTATTTTAACGTTGAAAGATATTATAACAAGGAAAAGGTATTTTAACCTGGAAAAGGTATTATATTTTTTCAACGGTATTTTAACGTTGAAAGATATTATAACAAGGAAAAGGTATTTTAACCTGGAAAAGGTATTTTAACCTGGAAAAGGTAATTTAAAGTTTAAACGGTATTTTTACGTGGAAAGATATTTTAACCTGGAAAACTTATTATAACCTGAAAAAGGTATTTTAACCTGGAAAATTTATTATAACCTGAAAAAGGTATTTTAACCTGGAAAAGGTATTTTAACGTGGAAAAGGTATTTTAACCTGGAAAAGATATTCTAACAAGGAAAATGTATTTTAACCTGGAAAAGGTAATTTAACCTGGAAAAGGTATTTTGACCTGGAAAAGGTATTTTAACCTGGAAAATGTATTTTAATCTGGAAAAGATATTTTAATCTGGAAAAGATATTTTAACGTGGAAAACGTATTTTAACCTGGAAAATATATTCTAACAAGGAAAATGTATTTTAACGTGGAAAAGGTATTTTAACCTGGAAAAGGTATTTTAACCTGAAAAAGTATTTTAACCCGGAAAAGGTATTTTAACCTGGAAAAGGTATAATAATGTTTAAACGGTATTTTAACGTTGAAAGATATTATAACAAGGAAAATATATTTTAACCTGGAAAAGGTATTTTAACCTGGAAAAGGTATTTTAACCTGGAAAACGTATTTAAACTTGGAAAAGGTATTTTAACCTGGAACAGGTATTATAATGTTTAAACGGTATTTTAACGTGGAAAGATATTCTAACAAGGAAAAGGTATTTTAACGTGGAAAAGGTATTTTACCCTGGAAAAGATATTCTAACCCGAAAAAAAGTATTTTAACCTGGAAAAGGTATTTTAACCTGGAAAAGGTATTTTAACCTGGAAAAGATATTCTAACCCGAAAAAAGTATTTTAACCTGGAAAAGGCATTTTAACCTGGAAAAGGTATTTAACCTGGCAAAGGTATTATAATGTTTAAACGGCATTTTACCGTGGAAAGATATTCTAACAAGGAAAAGGTATTTTAACCTGGAAAAGGTATTTTAACGTGGAAAAGGTATTTTAACGTGGAAAAGGTATTTTAACGTGGAAAAGTTATTTTTACCTGGAAAATATATTCTAACAAGGAAAAGGTATTTTAACGTGGAAAAGGTATTTTAACGTGGGAAAGGTATTTTAACCTGGAAAAGGTATTTTTACCTGGAAAAGTTATTTTAACCTGGAAAAGTTATTTTAACCTGGAAAAGGTATTTTAACCTGGAAAAGGTATTTTAACCTGGTAAAGGTATTTTAACCTGGAAAAGGTATTTTAACCTGGTAAAGGTATTTTAACCTGGAAAAGGTATTTTAACCTGGAAAAGGTATTTTAACCTGGAAAATGTATTTTAATCTGAAAAAGGAATTTTAACGTGGCAAAGGTATTTTAACCTGGAAAAGATATTCTAACAAGGAAAATGTATTTTAACGTGGAAAAGGTATTTTAACGTGGAAAAGGTATTTAGGAACTAGACCAGGGGGACTGAATAGTGCGAACAAGGTCGCCGGCTTCACCGCCGTTAACTTCAGGGGCATGAACTGGTTCCAGCTCGCTATCGCGAGAATTATGAAGCTTTAATTGAGTAATAGGGTACGTGCCCTTTAAACTTTACCATTGCGTATGGTAGCTAATCTATAGGTGAGAGGACTTAATTTTCTATGAATTTTTAAAGGCCCATCCCAATTAGCTAGTAATTTGGCAGCTATTCTCTCACCTGCGCAAGACTGATTATGCTTCTTACGCCAGACCAATTGACCTTCAGAGAATTCAATATCTCTTCATTTCTCATTAAAATAGGCAGACTGCCTTGACTGCTCTGCTAAAATGTTATCTTTTGCCCGCTCAAGTGCGGACGTTACACGTTCCTTAATACTTGCGGCTTGCTCAACAATATTAGATTCAGAGGTATTTAAGTGAGGATGGACTGCTAGGGTTATATCGAAAGGGGTACGGAGTTCGCGCCCAAAATTTAAAAATTCAGGCGTGAACTTGGTTGTTTTCTGGGGTGCGGTACGTAATGCCATCGCGAGCTGCGAAATGCCGACATCCCATTCCCTATGGTTTTCAACATATGTTGCCAACATAGTACCTAACGTTTTATTAAACCTTTGTACTGGGTTTCCGCGTGGACTGTAAAATGACGTAAACCGATGGTTAATACCTAGTTCTTTACAAACGAAATTCATAATTTTGCTAGCGAATTGGCTGCCATTGTCGCTAATAACTGTAGAGGGTATCCCAAACCGTGTAAAAACTTTATCGACTAATTTTGAAACTATAGTTTTCGTGGTAGCTCGCCTTAAGGGAAATAATTCAACCCATTTGGTCATAAGGTCAAAAATTTCTAACAATTGGGTAGCTCCTCTTTCACTAGCAGGGAACGGTCCCTATAAATCGATTGACACTACCTGCCACGGGTCGGACGGTTCGGCTGATTTCAAAGGGCCTGCTGGAGCGCGTTGGGAGTTTTTATTCGCCTGGCATGGTTTACAAGATCTGATATAATGGGTAAGGGACCGTCCATAAACTACGTCACGCAAAAAATGGCATTTTCTGACCCCCCGCTCCGCCAGATCACGCTTCGTCACGTTTTCTGAGACCCCTCCCCTGAAAAGCAAGTTTTTCCTCGACTTGAAAGTCAAAGTTCATTTCCGTTTTAAGCTTTTACAAATATCGTTTGCCTCTGATTGAGCTTTAGAACTTTATTGTCTGGATGTGCTTTTTTATAACCTTCCAAAATATTTCCATAAAGTTTAGTTATAAGGGCAAACTTAATATTTTTCGAAATAATCACTTGAAAACCTTAGGCTAATCGAGCTTGTTATTCAGATTTTAAAAATGTGCCAAAGAAACGAAACCATTTAAATCGGATGAAGGATCCGATTCATCCTTGCTTGTGCTAGAGGTGAATGAACAGTGACATTTAGTGGTTTAAGCTGACACTACATTTAGCATTCCTTACGCGTACGTGTAGCTAGTTAAGCCGTGAACGTGTCTCTTTATTTTAAATGCACTTTTTAAATTGGCTAAACTTACGAGTAAGTATGTGATCATAGCTTACAGTTTCTACTATTTAAGCGATGATGGAATAAAAATTTTGTTAAATTATTGTAGAGGTTGTTCTCACGGTGAACTTTGAAACGTTGCGTTTTTCTTCTATTACAAAAGGGTCAATCGACCTCTTACTGACTTCGTAATAAAATTAATTTTAAATGTGACGTCACGCATCGAAGGACCACTCCCTCCCCCCTCGACACGGACCGTCACAAACTTACAAATCCCCTCCCCCATAAGAGTGTGACGAAGTTTATGGACGGTCCCTAACGAAATGATTCATATTCTCAAAATAATAACGGGACTGAATTCTTTTCAACGTTCTAAATATTCCTAAATGCCCTGAAATCTTTAAATCATGGTTCAACTGTTACATAACACCAGTGGGACTAATTCCTTTGGGATCCAAATTCTATAATAGCTGTCCGTTGTACCTTTCCTTAAAATATCACGATAAACACTTTCTTCTATAATCGTACATTTGGGGGCGTGGGTCTTAACATATTCCTTCAAATTATTGTCTGTGGGTTCGGTTTGATTAGTTAAATAAAGTTTAATAGCATTAATTTTAATATCAGCCGTTTGAGCTTTGATGATGACGTCCTCCTCAAAGTCAATGGCGGTTTCGTTGAACGCGACAGATGCCAGGATAGGTGCGTCATCGGGATTGGATTCTCTATCGACCAGCGAGTCAGTCTCCTCCTCCGAAGCACGAGAAAGCGCGTCCGTTACCTCATTAAGCTTACCGGGCACATGACGTATGGCCGAAATATAAGGTTCTATGCTTAAGCACCAGCGAGCTAATTTGCCCGTGGGATGCCTAGCTATTCGTAACCACTGCAAAGCTGAATGGCCAGTAAAGACCTCTACTTTACTACCTTCAATATACGGTCGGAATTTGCCAATTGCCCAATGCACTGCCAAGCACTCACGCTCGGTTACCGAATAATTGCGTTCTGCATTGTTTAAGGTACTACTTATATACAGAATGACAACTGGTTTACCATTGATTGTTTGAATAAGAACTGCACCTAGACCGGTGTTACTAGCGTCTGTGTGGACCTGAAACGATTGTGTGTAATCAGGGGGAATAGTATAGGGGCGGATGTTAGTAGGGTTTTTAAACGGTCAAAGGCTTCCTGATGGACCGAAGTCCAATTCCAGGGGGTGTCTTTACGTAAGAGGGTATTCAGAGGTTCATCTATGGTGGAGAAACCTTCAATGTAACGTCGGCTGTATGACGCCATACCGAGAAAACTACGTAACCGCTTTACTGTATTGGGTGCGGA
This sequence comes from Phalangium opilio, assembly GCF_054372755.1. Lineage (NCBI taxonomy): Eukaryota > Metazoa > Arthropoda > Arachnida > Opiliones > Phalangiidae > Phalangium > Phalangium opilio. The sequence goes on along the minus strand of NW_028324172.1, from coordinate 1,561,536 downwards.
GAGTTCGCTAATGGCGGAGGTTTTCTCGGGGTCTACTTTCACTCCTTCTTCCGAAACTAAATGCCCTAAAATTTTAGCCTCTTCTGACAGAACTTTGTTTAGCTAGCCTTTATAGTGAGGCCGCATTTATACCCATTTTTTTGGAAAATTTCGAATCATAAAAAATATTTGAGCTATGCAAATCAAAGAAAATTTATCTTCTCGATTAATGTTGATTTCAAATTTCAAAAAACTATATTAATTTCGAATTTCTTCGGAACTGTTAAATTTTAATTTCTGGCCCTTTGTGGGTTTGACAAGGGATCGAGTATAAATGCAGTTTTTAAGAACTGCGAAGCAAAACTCGTTTTTGTATAATTCTTTAAGGGTTGAAATAACCCAACCTAACCTAATACTATTTAGGTAAAAATAAACAAATTGAACTTGATTTAACTAACCATAAGTCCATACCTGATTTACTGTTATTCAATTAACTAAACCTGCACAATCGCAAACGAATATCTTTTTCATATCCCAGTTGCACTGCATTTTAAGGTCCGTCCACACAATCGGATTGTTTATGTAACCGTTTTAACAAATTCGCAGCAAATCAGAGAGCTTCCTTGATTGAACTTTTATATAGGGGTTAACTTTAGACCCTCCGTGGTCGGCCTAAAAATTTACAATGTAATGAAGGAAGAATTCCGAAGAAATTAACAGAACAGTGAGTGGTAGGAATGTTTTGGCGATTAATGAAGAGGAACTAATTTCGGAAGCACGAGGTTTTCTGGAGTTATGGGACGTAAAACTTCAAACCTACAAAAATATCCGAAGCTAAGATGCAATGTGGACGATACGAGCGAAGCGATGTACCGCGCGCGCGAGCGTTACGTACCTTGCGACGCGAAAAAACGTCATAATGTGGACGGACCTTCAGTTAATAAGTTTTTTACTTTCAAGAAATTTGAAGTATGTCAAAACATTTTAAATGTAATATTGGTTAAAAAATAAGATAGATGCTTTTTTAATGAATATTGGAATATTTGAACTTCAGCCAATTCATTTTGTCCCCTTAGTTTCTAAATAGAGAATTTTGGGCTCTCCAAGAGCTTTTATCATGTTATTGCGCCTGTTTTGTAACGCCGGTCGAAATTTTAGGAGTAGGTGCAAGAATGGTGCAAATAACATTCATTTGAGGAAGGCTTATTTATATTTGTACAATTAATAAAAATTCGTTAAAAAGCAGCGTACATGGTTTAATACATATTAATTACCAAATACATTTATACTAACTGAATAATAAATAAAAAAATAATAAATAAAAAAATTACAATTTAATCATAGATAGGGCTCAATTAGACAAATAATTAAGGCGAAAATTCAAAAAGCAAACACTGTTTTGCCACTCAATTAGACAAATAATTAAGGCGAAAATTTAAAAAGCAAACACGGTTTTGCCACTCTACTATTATAAATATTTAGAGGTTAGGATGATTTTATCACTAAATTCACTATTTTCATTTTCTAGCGTAGGTAGCTATGTACACACATGCTTGCAAAAAAAAGTTTCACAAAGATAATTGTTACTGTTTTTAGATGATCTATTCGATAGACACCTATAATCATGATTGTGATCATTATCTTTCCCTAACTCAAACTATATTAAGTAGACATTTTAGGCCATTGATTGCCAACTACGCACATGATGTTACTTAAATAGAAGTTGGGAAAGCAAAATATTATCTCTCCGAGGTGAGTGGAGGTCTAACCGCAAACTTCTCTGCCTATACAGGGTGCTTCTGAAAAGTCTATCAGAAATTAGGGGTTATGTTCTTTGAGCCATTTTGTTCTATGGCATTTTAAAATCCGAGCCACTGTTATCAAGTTATAATTTGAATGCTTTATGGATGACTTCTTAATTAAATTAGCATTGTCTTTGTTATGTTTAGGTTCTCACGGGTTGTAACAGGACTCACTCAAGTTAAAACAATTAGTTAAAATAAACATCAGTACTTTATTCAGGTTAAAAATAATACAACCGGTTCCTACTCCCAGCCGTAGCTGTGTGTCTTCCCACGACCCCCTCTCCTTTAGATCCCCTTCCATGGGTCAGTTCAGTTCAGTTCCTTACATTAGCGACCCCTGGTATAATTTTATAGAGTCACGAAATGGCGCGTAGTTTGATTGCGTTATGTTACAACTTTTTTTTTTGAGATGATTGTTATTATACTTGACAGCGTTGTGGTAGTCGAATGATGCGTTGTGGGCGACCCGTTGGGCCGGTGTCGGACGCTGGTGTGTTGAGCTTGTGAGGAGTAATCATAGAAGGTGATTGAGTGTTCTAAGGCGTTAGTGTCGTCTCTTGATGAGGTGATGCTGGCCCGTTGTACGGCGGTGGTTGTTCATTTTGAGGCGGTGACTGTCTGATTTGTGGTGGTGGTTTTCTTGGGCCTCCTATGACTGTGGTTGCCCTTGGTGAGTGTGGACTGTTTGGTTGTGTGTTCTTTAAGAAGTTTGCAGGATTATTGGACGAAGCTACGTGAGAAATTGCGGTTTCATCCATGGTAAACTGAGGTCGTATTTGGCTTCTTGTTCGTTGGATTATCTTGTTTTGTTGTGTTTGAAGTTGGTAGGAAAACGGTTCTGGTCCTACCGAGGCTATCAGGGCTGGTAACCATGGCCTGGGTCCGGCCAGATAGCGTATGGATTGGCCTGGGTATAGCGGAGGTAGTGATGTCGTCGATCTTTTATTGAAGTTTTCAGTCATGTTGGTTTGTCGTTCTGTAAGAACGCGTCGCGTTTCATTTGTTGGATATAGGGGTTCTAATGACGTGTTGGTGGTGGTTAAAGGTGTGCGTATCCTACGTCCCATCAGTAGTTCTGCTGGCGATGGGAGATCAATTTTAGGCGTGGATCGGTACTCCATCAAGACATCATTGAGATCTTTGTTTTGACGCTTGGCTTTTATCAGTGAGTTCTTTATGGTTTGGATGGTCCTTTCTGACATGCCATTCGACTTCGGGTAGTAGGGGCTTGAGGTCACATGAGTTGTACCCCATTGTTCAAGGAATAGTCGAAATGCCTCTGATGAGAATGGCGGACCGTTGTCTGTGATTTGTTTTTGAGGGGCGCGATGGCGGGCAAATTGAGGTTTCATGAAGTTTATTACTGCTTGAGCGTTTGTTGTGAGCAACTGCTTGGCCTCTACAAATTTCGAATGATAATCTACTAGTATTATGTAGTGTTTCGAGTCCAATCCAAATAGGTCTGATCCAACCGATTGCCATGGCAATTGCGGGACCGGATGGGGAGTTAGAGGTATCGCCATGTTAGCTCAATCTCTTTCTCGGCATATGGGGCATGCCCTGACGAAATCCGATATGTGATTGGACATGTGGGGCCAGAACACGTTGATTTTAGCTTTCGCCACACACGAGTTGATCCCTTGATGTGTGCTATGTATTTTCTCGAGTATCTCATGTTGCAGGGTTTTTGGTACCACGAGGAAGGAACCGCGATAAAGCAGGTTGTCTTCGATGTGCAGTTCGTCTTTGTGCTGATGTGAGGGCCTTTTGAGTGTTTGGTCAACGTTGGTGAATGTATTCGATGATCTGCTTGAGTCGCCCGTTTATACTTGTCTTGTGTGGTTGCTGTGTGCGGACCCTCAAGGTTGTCGGTTTTTATTAGGGTATGAGACTCATGGGCTCGTGAGAGTGTATCAGCTATATATAGTTCAGAGCCGGGAACATAAACCAGGTGCATATTGTAACGGAAAAGGCGCATCACTAGACGTTGTAGCCGCGGCGACAGGATGTGTAATGGTTTATGCACTATAGCCAGAAGGGGTTTATGGTCAGTCTGTACCGTGAACACTGTGCCCGCCGTATAGAAGTTGAAGTGTTCACATGCAAATACGACACCCAGGAGCTCTTTTTCTATCTGAGAATAGCGAGTTTGCGTCGGTGTGAAGGCAGTCGACGTGAATTCGACGGGATAAGAGTCTTGCAGAAGAACTGCTCTAACCCCACTTTGACTAGCATCGACAGAAATGACTATTGGGCGTTCCGCGTCGTAAAATGCTAGTACTGGTTCTGTTGATATAAGAGTTTTTAAGTGATCATAGTGAGACTGATGACTAGACTCCCATGTAAAGGCGATTTCTTTCTTCAGGAGTGTCCGAAGCGGTGCGGTATCAGTTGTTGATGCTGGCAGAAATTTGGAAATGTAATTAATCATTCCAAGAAATCGCTGTAAAGCCTTTTTGTCCGCGGGAGGCGGTAGGGAGCAGATCGCTTTGGTTTTGCGGGGATCGACATGAATTCCTTTGTCGCTTATCTCATGACCCAGGTATGTGATTTCCGGGACAGCTAATTTCATTTTTGAGAGGCTGAACCGTAATCCATGTCTGCTCGCTTGATCCAGAATTTTCATTAGCATTATGGCCTTTGAGTGTACGTCAGTAGAGGCAATCAGAAAATCATCAGTTGAAATGTACACATTAGGGAACTCCGACGTGGGATAGATTGTTCTCATAACGTATTGAAAATACTCGGTGGCCGTGACAATTCCGTATGGTAATCTGGTGTATTTGAAGCGACCCCACGGCGTGGCGAAAGTGCAAAGTTTGGCACTCGCTGGTGTTAGCTCTATTTGCCAGAAGGCGGTCTTGGCGTCTAGTGTTGTGAATACCGTGGACCCCTTGAGCTCGGCGAAGATTTCTTTTGTCGTTGGAAAAGGATATGGTTGACGCTTTATCGCTTGATTGAGCTTGAGAGGGTCGATACAGATTCTGACGGACCCATCTGGTTTCGGTACAACCACCATTGGGTGAACCCATTCTGTTGGCTCGGAAATTGGTATAATTATTCCCTCTTCGACCATCCGTGATAATTCTTTCTGAACCGGGGCGCGATAGTGATGGGGAATGTGATGAGCCGCCGATATGGATGGGGTTACATTTGGTTAAAGTTCAATAGAGTACTGGCCTGGGAGTTTCCCTAGTGTATCGAAAACCGTTTGGTATTGTTCAATGATCTTAGCTGGTGTGAGTGTTGACATGTCAGTATTAGCGTGTATCGTCATTACATCAAGTTTTGGTGGAGGTCCCAATGGACGTTGTACATGGTCGATTTGTCCGAGTTTGATTGACGCCTCAGCTCCTAATATGGGTGTACGTTCTTCGCTAGTGATGTAAAACTGGCATGTCCATTTCGCAGTATGAGAGGTGCATGGGAGGTTTGTTACCCCTATAACAGGTACCTGATGACCAGAGTATGATGTCACCCGATGGGTCGGGTTTGTCAGCTGCGGTTGGTACGGCAGGGCGTCATACATTCGTTTCGTGATGATATTAACCTGCGACCCAGTTTCGACTTTAAAAGCGATGGGTGTGCTGTAGATGTATATATCATCATATAGTTCATCTTCGGCTCTTCTTAACTGTAGGGAATCTAGTCTTTGATCGTCCCGTGAGTTAGGTACCAGTACCAGGCCATAGCTGAGATATTCCTCCTCGTATATTGGGTTGCGGTGATTGAATGCTTCTGTGTTGCTGGTGTTGTCTGACGGGTGGCCGACATCTATTTCTTCTAGTGCGTGGGTGGACCGGCAAACTGAGGCCCAGTGACCTCGAGTTTTGCATTTTAGACACGATGTATCACGCGCCGGGCAGGGTTTAGAGGTGTGGGGTCTGCCCCCGCAGTTTGGGCATTTTTGAGATTGGCTTGATTGAACATTATTTCTGTGGGTCTGAGTTGAGTGTCTATATGTTCGTTGAGTTTGAGGGTACAGTGCGTTATCTGTGTTACGATATGGTCCGCGTCGGTTGTAATAGTCTGTGCGATTTGAGCGGTACCGACTTGTGTCTGGTCGTTGATTAAGGGCATCAATCTGATCATTTGGAAGTTGAGCTTTACTGCTTATGACCATAGCGCTGGCATGGATAGTGGAGGTCTCGTCTGCTTGACAGAGTGCTATTGCCTCTGTTAGTTGTAGATTCGGTTTTGCCAGTAGTGATTTACGGAGAGAGTCCTTTCTGATTCCAAAAACAATAGCCATACATAATAGTATGTCCGTTAGAGGTGATAACTCGCTCTCCTAGGCCTTGGTCTGGAGTTCAGTATAAAATTCATCAAAAGATTGGTTTTCTTTTGTGTTGAGGTGAAGAATTGGTATCGAATATAGGTGAGGTTCTTATAGGGAGCGTAATAAGCGTCAAATGCAGCGTAAATAACTGACAGGGTTCTCAGGTCGCCCTGCTCTTGTATCGTGAGTGTTTTGTAAATTCTTCTACCAGCAGGTCCTAGAAATGTAGCTCTCTGAATCGGGACTGTCTCAGCATCAAGCTTGGCAGCCAGTGCGTATATTTCAAAGCCCTCCTTGTTTTCGCTCCATGCCAAAGCTGGGTCAGGTCCAGGTGAAAAAGGTTCTGGGCTCTTAAATTGACTCATCTTCTATTCTTGTGGTGTTTGCGTGATTCAGCCGGATCCAAATTTGCACAATGAGATGCCGAGGGCTCAAGGCTTAACGAGTTCGGTACTGAGAATAATGTTCAGCATCCTACCTCTATCACCATGTTATGTTTAGGTTATCACGGGTTGTAACAGGACTCACTCAAGTTAAAACAATTAGTTAAAATAAACATCAGTACTTTATTCAGGTTAAAAATAATACAACCGGTTCCTACTCCCAGCCGTAGCTGTGTGTCTTCCCACGACCCCCTCTCCTCTAGATCCCCTTCCATGGGTCAGTTCAATTCAGTTCCTTACATTAGCAACCCCTGGTATAATTTTATAGAGTCACGAAATGGCGCGTAGTTTGATTGCGTTATGTTACAGTCTTTTAATTTCATAAATAAATTTAAGGGGTCATCCGTAAATAACTCCAATATTAACTTTGAAAACCGTGAATAAACGTCATAGAACATTTTCAACTCAAGATGGCCCAAAGAACATCACCCTTAATCTCTGCTAGACTTTTCAGAAACACACTATATATGTTATTATTTCTCTTTATTGAAAATCAACTGCATAAATAAAATTAATGAATTATACAAAGATCTGTTAACAACTACATTGGTGTGTAGGCACTATCCTCGAATTATACTTTCACGATACCCTGAGCCAGTGTCAATGTTAATGTTTGACCATAATGTAACCGATTTATCTCAAGCCGCACTGAAATAATGGAACCTCCTCCTAAGTTGTAACCCGATTATTGTTGTTTTCATGACAGTTGGTTCCATGAAAATACCTAAAACTATCCATTTTAATGTGTGTTCAACCTCAGAATAATATTAATTTGGGGTTAATTAATCAATTTGAACAGTTGAGTCTCTACAAAGAGGACAGGAAAAACAAAATGTAATTCAGCTTGTGTCGGAAATTGAGTGTTTTCTTTTCAGTCAACTAAGAACAGATAAGTAATCAATATCAGGAAAGACATTAGGCAAAACTTTCCTTCTTTATCCTGAAATGTCCAAATTAGCGTTTAGGATATATATAAATGTAGTATAGTTTAATTAATATGTAAACACCTATCAATATCAAAAGTCATTAGAATAACTAAATGAAACAAAGCTTTATAGCTTGAAACCTTCTTAACGCATCGAAATTCCAAAAACAATTCCATTTACTTTCGTTTTATATTGTGAAGAAAAAAGGTTTAGTAGGATTTCTTTACATATAGATATAAGGAAAATATTGCAGACAGTATGAGTTACGGAGTAAAAGCTGCATTCCAGATATAAAACGAGTTTCACAAGATTTCTCGTTTAATATTCATCCGAAATCGACATCTGAATATCGGTTCTCATAAACATTTCGCGAAAACATTTTCTTTAATTGGCCTATATTAACTTTCGAGTTTCCTTGATATGTAATAAATAAGTAAGTTCTTAATTACTCGCTATATATTAACTATGAATTGCATGTAGTGATCTACTTCTTAAGCAATCTTCATTACTTGTCTTATATTAATTTTGACAAAAGAAGATTCCCTTAGCGGAGTTAAATTTATTAAATAATTTAAATATAATAATCGATATTAATTATTTTCATCGACTGTTTCTTAAATGAATTCTAGTTAAATAATTTTAAGAAACGTTCGTCCTAATATCATTTGAAACTTAGCTATTATTAACGATTGACACCTATCCTTTGCCTCTCCGCGATATTCTGGAAATAGCAATACATAAGTCAGACGATTCCCATCAAATGAAGGGAAAAAAGCGCATTAGCGTGAACCTTTAATAGAGCCGACTGTCATGACGACAACAATATTGCGATATCAGTTATCGGACAATCATTAACAGTCATACTCGTTGCTGTATGACTAGAGGATATTGTTTGTAAATAGAGCTTCGAATAGTGCTTGAATAATTCAGTAGTTTTATTTTTAGCGGTTGCTTATAAATAAAGAGCGATAACTACATATATAAGTAAATTATTTTGTTGGTATTCATCCACTGGATTCGGAGAGGTAATATTTTGGTATTGAAATTTTATGGAATCGGTTTAGTGGTTCTAAAGATGGCCCACTACATACATTAAAACAAACAAACAAATTTTAACTTTCCATATTTTTAGTACAGATAAAAATCACGAAAAATTACAATTCAAAATTTTTTAAAAGTTGGAATTACATCGCGTAAGGTTCCCTACTTTATTAACCTATAAAATAGAGCCATGTGGAGCCATGTGTCGTCATGACGTCAAAGCGTCACATATTCTATTTACGACGAATAGACGAAATTTTTCTTTGTAGAATACTGTGCTCGCCTTTCCTTGTATTGTGTTGTCGACGAACTTTTTCTTTGTAGGATACTGTGCTCGCCTTTTCTTGTATTGTGTTGTTAAATCAATGTTAACTCGATCCCAAGAAAGAAAGATGTGTGACAAATTTTGAACGCATCTGATTCCATCTTAGGCTATTAATATGATGATCACATTTAAGTTAAAATATCAAGAAATGAACTCATGATTACGACATGGTTAGTATCATAAATAATGGGATAAACATTAAACAATCTTAATAATTGCAGAGATTATAAATGTTTCAAAATTTGCAAATAAAATGCCTTGGTTATCGGCGACTTATGTTTCAAGTTTTTATTTCGAAAGCTGTTTACGCGTATATTCGAAATATTTAACGCTATTTCTTCTACCTTGTTTCATGTTAGTGAGGAGCGCAAAGTTTAAGAAGAAATATTGAACATTCCACTATCTTTTCATATGTTTTAACGTCAATGCATATGAACCAATCCATTGCAGTTACAAGGAAATCAAAGCTCGTGCTTCAACTGAAATATATATCCAGCTTCATTTTTCTGAGAGCTTGCTCTACCCTTGAATTCTTCCGCGCATACCAGATTTCAGCGAAAAAGATAAAAATGGACAGTATGTTTAAAGCTGCGAATAGTATAAACATGATGCTGATATCATGAAAGGACGTCTTCGAGAATACCATGCTCTGTTCTTTCTTCATATACTTTGAACACGCATTCCCATGCATTAGATACTTCTGTCGGATTTCATGTCCAGTTTTCCAATAATTCTAAGTTCTGAAATCAGAATTGAAAGCAAATCTCAAAAATGCAGTCCCGGACAAAAGTTTCTGGACATTTTCATTTGGCTGCCATTTTGTTCCTATTTGAGCTAGAGTAACAAAATAGGTCTTTCTAAATAGGTGTATTTCTCAACAATATTATAAAATTACAAATGATACTGTGGCGCTAATGGGGCGTTAGCCATAGTGGAAATAGTAAAGCCCCCCGATAATGACGTTACGAAATAATTCTTCAATTTGATCAACAATGCTCTCGTTGCACGCGTCTTGTCACGTAGAATCCGAAACTGTTTTCAAATTCTAAACTGGTTCAGAAAATCAAACGTTATGACAAAAACCGTGACGTTCATAGCAATAGCAAATAAGCCTAATAATTGTTAATTTTATCTATATCAACTCAGCTCCGTATTAAATATTACGATCAGAAAAACAAGATGTTCCAACCCGAGAATTTTGAGTTCCACACGGACATATGAGAAATGAGAACTTATGAATTAATGTTTGGACGCTTGAGAATTGGATGTTGAGAAATGCTCTGAAAATAATATTGTGGGAATAATATTTCGACGGCAAATTCATGAGGATGGTTTAGAAGACATTGTTCAATTCAAAGTGGATGAGAATGGTTTGTATTATAATAATATATATATACATGTTAAATTATTCGCAAGTTCTTATGACATGAAAATATTTACGACGTGGATAATTTTAACGTATTTCCCGCTTTCTCGGCTTTACTCTGCAAGTTTTCTTATTACCAGCACATTTTAAACGTGATAACTATCCCTTTAAACTTTACTTAAGAATGTGGTTTTTTGAAAATTATGGCTGTTTTTGGAACATAGAGCAAAAAAGAGAGAGGCCCTAAAAACGTTAAAAAGCACAGCGTTTTCAATTGTGTCGTGTTTCAGCGTATGAAGGTTGCTCTATATATTTTTAAGCTTATAGAGTAGAGCAGTTTCAATGATCATCGGAAAACAATCAGACTCAAAAGCCCATACTTTTCCTGCTATAATATAGTCAGTAATCGCCTTGGTTTGTGACATTGAGAATTTAATATCTCAATTTTACTATCGTTAATTTGGCAAAAAACTAAATTGAGCCTGCTTCCATTTTTAACCTTGACTATTTCCCCTAAAATAATTTGATATTATTCTTTTGTAGTTTAAAGTTTACGTTTCATAATCTATATGGATAGAGGGACACTTAGATTTACACAATAATCTAAGACGCCTTGGATTTTTTACTTGAAACGAGAAATTTAACGGGCGCCCATGTATAGAGTTAAATACCATTTTCTTGCCCTGTCAAAGGTTGAAGCTTCTCCAAGGTTTTTCGGATAGAAATTTTATTTTATTTATGTATTTTTTCGCAGATGAAGTTTTACTGAAATTATATCATGAATATTTAGAAAAGAATTCATCTTGAATATTTAGGAGAATTCCAACTTGAATATTTAGAATAAAAAATCCATTTTCAATCTTTAGTATTTACAGAGTAGCAAAAAAAAAACAACCGGCATTGCCCATCGAGATATTATTACATTTCAGGCCGCCATTTTTAACGAAGGTGGAAAATCGAGCTTCAAAAGACATGAAGTCAGTCTTATGGAAATTGGGAACCAGTGTTTTAAATGCTATAGATTCGGTTGAAACACGTAGACGCCGCCATTTTTCAAGATGATGAGGAATTTAAAAAAATCTAAGAGCCCGCCTACTGCCTTTGAGTACCGACCCTGCAAAATTTCATACCTCTAGGTAAAGCTGTTAGGACTCGGAGTAGATTATCAGTCAAATTGTAACTATAGATGTTAAGCATACAAGTTACTGAGGTTTAAATAGGCGTCCTTGTGATTTAAATTAAGATTTCGAGTTTAAAATTAAACTTGTTGTCTTAGATTAGTAGTGTCTTTCAAGTTTGAGTAATAAATGGTTTAGAGAACACTTTAGGACACGGGTTTGATTTGTTGGTTTTCGAGTATTGTTTCCGGTTTTTAGTATTCTTTTGACGGTTTATTTACTTTTGCTAAAAACGCAATAGAGGTTTGCGTGCAGTTCAATGTCGCCATTTCGGTTATTGGAAGTAATTAGGTTCTAAATAAGATCACCGGACAACTTTTGTAATGAATAACGATCATATTTAATGCTTTTTTTATTAAAACTTGATCAATGAAAAAACAGTTGACATCGCCAGTTATTATTTCAGTTCTGGGAAAAACTTAAACTGAAATATAACAACACTATGATTGTTTTTAATTATAGGTTTTTTCTAGTTAAGTTTGTTCTCGAGTTTCTTAACCTACTTCTTGGAATCTCAGAAAACATTTTTAAAAATAAAAATATATTCTTGATTTTAATCAAATGATTTTTTTTAAAAAAATCGCTTGATTTAAGTCAAACAACCCTGGAACAGAGCGCAAAAATTAGACACTCGAGCAGTTAGAATGTGTAGTCTTTACGAATGATAAACGTTTCGTCGTCGGGCACAATGGCCAGGTAATTTTTTAGAGGATGGATGTGAACCAATTTATGCCCATCCACTCGAGCACTCGAAAGGCTTAATGTGGTTTAGTAGGGTAAAAGCCTTAAAACGGAAGTTAAAGAATGCCATTTTTTAAAACTCAAATAATAGAATTTTTATGTTGCCTTTCATAATTTCTCTATTAGGTGATGAAATGATCTTCAAAAAGCTGCGATATCAAATTATGAATGGTTTTAGCATTTTTCAAATATTATAATTTTTATTAAGCGCTATTATTGCTATTTTAGAGGAAACTTTCCATATATTTCTATGTAAATATTGTAATAATATTGTAAAATATAATGTTTACCAAAAGTTCTACCGCTAAAAATGTTAAAAATCAATTTCTATTTATGTAAAAAGGCGGATCTCAGTCCGTTTTTCCTTCCAAGGGTTTTTAACCTACTGGGTACCATAGGAGCATGGATAAAGAATTCGCGTGAGGAAATTTGTTTTCACACTATAGGATAGGCAACTCCCCTATTTCTGACGACAGCTTATTCTGTATAATCTGATTCAGCTTGGGTTGTCAGCACGCGCAAAGTTGGGTCTCTATGTAACGTAGCTTTGTTAGTGATGACAAGAGACGAAGAAAATAATTATTCTCTGGATTTAAAATATCCGCGAGTTTTAGCTCAAATGTATGGGCGGAAATTCTAGTAGGCTTCGAAAAAAGTTGAAGTGCCTCGACTGTCGAGCAGTGTTGGGCAAATCGCGAATGCCGTTGTACTACCAAGCGGGGGGAAATTCGGCGAATGGTCGAAACATTCGCGAATTTGCCCACCACTGCTGTCGAGTGTAGACTTCATAGTCGAGCCAGTGACTTTTAAAATTTCAAGTAATACTAATTTAGACTATTAGAGAAGGATGTTAGAGTTAGTATTATAATTTTTATTATGTTTCTAAATCTTTTGGGAGTCTCAAGAAATAATTTTCGCTATTTTAAATAGCACAAAGTTCCTTGATAATGTTTGAAGGACCCACCAATTGATTACAAACGACTATGCACGTATTTGAAACTAAAGCCTGCAGGTCCGTGCATTTGAGATAAAAATCTCGCGGATATTTATAATCCTTTTTTTCTTCGTCTCTTGTCAGCACGCACAAAGCTACATAACATAGAGACCTAGCTTTGCGCGTGCTAACAACCGAAGCTGAAAATAGAGTATATACATAATAAGCTGCTGTCGGAGATAGGGGAGTTGCCTATCCTATGGCGTGAAAACAAATTTCCTCGCGCGCATTCTTTATCCGAAACAGAAGGTTGAAATTTGGCAAAGAGTTTCCTGAGACCCCGTGAATGGTATGAGTAATTCTAAAACTCCCACAAGTGTTCTTTCAGTGGTTGAACTTATTTTTCCCTTGAAATGAATAAAAGTCAACGAATTAATTAGAAATAGTCCAACGCCTGATCTATTGCACTACCGGATTGCTGAAGTGTTTCGGATTATATTGATATTGTATTTTTTCTATGATGGGGATAATTATCGGGGGATTTTTCACTTTTCTTGGATAGGGTTAACAACCGAGGATTTTGTCTGGGGATGGGGGATTTTGTACAATTTCAGTAATGGGAGATTATGCCTGGGGTTCTTTGTCTTGGAAGTGTTTAATCCGTATACCCATGTGAATCGATAAAACCTTAAAGCTATTTTTCAGTTCTAATATGTAAATCGAGATATTGAACAAGTTTTGAACACACTACCGGCTGTTTATACGTCAATCAATCCTATATTGCGTTTTTTGCATAAGTAAATAAACCGTCGTAAGTATACCAATACAGAAATTAGTACTAGAAGACCAATAAATCAAACCCATGTTCTTTGCCCTATATACCATTTGTTACTCAAATTTCAAAGACACCACTAATATAAGACATCGAGTTTTTTTACATTGGGAATTTGAATTTAAATCTTAAGGACGTATAGGAAAGGTCAGACACTTTTTGGCTTAACATCTATAAAACCATTCGTTATAATTTGAAAATATTCATGATACATTTTTTCTCTATATATTCATGATGCATTTTTTCTCAATATATTCATGGAGAATTTTTTTTTCAAATATTCTAGATGGATTTTTCTAAATATTCATGATAGATTTTTTCTTAGTTATCATGATTGATTTTTCTAAATTTTCATGATTAATTTTTCTAATTTTTCATGATTAAATTCTTGAAAATATTCATGATGAAATTTTCAAAAATATTCATGATTAAATTTTTGCAAACATTCATGATAAAATTCCTGGATATTTTCATTAGTGAATAAACGTATATCGTAACATCATCTCCAACGTAGGCAGGCACTTGTTTACCGTGATTATTCACTTTGGCGTGGCTGATGAATTAAGTGATTGCCATGCTGCAAGCTTAAAAAACAAGGCAGCCTACCTACTCGGAAATAAAATACAAAAGGTATTTATTTCTCGTTTCATGGAGCCCAGCCCCTATTATTATTATTATTATTATGATGTTGATGACTGTGTAATTTCCAGTGAACTACTTATATAGTTTTTTATATACACATTAAAAATCCATTTCATTCATTATTTGAAGACTACTTTTTTAAATACAACGTTCTCTAATTAACCTTAGATTTAACAAAAAATATATGGCATTCTAAAATTTAAAGAGATAGTTGTCTAATTTCAAAAGTGGTGGAAAAATTAAACTTCCAGACAAAAGGAGGAGTATTCGAATATCAATATTTTCATGCCATTAGGACAAGTGAGTCTTTTTAATTTAAATAATATAATAATTCGAACCATTATTTTCGGAGATTACCATCCATTTCAAAATGAAAATTAATATACGCATCCTTCTTCAAGAATTGGTCGTTGTTACATTCTTCTCTAATTCATGTCATCGTGAATCTTCATTCCCGATTCTCCGCTACATTTCCATGGTAGACACGTCGCCTATTCTGCAAACTGGAGTTCTGCCACGATATTTATTCTCCAAGCACTCAAAACATTTCTTAACAAAATCCAAACTAAACATTTTTATACCGAAAAGACACAAAAACATTAATCATCGAAAACCCACCCACCCGTAAGTTACACAAAATATTTTTTCTTTAAGAGCTTAAAACATTTACTACAGAAAAGCCACAGAAGAATTCAACCCAAAACGCAAACTTCGCGCATTATAGAATATTTGGAAAATTTTTAATGTCGAAAATCCTTCCACTTTAGCAATCACAACTTGCTTATTATTCCAAATTCACAGACTTAACACTACCCTGCACACAAAATCCAGAATTTCTACTTTCCAAAGCGCCATCCAAAACCTTTATTTCTAAGTTGGAACCCTATTGTCCTTTTAAAATCGAGACCCTATTGGCAATTAACTAATAAATCGCCACATTACTGAACGTAATTCTTAAAACCTCATCTCTATAATTTCAGAGTAAAACTATGCTATGGCTTGAACATCCTGTTTTTCTGATCGTAATGTTTTACTACTGAGCTAAGTTGATATAGAAGAAATAAATAATCGTTAGGCTTATTTGCTATTGTTTTGAACGTCACGTTTTTTGTCATAACTTTTGATTTTCTGAACCGATTTACAATTTGAAAACAGTTTCGGATTCTACGTGACAAGACGCGTGCAACGATAGAATTATAGATCCATTTGAAGCATTATTTCGTAACGTCATTATCGGGGGGCTTTACTATTTCCGCTATGGCTAACGCCCTATTAGCGCCACAGTATCATTTGTAATTTTAAAATAATCTTGAGAAGGCAACCTATCTAGAAAGTCCTATTTTGTTACTCTAGCTCAAAAAGGAACAAAATGGCAGCCAAATGAAAATGTCCAGAAACTTTTGTCGGGGACTGTACCTAAATTCGAGAACTACTATAAAGACTGAGTAGGGTATCTAAAATATTCTTTAGATAAAACTGTTCACAATACCAAAGATTATTTGGAGTAAGGCGTTAAAATGTTATCAATCTGGGTAGCTTTTGCTTGGACTATTTAAGACGCCGTGCATCTGTTTTTTACGTGGAATGTTTTCTGTTCTCGCGGTTACGGCGAGCTTGGCCGCCGGCGGCTCGGGAATCGGGATACCGCTGTTACCTAGACAAGGCCTAGTGTAGTTTTAGAGTCTATTATTATTCGCAGAGCTATTTTTCTGTTGAAATTAGGGAATTAGTATAAATATTGAGTAGAGTGTCTGAAATATTCTTTAGTTAAAACTATTCACAATACGAAAGATTATTTGGGAGTAAGGCACGAAGATCCTATCAATCTGGGTAGCTTTTGCTTAGCCTATTTAAGACGCCGTGCATCTGTTTTTTAATGAGGTATTTTTCTGTTCTCGCCGTTACGGCAAGCCCGGCCGCCGGCAGCTCGAGATGCGCCGCTCGGCCGCAGCCGCTGATATCTAGCCAAGGCTTAGTGTAGTTTTCGTGTCTAATTTTATTCCCAGAGCTATTTTTCTGTTGAAATTTAAAGAAAATCTTATCATATTTAGTTGAAGACTAAGAAAATGTCTCAAAACATTTCGAAACTTGAGCTTTAAAACGTTGAATATTTTATAACGACTACGGAACGGTACCGCAAATTCGCCTTCCGTGCCTCCCGGTTATGTCGACGGCGAGGTCGAGTCGAGGTCCCATGCAAGAAAATAGTAATAGCCGTCGCCTATTGGTCTGGCATTAAAGAGGTTATCTATGGTTAGGGGGCTCATGATTGGTTAAAAGCTTTTTTGTTCGTCTGCTTAGTTTTTACTTCGGGAATATCATGAAATCCATGGTCAAAGCTATGGAAAAGTGGGACTTACGTACTTTATGTGTGAAGCATAATCCGCTTTTGCTAAAAGTATTTTTCATACTATTTTGCATTTTCGTCAATTTAATATTACTCATTTCGATAAAGATGCTTTGAAAGTTATAAAGGATATTACCAGTTCCCGAAACCGAAGTTTAAATCCCTGATATAAAAACCAAATATAAGTTTCAACTCCCAGATATTTCCAGTATGCAAAATCAATTTAGAATGAAAGATATTTCCAAACTGAAGAACTAAATTAAATTCTCATTTATTTGCAACCTTAAAAACCTATTTAAATCCTTATAAGTTCTTACGAAAATACTTTCCTTGTTTCACTGATACCTATTTAATCTTGAGCAGTAAGTATGTGACGTCCATCAACATTTTTTCATCAACTAACAAAGGCTCCTGTATTTCAACTAAGAAAGCTGTGCTTACGTTGCGAAAGCGCATTCTGGGGTGCTATTCTAAGGCGTTCGTTAAGCAGCGTAACGACAAACTTTTTCGTAAACCTTAGAAAGTTCGTTATGAGCATATCAATAGTGATTCTAAGGCGTTCGGAAGGGATTTTTTTCCGAAATATCCGACCAAAATTGTTGTTAACATAACGAAAGGGGTTTTGCTATCCTTACGGCTCTTTACGAAGTGTATTTCCTTTATAATCATTTCTAAGATGGCGGGAGATGTTATTAGTCGCGAGATTTTGCGATTAGCAATAATTTCTGATGAATATCCTCGTGATTTAAGAAGACATAGAGTTATAAGGGATAGAACTCAAGCTTTTGAACTCGATAATTTTAGATTTAAAAGACTATTTAGAACAAGTAAAACCTTAGCATTGACTATTTGTGATAGACTCCAAGATCGACTAATGGGTCAAAATGCTTTGGGAATTCCACCAAACGTTAAGGTAAAATTAAAATTTGAATATAATTATTTGTATAATTATAGTACTTTTTATTTTAGGTCTTAATAGCTTTGCGGTTTTGTGCTGTAGGATCTTATCAATTAGCTATTGGTCTAGATTTATTCCTTGCCGTTAGCCAATCGACAGTCAATCGATGCGTAGCAAGCGTTAGTAAAGCCATTGTTGACTTTTACTTGCGCGAGGTAATTTAATTCCATGTACTGACGAGTAAAGTTTTGCTAATAAGATCGGGTGAGAATGAAATGCTGTAACAATAGTTAAAAAAACGTAAACTAATTTAAAATTGTTTTTCAAAGCTTCAGCAAAGTAGCTGGATTCCCGGGAATAATTGGTGCAATTGATGGTACCCAAATTGCAATCGTTGCTCCATCAATTAATGACGAAGAGTACAGAGAGAACCTTTATGTTAACCGAAAAGGGTTCCATTCCTTAAATACTCAAGTAGTCATCTATTTGTAAACATATAGCATAGGTTTCAACCTTAGAACAAAAACTATTTTAAAGATTTGTGACCACAAGGTGCGCATTATTAATTGAAATGCAAGGTTCCCGGGGTCTGCCCATGATTCCCATGTATTTAGAATGTCACACGTATTCACACATTTAGAAAATTTATATAGAGATGGAAGGATGGATTGCTGGCTTATTGGTAAATTTTCTTGTTTCTGGAAAACAAGCCACATTCTAAAATTTGTTCTATACATAAGTGACAGTGGATATCCTCTTAGGCCATGGCTATTAACGCCAATAACGCACACCGCGGAAGGACCACCGGAGTACAAATTTGACAGGGCCTTAACGCAAACGCGACAACTTGTTGAGTGTACAATTGGATTATTGAAGCAAGTTTTTCGCTCTTTACTCATGCATCGCACACTGCACTACCATCCAACCGCGGCTTCTCGAATTGTGTACGCATGATGCACACTCCACAACATGCGGCGAGATTCTGAGCACCGACCCGAAGATGATGTTTTTACTGAAACTGAGCCATCAAGCGATAGTGACAGTGAAGATGAGCAAGGAGATGCGAGGAGAAGGATGCGAAGGCGATTATGAGCAAGGCGAAGGCAAATACAGCGTGAACAAAGAGCATTGGTATTTGATGCTCCTGAATATGTCCCTGGTCCAAATGAAAATTGGCTAAGAGGAGGGCAAGCACTTAGAAAACACCTTGTTAGACGCTTCCTCTGAATATAATTTGAATAAAATTTCTTTTTTAAAAAAAGTATTTAAGAGAAAGAAATTTATTTCCAATTATTATGGATTAATTATTTATGGATTAAAAATTTTAAAGTAAATATTTTTGGCTAATGTTTCCCAAACTCCTGGCAATTTCTGTAAAAGCATTAGCCATTTTTTCTATAGAATTCGCCTTTTTTCTCTTTATTATGATTCGTTCCTCAAGTGCAGTTTGAATGCCCTTGTAAATCATGTTTTTACTATCTTCCATTTCCTTTAAAGTTTCAGTTGCTTTCTCGTAATTCAAGTTGTTTTCAGTTCGAGCGTGTCTTCCTACAATATTTAGATGTAAATTAAAATATTTAACGTAACACTTAATAATAGACAGTTAACACATATTTTTCTGCGAGGCCTATCTTCATCATCAACTTTCGGATGCACCTGCTCTGCGTGGTTTCCTTTGAAAATTCTCCCCCATATTTATAACTTAACGTATATTACTTTCCTTGACCTTTGCTTTATTTACCACTTGTCCCAGCTTTGCTGTTATTATCAACATTATTATCACCTAATAAGACTGGTTGGTCAGTCTTTGGAGCCTCCAACAACTGTGGTTGGAGGAATTAATTCAAAGCTAATATTCCCACAAGTCTCTTCTTCGTATATAATTTCAATAACATTATTTTCTTTGCGAGACTTAGGCATATCTTTGTCAATAGAATTTGAGGCTCCTGCACTTCCCCTACCTGCGACTTCAAACATCACATTAGAAAAAATTTATTGAAAAATACTGGTGTGAAATATGCTTTAAAAAGTATTATATAATAATTTATGTTTTTTTTTGTTGAGAGCTTACATTTTGAGGTTGAAAACCAACTTCCGGGTCTCCATCAACACACAATGGACCAATTATACCCAACAACCGTGTCTCTAAGTCGTTCAACTCCAAGGGACATTTTTTACGGCCGCCACTTTTTTACAGAATTACAGATAGTGCCTGAAAGTGCCCTCAGTAGGAAAACTACTATAGCAGTAGTTTTATAGAAAAAGACTTCTATTTAAGTTAATTACGGGTGAAACTGGTTCAAAATTGCATATAAATAATAAGTAAGCTATGATCTAAATTATAAACCATTTTAAAACTTAATTCCGAATTAGTTTACTTAGATTTAAGGGTGCCTACATCTTACTATCTTACAGAAAATGCTTTTAATTAAGTTTATTACGGATGAAAATTAACTCAAATTTACAATACATAATCACAAACGTGATTGGTTTAATATACACGACTTAAATAGTTAATAACTAGCTATTATCTCACTTAAATTCAGTATGCCAACAACACACTATTTTACAGATTCATGGGTGCCTCCAAATATACTATTTTACAGAAAATGCTTATATTTAAGTTAATTACCGATCAAATTACCTACATCTACTAAGAATATTACGCTCCATAATATAATCGCGTTGAAAAATTTATTTCTATCAAATATATACTTAAATTTAAGGGTGCATACAGATTTTGTACTCGGGAAAAGATGACTTACAGGAGGCACTATTTTACAGAAAATGTGATTATTTAAGTTAATTACGGGTCAAATTAATTCAAAGTTACTATACATAATCAGAAACGTGTTTGGTTTAATATACACTACTTAAATAGTTAATAACTAGCTATTATCTCACTTAAATTCTGGGTGCCTACAAGACACTATTTTACCAAAACGCTTTCATTTAACTTAACTTTGGATGATATTCAATCTAAGTTGGTACATATACATTTGAGATTGCGATGATTAATCTAAACGCAAATAAAAGTTAATTGTCCAATATATGGGGCCTACAACATGTGAATTTTACTTAATCTTTATTGCCCTTGAATATACAGCAATTTCGTTGGGTGTGAAATATTATTGGTACCTATAGGTTGATTTGGAAGGAATCTTATTATATTTAGATTTATTATAAATGTGTACGGTTAAATTTAATAGATTATGCGTGTAAATATAATGATCTTTTATAGGCCATTGTGAAAATGTAGGATTTGATAAGACACCAAGACACTTCAACATTTTTATATTTTATTCATCGAAAAAAAACAACTTTTTAATTCAGTATGGGGAAAACCCGAAATGGCTCCTTCGGCCCCTTCCTCGGCCCCTCCCTACACGTCCTCTTGGAGCTTGTGGCCCTTTCTTTATCGAATTCATGTATTTTCGATCGTCCAATAGCCGGAGAGTAGACATCCACTGAGACCCAAAAAGTTCCATTGGTCGTCGGCTACCGGGCTTGGTGCGGACAAGGAATGTCACCGGACCTAAACGTCGAACAATTTGGAAAGGACCGTGGTGTTCGTGTAGTAATTTTTCCGATCGGCCCCGTTTACGGGTAGGGCGGCGAATGTAAACCCATTGATCAACGGTGAATGCAATCAGGTAGGCGGTGGTGGTCGTATTGGCGTGCTTCTTTGGCTTGGGCCAAGGAAACGTTGGCGCGGGCGGCGGAGTGGACGTCTTGGGCGGAATAGCGTGGAGATTAAGCGGAAGCGACGGGGAGTAGGCGGTCGATGGGCATAACTGGGGGGCGGTGATAAACCAAATTAAATGGAGAATCCCTCGTAGATTCCTGGATGGCAGAGTTGTACGCAAAGGTAACGCCAGGCAAGGCTTCGTCCCAATCAGTGTGCTGTTCGTTCACGTACATGGATAACATGTCAGCGAGTGTCTTGTTTAGTCGCTCAGTGAGGCCGTTCGTCTGGGGGTGGTAGGCCGTTGTGCGGACATGGGAGGTGCCAACTCGTTTGAGGATTTCCTGAGTCAGGGTGGACATGAATTGGGAGCCTCGGTCGGTTAATAGTTCCCTGGGAGCACCATGGCCGAATACTATCCGTTCGACGAAGAAGGCGGCGGCTTCAGCCGCAGTAGCGGCGAGGACGGCTTTAGTTTCAGCCCATTTAGTCAGATAGTCCGTGCAGACGATGATGAAAGTGTTATTAAGGCGTGATTTAGGGAACGGGCCGAGAAAGTCCATTCCACATCGGGCGAAAGGCTCATCTGGACAGGGGAGTGACTGTAGGAGGCCCAGGGGCTTAGTCGTCGGCATCTTCCTAGACTGACATAGTGTTCATGACATGACGTAGAGCTGGACGGTGCGGCGGAGTTTCGGCCAGTAATACCGATCAGAGAGCCGTCGAAATGTGCGATAAATTCCCAAGTGACCGGCCGTGGGATGGTCGTGACAGGAGTGGAGTACGTCATTCCTAAGTGTACTTGGAATGACTAGAAGGGCCCGATTCTTCGATTTGCGGTAAAGGATCGCATTGATCAAGATGTATTTACTTGCATTGCGGCGAAACGCTGACTCGACTGGGTTGGTTGGTCTTTCTAGGTGGGCAATGATCGGGTTCCAGAGTGCATCTTCCCTCTGCAGCTTGCCTATGTCAGGGAGCTCCACGACGGAGCAGCATGGTCCAGCCGGGAGCGGGGCTTCTGGAGGTTCTGGGTCGACGAGCCGGCGTAGGCAGTCTGCGTTGGAATGTCGCCTGCCGCTCCGGTGATAAATCTCCATCTCCTGGGCTTATGTGTCGAGAGACCATCGGGCAAGGCGGGAATGAGGGTCCTTAAGGCTACGCAACCAGCAAAGGGCGTGATGGTCCGTTATAATACGTACGGATCGGCCATGTATGTAGGGTCGGAAACGAGCCAAAGCCCAGACTAGCGCCAGGCATTCTTTCTCCGTTGTGCTATAGTTTACTTCGGGCGCAGAGAGGGTACGACTCGCATAACCGATGACTTTTTCCATGCCATTTTTGCGCTGACTCAATACCGCTCCGTTTCCTTTATCGCTGGCGTCTGGGTGAATTTCGGTAGGAAGAGTAGGGTCAAAGTGACTCAAGATTGGAGGGCTAATCAACTTGACTTTTAGAGTATGATAGGCGGTGTCTTGTTTTTTGGTCCAGGCAAAAGGAACTTTGCTGCTGGTGAGCTCCGTCAGAGGGCGAGCGATTTTGGCGAAGTTTTTTACGAAGCGACGGTAATACGAACATAGTCCCAGGAAAGATTGTAGCTCTTTTCGGTTGCTTGGTAAACGGAAGGTCTCGACGGCTTTAGTTAGATCTGGATCAGTTGCTACTCCCTCTCCCGAGACGACGTGACCCAGGAATTTTATACTGGGACAGGCGAAGTGACATTTTTCCGGCTTGAGAGATAATCCGGCTTCGTCCAGCCTCTCCAGTACTTGGCGTAGGCGGATAAGGTGATCATCCAGTGTTGAGGAAAATACGACAATATCGTCCAGACAAACGAGGCAAGTGTTCCATTTGAGACCTGCTAGGACGACGTCCATTGTCCGTTGAAATGTAGCCGGGGCATTGACAAGTCCAAAAGGCATAACGGTAAACTCGAAAAGCCCATCCGGGGTGCTGAACACTGTTTTTTCTTGGTCATCCTTCGCGACTGGAATTGCCAGTACCCAGAGGCAAGGTCCATCGTAAAGAAAAACTTGGCACCACGAAGCCCGTCATGTGCGTCGTCAATTCGGGGAAGTGGGTAGACGTCTTTCTTAGTGAGGGCGTTCAGGCGGCGAAAATCAACGCAGAACCTCGTGGTTCCATCCTTTTTGCGAAATAATACGACTCGGGATGACCAGGGACTGCAGGATGGGCGGATAATGTTGTGAGCTGCCATCTTCTGAACTTCATCTCGGATAGTGTCTCGTTCAACAAACGACGTCCGGTTTGGGGGAAGATGGACAGGTAGGTGGCCTTCGGTATTGATCTGGTGCGGCGGTAATCTAGCTTGTCGTACGGGCGTATCAGTGGGGTGAAAGCAATGATTGAATTCTCGCAGAAGATTATCCAATCTACTCCGATCAGCGGTTGACAGGTGGTCCGAGATAGTAGAGCGGCGCCAAACTTCTTCGCCGATTGTGCTAAGATGGTTGAAAGCAGCTGCTCTAGCTTGGGGCTCCACATGTTCTTCGATGTCTCCGAGATTCATGCCAGGTTGAATAACCTGGTGCTGCCATGATAAATTGGCGATAGCTAAGTGCGACTTCCCGCTCTTGATGTCCATTACGGCGTTGGGGGCAGAAATGCCGGTCTTTTGACGCAATTCTTTGTTCGGGGCTAGTACGGCTGACGAGAACTTGAATTCCCTCGGAATACTAATGGGGATAACGGTCTCTGCCCATGGGAGAATGGTCATTGGTTCGGCCAAACCAACGTACGCCGATAGAGCGGACGGCTCTTCCTCGTACGGGGAGTCCGGAAGTTTCGCTAAGGTCGGAATGCCCTCCGGAGGTTGGCGGCTTTAAGAGGCGTCTTTACAAGTTGTCAGTGTCGAGGTCGGGAGACGAATTACTTGTGTGGTACCAAAGTCAAGCGTAATTTGATGCCGGCGCACCCAGTCAATTCCAAGGACTACGTCGGCGGGCAAGTGAGGCATTACTATCGCTTCGTGTGGGAAGGTCCTTCCAAGAATGTCTAAGGTGACGTCAGCTTTACCGGATGCAAAAGCGATGTGTCCAAATGCGGACCGTAAAGGTTGATTTGACGGTGATAGGTCTATTCTCAGCTTGGCAACGAAATTTTCATGGAGCGACGAGACTACGGACCCGGGAACAATAATAGCCGTAGTAGGTCTCTGATTCACGAGGCACGGTACCCACAATAACTGTTTATCGCAAGAAACAGTATCTTCTAAAGAAAGTTCTATGTTGTCGACCGGATCTTTAAGTGAGTTTATTCCGTTGGTAGCTGGGTTCCTTGGAGAGATTATTATTTCAGAGGCCACGGACGAGCTCCCCTCACGTCCGTGCGTTGAAGTTTCCCGAGGTCGATGGCGCGGAATCAATTGCACGTTGGTCTCTACAGTAACGGGACACGTGGCCTGGTCGATTGCAATTGAAGCAAATTGGTCGATTGTCTCCGGTCGCATTCGATTGGAGCGATGGTACCCGGCTTCTTCTATTATCGGCTGTGAGACGTACTGAGATTCAGGAATCCTAGACCGATTCAAAGCAGTATTCGTGTTTGTGGGTACTGTGACTGGTAGTCGGGTCTGGTAGCTTAGCATTCGGCTGGCATCGGGTCGATGGGTTGGCGTGCCGGAATGTCGGGCAGCAGCCCGGTTCCGAGAGGCTATACGTCGAGCCTCAGTAATCAAATTTACGGCAGTTGAAAGCTCGTCGAGACTTGTTGGCTCTGTGCGATATACGCCCTCGACAAGGTCCGCATGCAGTCCCCGGGTTATATGACGGATTTTTTTCGTCTTCGGCTACTTCTCGGCCAAGTTGGTTGCATAGTGCCAGGATTTCCGTGCTGTACACTGGGTATGATTCATCAACGCCCTGTCGGCGATGGAAAAGCGTATGTCCGACATCGGCGACGTCAACGGGTTTTTCAAAAGCTTCACGTAGAATTCGTTTAGCGACGGCCCAAGTGGCGGGAGGCTGAGCTTCTAGAACATCGTCCCAAAATTCTGCAGCGGTTCCTTCGAGGTAGAGTGCGGCATAGTTTGCCCAGCTGGCGGCGGCCCAGTTGCTTATGTCTTCGGATGGGAGTCCTTTAAAAGTCGGTATCATCGAAGAGGTGGCCATGATGGTAATTAACTCGTGCGATGGTGAACGGGTAGCTGTATGCCTGGCGCTTCCACCAGTGAAACGGTTTGTTTGTGTAAAATGTCTTTATTCTGAGAGAGCGGTTGCTCTCTTAGATAAGACCTCATACTGCGTTTAATGTATAAGGGTGGTTTTTTGATTCGATGTAACTTTTTTCCTATCATGGTTATTGCTTTGAAAAATTCCACTGAACTAAAATTCGGACCCTTAATATGTGGTTAAAATTTCAAAGAGATCCCTCTATTAGTTTTCTTCATAGAAAATAAAGTTGCTAAGGGTGGTTTTCATTTCCATAAAAAAATTAAGACATTTTGGCAAAAAAAGGGAAATTTTCCCATAGGAATAACATGGGAAATGTTTGCTGTGATGGCCAAATTGACTCGAGCATTTTTTGAAGACTATTTATTCGATAGGTCTGAAAATAGTTTTAAATGAAAGGTTGAACATTTTTCTGGTGCCTTTCGAAGTTTTATTGAAAACAATTAATATTAAGTATTACTTTTTGTATTTTAAGCACATACTTAAACTTACGACCTTTTATTCTGTTGGACTTACGTGGTTTAATCCTAGCTAAAATCATAGAGAAACGTACTGTTGGACTTACGCTGTTTTACCGCTAATAGAGCGACTGAGCGAAGATTTTTGTTTAGACAACGCGTGTGGCTATGCCGAGCTTAAGGCGAATTTTTTAACTTTTCACATAAAAGAAGGGGTTAATTCGTCCTCATTTTATTTTAATTTCGTAAGTTAAATCTTATTATAATTTAATACAAAAGAATTTAAATTTAGGATTTAGCCGATAATTTTTAAATTGACTGATTTCACTAAGCCTCGGTCAAAATTTAAATACAGCTGATTGTATGTAGAGACTAGAGACCAATTGGCCGTGTAGCGTACGTTTTAAAGTGTTTCACCTGGTGCCATCGGCCCACGATAGCCGCTAATTAGGTAATTTGTTTAAATTAAATCAATATTTGTTGTTTAAAGTAGATTAATGCAAAAGACGCACAAGGGTTCGTTCCCTGGTTTTTGACTGTTGCCACCAGCCAACAGTTACCGCTACGAACATACCGTTTTTACTGGTAAAATAAATGATAGATTCAATCACACTATCACTAAACCCTGTCACCAAATCATACAATATTTTTAAATGACGCTTTTCCAATAATTCTTATAGGTTAACAATTTAAATTTTAATTATTTAGTGCTTATTCTAACATAACCTCAAAACAGTAAACAATGGCCATTTTTCCAACGATAACTGTGCAGATTATATTTGGTGCCACCGATAACCACTATGTAGATCATTTTATTGGTTTAAATTAATGGTAATATAATTGAATAATTAAATCACACGATCACTAAACCCTGTCAACAAACCAACCAATGTTTTTTATCCCGGCTCTTGCAATCATTTTTATTAGGTAACAGTTGCGTTTTTAACTACTATTTATAACCGCTATTTGGAATAAACCTTTTTGTTTAAATTAGATACATTTTTGATGTGTAAAGTAAGAAAAAACGAAGATAAGTATTTTTTTTCAAATAATTGATGTTTTATAATCTTGTCTTTAAAGAAAAAGTTTAATATCTGTTACTTCGGTCATTCCATTTTGTTTTCTTATCATTTACTTTTTCAAGTCTTTGTCCACGAAGACATTTTTTATTAATTGTATAAAATGTCCTTATTCTTATAAACTCATGATAAAATATAGTTACTCCCGCTTAGCACTTATAGTTTCTCGCTATCCGCGGTCGTAATGAGTAGCGCGGTGGATGGCCGCGATAGGTTGTTCTTCAGCGGGGTCAGCGGGATGGTCGTTGACGAGGTCAGCTGGACGGTCGTTGGCGGGATCGGCTTGATTGTTATCGGCTGGACGGTTGTCGGCGAGAGCGGGTGATCCGGCCACTGGGGCAAGCGGTAAAACCAGATATCGGCTGGCGGCTAGAGCTTCGTCGTAATGGCCGGTGGCTGGACCCTCTATCGCTGCTACTCGAGACTGTGCCCTGAATCTCTGACGATCGCTCAGTTTTATAGGGGTCGTAAGGGAGAAGTCGAGATAAGGTCGTTCGCTGCGATGTCCATTATTGCGCTGTTATCAGTAGACGAAAACCCAGCGGTCGGTGGGGTGCTTTTGGAGGGCTTAGGTGTAAGGTCCGCGACAATATTAATAACTTTATTAACGGTAATGATTTTAATAACTTTAATAACGGTAATGATTTTAATAACTTTAATAACGGTAATAATATTAATAACGGTAATAGCATTAATAACATTAATAATACTAACTTTTTTTATACACAATAAACAAACATTTCATTTCATTTCATTTCAAATTAATAATGAATATTAATAATATTAATAATGAATAATAATAATATTTATAATGTATAATAATTATATTAATAATGTAAAATAATAATATTTATAATGTATAATAATAATATTAATAATGAAATGAGATGAGCATTTATTGTATATAAAAATAAGTAAAACACACAGGTAAATAAAAAATTATAAGAAAATAAAAAAAAATAAACTTTTCCTTCCGCCCAGTTTTTCAATCTGCGTCACAATTTGTGCTCTAACTGAAACAGCTGTGATTCGCGTAATTCAACTTGGCCTTTAATATCCGGTATGATCACCGGGTCAATCTCGGGGACAACATATCCCGCAACTGTCGTTTTCTGGTTCTCTTCTGACTATAATTGCATAAAACAACATTCATGGATGGTAGAATTAATGAATGTTCATCTAATCACACTTTACCCCAGACTGTTCTAAAAAAAATTATGACACTGTCTTCTCAACCTATTTTCCTATCTTATAACTATTTTGTATTTATTACAAGTTAATATTATGTCAATCTAAACTTAGTGTACTATGGTATACTATTAAGTCATATTCAACTTCTAGTCGTAATAAGACGATAGCTTTATGCTCAAACCTTTCTCATTTACTAGGCGGTCATCACAAGTCTCACGACCAATGCTAACAATAAATAAATAAATAAATAAATATCACGAGACTAGTCTATTTCCCTCCTTGCAACTAATAGTTCTGTTTTGCTATAGATTAGCAGAGCGTGGTTTCGATCCACGGACCTCTGGGTTGTAGGCCCAGCACGCTTCCATTGCGCCACTCTGCTTACATCACCATTGTATGAACAAACTAACTGATATCAAAATAGCAAGTTCTATTATGAAATCATTTAGCAGAGCGTGGTTTCGATCCACGGACCTCTGGGCCCAGCACACTTCCACTGCGCCACTCTGCTTACATCACAATTGTGTGAACAAACTAATTGATATCAAAATAGTAAGTTCTTTTATGAATTCGTTTAGCAGAGCGTGGTTTCGATCCACGAACCTCTGGGTTATGGGCCCAGCACGCTTCCACTGCGCCATTCTGCTTACATCACCATTGTATGAACAAACTAACTTCTATCAAAATAGCAAGTTCTATTTTGCATTAGATTAGCAGAGCATGGTTTCAATCCACGGACCTCTGGGCCCAGCACGCTTCCACTGCGCCACTCTGCTTACATCACAATTGTGTGAACAAACTAATTGACATCAAATTAGTAAGTTCTATTATGAATTCGTTTAGCAGAGCGTGGTTTCGATCCACGAACCTCTGGGTTATGGGCCCAGCACGCTTCCACTGCGCCACTCTGCTTACATCACCATTGTATGAACAAACTAACTTCTATCAAAATAGCAAGTTCTATTTTGCATTAATTTACCAGAGCGTGGTTTCAATCCACGAACCTCTGGGCCCAGCACGCTTCCACTGCGCCACTCTGCTTACAAAACCATCGTATGAACAAACTAACTGATATCAAAATAGCAAGTTCTATTTTGCATTAGTTTAGCAGAGCGTGGTTTTGATCCACTTACCTCTGGGTTATGGGCCCAGCACGCTTCCACTGCGCCACTCTGCTTACATCACCATTGTATGAACAAACTAACTTCTATCAAAATAGCAAGTTCTATTTTGCATTAGTTTAGCAGAGCGTGGTTTCGATCCACTTACCTCTGGGTTATGGGCCCAGCACGCTTCAACTGCGCCAATCTGCTTACATCACCATTGTTTGAACAGAACAACTGGTATCAATATAACAAGTTCTATTTTGCATAAGTTTAGCAGAGCGTGGTTTCGATCCACGAACCTCTGGGTTATGGGCCCAGCACGCTTCCACTGCGCCACTCTGCTTACATCACCATTGTATGAAAAAACTAACTTATATTAAATGGCAAGTTCTATTTTGCATTAGTTTAGCAGAGCGTGGTTTCGATCCACTTACCTCTGGGTTATGGGCCCAGCACGCTTCAACTGCGCCAATCTGCTTACATCACCATTGTTTGAACAGAACAACTGGTATCAAAATAGCAAGTTCTATTTTGCATAAGTTTAGCAGAGCGTGGTTTCGATCCACGGACCTCTGGGTTATGGGCCCAGCACGCTTCCCCTGCGCCACTCTGCTTACATCACCATTGTATGAACAAACTAACTTATATCAAAATAGCAAGAGAGAATAGTAAGCCTCGATACCCGCGGGCAGTGCAGGGGGGGATGAATTTTTTTCCCCCATTCTCGACACCCGCGGAGGGTGGGTCAAATTTTTTTGGCCCCCGGTACTTTTTGCCCCCTTCAATTCCGCCCCCGGAGGGGGTGGTACTTTTTGTTCCCCCTCACTGACTTTCACCGTCTCTTTATTTCGCGGACTTTCATCATCTCTTTATTTCGCCGTCTCTTTACCCCCGCTCCATTCCCGTCTCTCTTTACCCCCGCTTCTTTCCCGCCACTGTATTTTTTTTACGCCGCCTCTCTCTCACTTTCTCTTTCGCCCCGAGCTCCATACCGGCGAAAGCGCTGTCAATGCGGGGGATCTTTTACCATCTCTCTCTCTAGCTACAAGCCGCGCGCAATCTGGCCTCTCCCGCGTAAAACTGAATTCCTCCTCTCTAGCTAGGTTCCCATGTACGAGCCTGCGCGCGATCTCTCGCCTTTGGTCAACTCCGTATAGTTTAATTCCTCATGTTTTAAACTTTCCCTCTCTAGTAAACTAAATCTATCTCTCTCCGTATTTCTCTCCTGAATTTTTACTTTTGCGCTATGTATGTTATCAAGCAAGAAACATTGAATATTTTTACCATGTTTTTATTTATATATTTACACATAGTATTTTTTCAAGTAAAGTATTAATATTACGGATGCGTTCGTTAAAATGCAATTTATCGATATAATAATAGTTCAAACGATCCTCGTAAGGTATTTTATATATTACGATTAAAGGGCAAAAAGTAACTTTTTTTTTCACCATTGTAAGAGTCTTTTAGCTTCGTCTTTTCTTGATATGGAAGATATAGTCCTCGTTTTCCGAAGTAACGTATGATTCGATAGGCACATTGAGTGTTTGTTGCCCGAGAATGAATGGACAGTCGGGGTACAATTGTCTATGTTTATCGCGTACCGATTCCGAAGTTGTCCATACATGAAGAGTACCGTGGCAAAAGAAGCATCTGAAGGTACGGTCCGTCTGAACTAGCGTTTTTTGCCCGAAAATGAATGGACAGTCGGGGTGCAATTGTCTATGTTTATCGTGTACCGATTCCGAGGTTGTCCATACTTGAAGAGTACCGTGACAAAAGAAACGTCTGTAGGTATCTCTACGGTCTAAATAAAACCCGTCTCGCGCTAGTTCGGCGGTATCAACGTAAAGCGACGTCCACGATTGGAAAGTTTTTAAACGGGCTTTTTCCGAATTCATGTCCTATTTAGCATATCGCGGTTCTTGGGGTCGCTGAAAATTTCTTTGACGTAGGTATCCAAAATTGTCTTTTGAATGACAGACTTTGGAATGCGAAACTCCATATAATCAGAGCGGGCGGTGGGTGGAACGTCGTGACCCTTGTCGTCTTCGATCGGTACGTTGTTTGTTGGAAGTCCGGGGATGAAGGGACAACTAGGAAAATGCCGTTTGTGCTCTTCGTGCACAGAATCTCGAGGTTTCCAACTGTTTAATATACCGTGACAAAAATAACACTCTACGGTATCGGTACCATACGTATATAAATAAAAAAATCCGTCTCTAGCTAAATCTCTGGGATTTGTATACGGGGCTTCCCAACGAGAGAAACTTTCACGTCTTTTCGCCTCGACGTTCATACTGGGTTATGAAGCCCAACGGCCTTTCCCGTTTGCTTATATAAAAATATGTACACCCCCTAGCGGCTAAAAGAATTCATGTCCAGACCTGTTCGCCCGCTCCTTCCTTCCCCCACAACAAAAACTAAACTTTAACTAGAACCCAACCTATAACCGGAACTCCATAAAAACTAAACTCTAACAAAACCTAGGGCCCCTAGACAAGACGAAACAAATGAGGCCCCCGTAAAAATAATCCGTGTCTAGACTCGCATACTATAACTAAAATTCTTTAACTGTGTCAAGGTTACATCATCTCGGTTTTATTAGAAATGAGGCCCGCCCCCTCCATAAAAAGTAAACTCAAACAAAACCTAAGCCCCCCTCGACAAAACGAAACAAAAGAGGCCCCTGTAAAAATAATACGTGCCCAGACTTGCATACTATAACTAAAATTCTTTAATTGTGTCAAGGTTACATCATCTCGGTTTTATTAGAAATGAGGCCCAATCAATCCTTAACAACAAACCCCGAATAACGGATCCTTGCAATACGTGTTTAGACACGTTTGCTCTCCTTGCTAGAAAAAATAGGCCCCTGTTTAAAACTGTAATATGTGTATGTTGAAAAAATAAAATCATTTTTAGGGAAAAATACATTTATTTATTTTTTACATATAAAATTCGTTAAGTGTATCAAGATTGCACGAAATATTAATTTCGGCTTTGTTAGAATATGCCCATAAGGCGTAAATTAAAGCCTTGTCAAAGGCGGAGGCCGTTCGGTGCTCACCGACTGGATGTGGGTATAAGCAGCGTACGGGAAGAGAAGAAATGTCCGCGGTGGTGGCTTTCGGGCACTTGAAATCGTTTAGATCGTGCACCGTTCTGTTAAGGCGATCCGATAGAAAGGCGACTTTGGAGTCGCCCTTGGAGAAGATCAAATCGACTCCCTGAAGAGCGGCGGCGAGGCATTCGTCGACTTTGCTGTAAGAGGTTAGGCCGGCAGTCCAGTCCAGCTGGTGTAGATTACGCGAGACCCAGTGGTTCTGGCGTTGTTTTGAAATCGCCACGTGAGATTTATTGTAGGGTGGCGTGAATGTCCAGGAAACGGTTGAAGGCTTTGCCTCGATGGTCGTTATGGCCAGTTCTTTAACGATAAGGTCTGTAGTGCCATCACTACGAGTGCACCCGTTCAGGTATTCTAACTCAATAACGGCGGACTTCATAATAATAATAACTAGCGGCGAGTCTATGTATGACCGTGTAAAACCGAACAGAGGTTGAATATGAAACCTCAAACGACCGTTGGGCTTCTCTTATAGAGGCTGGAAACGATGAGGCCCGGACGTGGCCTAATACCGAGTCGGGATTGGATACGAGAATTCCGAGGGGGGCGTGGTTCTCTTATAGAGGTTGGATATGATGACGTCATTCATCCACGGGTCCCTCTTAAATTTCTTGAAAAACAGGTTTGTGCTTCTTCTCCTCGTTCTGTGCATAATGTATACAACGCAGTATATACCGCAAGCGGAACTGTCGGGGGGCTGTAAAGCCCTCCTATTATAGTTTATTTTCGTAGAATTTTCTCTCATAAATGTTTTAATATCTTCTGTCAAGGAACCCAAGCCCAAGGAATCAAAATAAAAACATTGTTTATTCCCATCTATATAGAGACAAATCCAATGACTACCGTTTCCTTTGTGATTATCTAGATTTATAACCAAGGGACGCCGGATATCGAAGGATATATTTGGGTAGAATATCGCGTGGGTATACGCCCATGAATCCGCGGGTGTATCTCAAAACCCTTCTTATGGTTGAAGCGTTCATGGCGAATCTACAACGACTGTGCTATTATGATCTATGTGCACTAAACTTTGAAACTCTGAATAAACGATGCAGCTCAGCGTTTCGGGTACTGGTTCTTCGAACCCGAGTTCATGTCGCAATTGTCCCTGTCGTATAGGGTTGTAATGATTTATATCTGACGCGGTACCGTCTTGAGTCAAATCAAAACAGTAAAGCGTATAGCCTTTGAGATACTCCTTCATAGATATTTCGTTACCATCGTCTCTGTAATGAGTACCAGATCCGGTAAACAGAGAATTATATGATCTAGCGTAAAGACCCTTTTTGAAATTTGGTCGCAAAGGCTTAGCGAGTACTTGTTCCGAACCGATAATCGGATTAACATAATTCACGTTAAAGTTTTGGAAGTCGAAAGGGTTCCAACTCAATTTTCCGTTATATGAGTTATGAGTTACTAATCCCACGGTTAATCTGTTTGGTAAAACCCCTAAATATACGTTATCTATAGTAGTTTTTTGAATATTTGCCGAAATGGTAAAAACTTTCACTTCTGTCCTAGTGAATGGATATTTAGCCGTGGCTTTAGTCCAAGCCGATTCTAAAGCTAGCATTACTCGAGGGGCTACTCTCACTTTACGAATATATAAACCTACTTCGAGTATTTCGTGTTTGTACCATATGCCGCCGGGGGGAGGAGCTCCGAGCAAAACAAAACCTGGTTTATTTCGGGTCATTCTGACTCTAAGGCTGACGCCATTGGGTATGAATTTTGAAACGTTAAACATATCAGCGTGTAAGGCCCCGTACATTTCAATCTGTTTCGAACCCTTTGCTAACTCTTTTCTAACAAGATGTCCCTGGTTTTCAGTTGCAGAAGCCATTTTCCCAGCCGTGTCTTTATGCCATAAAGAAGAAGTTAAATGAGATTTTTTAGCGTCTCCTCCATAGTTTAGCAATGTTTCTATGTAGGCCTTGAAGGCGTAGTTTCCGGTTGAAGATGAAATAGCTGTATCATTGGCTGTTACTTCTACCGTATCCCAGAGCGAGTGTAAAAAATTGTTGATGGGTCCTACGTTACCTGTATCATCGATATCTGTACCGTCCGTATGCATTATTTTAGCTCGAGCATAAAGTATAGTTAGAGAAGCGTCAATATATTCTTCGCCATTTCCGGGAACGTAAAATTCAATCTGAGAGTCTCCATCCAAAACCGAAATAGGTCGATAGCAAACATACTTGGTCGATTCTACCGATGTTTGAATCGGTACAGATTCGAAAAAATCCAGCTCAGATTTTGTCGCTTGAAACATTTTTAGGAGAATATGTCGTGGCGTCTTGACCTGTAGGGTATACGACGACGAACTGACTTTATTTTCCTGGTAGTCGCTCGTTTTATACCTTTTTTACTTTGAGCCCGTTTTCGTTTCAAGGCTTTTTTACGTCTGCGACGTTTCCCCCTGCCCCATGTTGTGTTCTAATATCATCTAAAGTTTCCGTTACTCTTTTCTTAGCAGACTCTTTAATATCCTTGCCCGATACTACGTCACTGAAAATTTTGGTCCCCGTACTAACGGCTTTTCTGCCGAGAAATTTGGCACCGCTTGTAAGCAAAGGCCTAACAAACTTTACCAAACCTGAAAAAAAGGATCCGAACCCCCGTGACCTTTCAAATTAGGGTTATTTCCTATATAATACCCTCCGGCCCCCGCTTGATTATTGTAATATCGCTTGTAGCAACATTCTCGCCTTTCTAAGACGTCGGGCTTAGGCATCGCAAGTGTAGTTTAACCGTTAAGCTCCCGTATTCAAATGGCGCCGGTTCCCCTAAACTATTCCTTATATTAACTTCGATGATATCAAAGTAATTTTTACCAACGGGTACGTAATGAGGATTGGTAAAGGTTTGAAATATTTGAGACCCGTAAGGTTTCTTGGCGTCGACCGAAACGATCCGTAGTAAAGGAACCGAATGATCGCCTACAATCTGATCGCTAGCGATATTTAAATAGATGAATAACTGGTCCGGAACGTGGTAATTCAAATTAGAGGGCCTTTGGCTACGACCGATACATTCGCCAGCTTCTTCGTATCCAAGAATTTCGGCAATGGTTTTTTCGAATTTTAAATAAGGTTTCA
This sequence comes from Phalangium opilio, assembly GCF_054372755.1. NCBI lineage: Eukaryota > Metazoa > Arthropoda > Arachnida > Opiliones > Phalangiidae > Phalangium > Phalangium opilio. The sequence continues at coordinate 1,525,866 of NW_028324172.1, read as the reverse complement.
ATAATTTTTCAGATTGGTTTATAGTAATGTGCCCGGTTACGTTATCGTAAATCAGCCGCAATGTTGGGCCATTTTTGTCGAACGAATTATTTATGACGTTTATTAAATGTTCTATAGACTTGTAAAAGCCCGGGGGAACGTCGGGTATAACCAGGGTTTCCCTCCTAGCGTCTTTACTTTTTTCTCTCTTTTCTTTCCTTCGACTACATCCCCAACTGTATATTTGCTCCCGTATCTGGAAACGTTATGAAAACTAACATCACGTTCTTCCTTAGGCCTTGGCACGTTGTAAAAAGTAGACGTATACATTATATCTACTAGAGCCACTTCCCATTTTCCATTTAAATGAATAGGATTAGGCAATTTGGTACAATAATGAGCCCTGGGACCCTATTCTCTAACTACATTAGGATCGTTCCTAATCCAAATGATTTGGATTTGGGGTCGGCTCATCCCCAAATGACACTAATCCGTATTCTGTAACTCCAAATCCCTTTTCATTTGGTTCAAACCCTATCCAAACATTTGGCAAGCCAAATGGCCGGCCAATCATTTGGATAGCTCTTTTCCCCATTTTCACCCCGTTTATGGCCGCCATTTTTTTTAAGGGGAAAAAATTTGAGAGTGGGTTCTTTTTCGTGGTCATTTTCATATTTTTTGAGGATTTGCTTATGGATGGATTTTAAATATAATATAAAGTAGGTTTCAAGCTTTAATATAAGCCTAATATCATAATTTTCCACCTTTTTACTGTCCCACAATCTATTTCTAAACTTGCCCTTTTTTTAAGGCGGTGAAATTGCGCTAAGCCTTGGCTTACCGTTAATTTTTGCCATTTAAATGTTTGCCTCTCGAGTCTCGTTGCCCGTTACTTTGCCTTCTCTTATCGTCGTATTTTTAAAGTTTAGACTTTGAAAGTAGTGCTTTGTTTTCTTAAATTTAACTTAATTGTATAAGATTTCAATATTATAATTGCGTTAAACGTCGGTATTTACGAATTCAAGGGACGCGCCTTGCATTTGAATTTCGTTCCCTCGAAACCACCCCCTTTAAGGGGCCGGACTCCGAAGGCTTTTTCTTTATCGTCTGTCAGCCCCCAAAACAGCTGTAGTGAATGTTATTTACTAAAAAAATGTATGCGGTCAGTGTGTTGTTTTTGCATTTTAATGCTTCTAATAGTGGTACGCGTCGAGGTTTACGAATCCAACGTGTGTTGCTAAATGAAAATCAAGGGTGGATACTATTTGATCTATGCTTTAAAAGGAATTTGACGGCGAAAGTCAAGCAAAACGGTATTAGGCCTTGCCAAAAGTTGACAGCTATAGCAAGCCTTCCTCCGATAATCACTATCACATGTCAATGATGTAAGAAATTGACCCTCGGATATCCTGTGACTAGGAGATGGTTATAAAGTTACTAAGTCTCGATTTTGGAGGTAGATACTGTCTAGTGACACTTAAAGTAACGATTTAATCTTATAAACAGACTACCATCATAAGCCCATATCGTAAATTAACCGATGTTGATATCAAAGCTTAATAATTTTTTTAAATCCATGAATCTTAAATATCAACATCAAAAATTATCTACTGAAAGAGATAACTACTTATATTCCATTCAAATTTCTCGCAACATATCAAATTAACGAGTAGAAATGTGCAAATGAAGTTCAAACCGATTAATTGGGCAAATTGCTATATTGGTCACCATTACCGATCACAGATAGATTTGCGTCCTTCAGTAGTGTTTATTATGCTTGTAAAATGGTAAGCGAAATCTGTGATTAAAGTTTAAAATAGACATGAGCAAAAAGGGCTTTATTCATATCAACTCGATTACCGAATCTCTAAATTTCACCAAAATTAACAAAATATTCTCTTCATGATTAAAAATCTTGTTTGAAGCAGCAAGCCATCTAATCCTTATTTACCCTCTTTTGAAAAAAAAGTAGGTTGATACCTCTTTCAGTAGATGATTGATTGATATTTCAGTTTCATTGAGTTTAAAAAAAATTTATTCCACCATTGGTTAATTTACAATATTGACCAATCGACAATCACAAATTTTAATAACTAAATTACAAAAACCGGTTCAAAACTTTATTAGTTTTGAAACAATTAAATTCTAATATTAAACATATGTACTAGTTAATTCCTCGTTGGTATTTAATTTATTGCCTTAGTGAAATTAACGCTGAATTTTATATACACAAAATAAATAATAACTTAGCTTCTAAAATTCAAATGTAAAAATGTGTGCATTATTTCCCAATTAATAAAAGATATCCACCTATTTTTCATTCAAATTAATTTCCCACTTAATATTAATTAGGCATAATAAGCTTAAACTATCAAATTAAGAGGTTTCTTAATTTTACAAAATTATTACAATCTAACATGCAAAAACCCAAGGCTTAAAAACATTTTACTTTTATATTAAACGCTGCAAAAGAATTGACCAATAAACAGTAAGTAAAATTACGTAATGAAAGAGGAAGTGACGTACATTTGGTTTGGATAAAGGTTTGGCGGGAAATCCAAATGTCGATTTGGATTTGGGTTAGAGAATACGGTTTTAAGCGCCCTATCCAAATGGAGCCGATCCAAACGTTTAGATTTGGATCATCGTCCAAATGATTTAGATTTTTAGAGAATAGGTTCCCAGGTCTCGAACCTGGGACCTCCCGCGTGTGAAGCGGACGTGATAACCACTACACCATATATAAGTGATAAAACTGAGATTTCCAAAAGACCTAGCTTCTTTTTATGCCCAATCACGATTGTAAAAACATTTAATTACCATGGCTCGAACCTGGGACCTTCCGCGTGTTAAGCGGACTTGATAACCACTACATGATAGATACATGATCACACTGACTTTTCCAAAAGATGTAGCTTATTTATATGCCCAATCACGATGGTTAAAACATGTATCCATCAGGGCTCGATCTTGGGACCTTCCGCGTGTTAGGCGAACGTGATAACCACTACACCACAGATACGTAACACCACCATAGATGCGTAGCAATCCTGGGTTTTTCAAGAGATCTAGCTTATTTTTATGCCTTATCACGATGGTCAAAACATGTATCTACCAGGGCTCGAACCTGGGACCTCCCGCGTGTGAAGCGGACGTGATAACCACTACACCATATATAAGTGATAACATTGAGATTTCCAAAAGACCTAGCTTCTTTTTATGCCCAATCACGATTGTAAAAACATTTACCTACCATGGCTCGAACCTGGGACCGTCCGCGTGTTAAGCGGACTTAATAACCACTACACCATATATTACATTGAGATTTCCTAAAGATCTAGCTTCTTTTTATGCCCAATCACGATTGTAAAAACATTTACCTACCATGGCTCGAATCTGGGACCTTCCGCGTGTTAAGCGGACTTGATAACCACTACACCATATATACATGATCATATTGAGATTTCCAAAAGATCTAGCTTCTTTTTATACCCAATCACGACTGTAAAAAAATTTACCTACCTGGGACCTTCCGCGTGTTAGGCGGACTTGATAGCCACTACACCATATATACATGATCACACTGAGTTTTCCAAAAGATCTAGCTAATTTTTATGCCCAATCACGATGGTTAAAACATGTATCCATCAGGGCTCGATCTTGGGACCTTCCGCGTGTTAGGCGGACGTGATAACCACTACACCACAGATACGTAACACCACCATAGATACGTAGTAATCCTGGGTTTTTCAAGAGATCTAGCTTATTTTTATGCCTTATCACGATGGTCAAAACATGTATCTACCAGGGCTCGATCCTGGGACCTTCCGCGTGTTAAGCGGACGTGATAACCACTACACCATATATAAGTGATAACATTAAGATTTCCAAAAAATCTAGCTTCTTTTTATGCCCAATCACGATTGTAAAAACATTTACCTACTAGGGCTCGAACCTGGGACCTTCCGCGTGTTAGGCGGACTTGATAACCACTACACCATAGACACATGATCACACTCAGTTTTCCAAAAGATCTAGCTTATTTTTATGCCCAATCACGATGGTAAAAACACGTATCTACCAGGGCTCGAACCTGAGACCTTCCGCGTGCTAAGCGGACGTGATAACCACTACACCATAGATACATGCTCACAATGAGTTTTCCAAAAGATCTAGCTTATTTTTAAGCCCAATCACGATGTTAAAAACATGTATTTACCAGTTCTCGAACCACCGACCTTCCGCGTGTGAAGCGTACGTGGTAACCACTACACCATTGATACGTACTATTTCTGAGTTTTTCAAGAGATCTAACTTATTTTTATGCCCAATCACGATGGTCAAAACATGTATCTACCAGGGTTCGAACCTGGGACCTTGCGCGTGTGAAGCGGACGTGATAACCACTTCATTATGGATACGTAGTACTTCGGAGTTTTTCAAGAGATCTAGCTTATTTTTATGCCCAATCACGATGGTCAAAACATGTTTCTACCAGGGCTCGAACCTGGCACCTTCCGCGTGTGAAGCGGACGTGACAACCACTACACCATAGATACATGATCACACTAAGTTTTCCAGAAGATCTAGCTTACTTTTATGCCCAATCACGATGGTAAAAACATGTATCTACCACGGCTCGAACCTGGGACCTTCCTTGTGTTAAGCGGACATGATAACCACTACACCATAGATACATTATCACACTGAGTTTTCCAAGAGATCTAGCTTATTTTTATGCCCAATCACGATGGTAAAAACATGTATCTACCAGGGCTCGAACCTGGGACCTTCCGCGTGTTAAGCGGACGTGATAACCACTACACCATAGATACATGATCGCACTGAGTTTTCCAAAAGATCTAGCTTACTTTTATGCCCAATCACGATGTTAAAAACATGTATCTACCAGCGGCCGTATTCTGCAGAAAAGTTAAGCTCCTCCTTCTGCCCTTGGCTCGCTGGTTGGACCGTCAACCATTGCCCTTGGCATTTTAATTGGCTACGTCTACCGATGACGTTACATGCCTTGGCTCAGTGATTGGTGCAAATTCCGCGCAGACTCAGTTGTAAACTATTAAATTATACACCAAATTCAAAATGGTTTTTCATAAACTGACTGTTCCGATCGGAAAAAATGATATTACATAAAAAAGATACCAATTTTGTAAACCTATTTTTTATCGTTTGTTTGTTAGTCTACATTTTTAGAATTAATTTTTTGTTCGTACTATATAATCAGATAACTTAATATCAAAAGGGGATTGGTTTTGTAGTCGCCGTCCGGGCACTTCGCTTAGTTTTTACCATTAGTTAAATAAATTGTTTATGTTTAGTTAACCAAGTTCGCTTTCTTGTCGTCAGACACCACAACCGCGTCCAGGCTAATTATAACCTTTTACCGTGTCAAGTCGTCCGCGCAAGTTGTCCGGTAGGCCTATTCGACTAGTTCACGAACATTTATGGTTCGTGAACTAGTCGCGTCCCAGCGCAGCGCCTTCGATACGTTTTCCCGCGTATTTCTACAAAATCATTCTGTGCTAGGAGTAAAACTGCACCAGCTACTTTCGCTCACGCCTTTATCCATCTTTTAAAACGCGACAGATATGGAATTTATAGAGGGAAGTCGAATTGGGTCCCAAAATTTAATATTACAAGACTTTTTGTATCGTAAAAATTCAGCGAGAGGTCAAACTCACTATTATATTTGTGTTCGTTCACCTCAATGTGGTGGTCGGGGCGTGCTAGATAACTCGAATCGGGTGTTTACAGTCACTAAACCACACACAAATCATTTTAATGATAGTTTAGAAATTGGAATTCGAAAATTTGAAGCTGAATGCAAAAGGTTTGCTATGGAAACGAATACTAAGCTTAGACAAATTTTCGATGATGTTCTCCAAAGGTAATGTGTTATTTCAAAATCAATTATAATAATATGTGGTTAGTAAACTATATATCTAAAACATTTAGGTATCCAAATGTTAGGGGTCACGTTGGATTCGGTGACATAGAATCTGCTCTAATGAAAGCTCGTAAAAGAACAACGCCTAATATTCCTAGATCAATAGACGAGCTAGTGCAAAATTTGCAAACTAGAGACCAGTTTTCAAAAACAATTGATGGTCAACAGTTTTTTGACAGTTTCCTCAGTCCAGCTGGAGGAGGAGAAATTTTGATATTTGTTTCGCCCGAGTTTACAAATCAAATGATGAGGAGAGTCACGGAAATTCATGTGGACGCAACTTTTTTTGTGGTTCCCAGGCTTTTCAAGCAGCTTCTAACCATTCACGTGGAAGCATTTGGACATGTGTGTATTATACAAATTATATTGCCTCTAAGCCTAATTTTAATTGAAAACAAACCCAGGTAATGTGTTAATTTTAGGGTTTTTATAATTTATACTGCATGAAAACATTATTAAATGTCATTGGCGTATAAACTTATAATTTAACCAGATGGTATATAGCTTTAAATACAGGCTAAAAATTAGCCAGGTTAATGTAATTTGCCTTGAACATGTGAACGGGGTTAGACAGCACAAAAATTTAGATACATTTTCAAAAATAGATTTTGTATTGCTTGAAATGTGTTTGGTCAAAAAAGATAATATACTATGAAAATCAACTTTAGGTGTTCCCAGTTGCTTACGCTCTGATGACCCTAAAGAACACAATAGCTTACGAAGCCACCTTTCAGAGTGTACGCGAAAAATTCCCTGATCTCTTGCCACAACTGGCTATAAGCGATTTCGAGATGGCACTTATGAATGTCATTCAAAATGTATTTCCCAGGACTGTCCGAATATCTGGGTGTTTTTTTCATTATTGTCAGGTGTGAATCCATTCACCAGTAGATATCAACCACGCCGTTTAACTAATAATTGTAACGTGAAATTTAACTGTGATAGGCTTTATGGAGAAATTCTACCAGGTTTGGTCTTACAAGGTTCTATAGGGAAAATCCAAGAGTTAAAAAGATTATCAGGATGATTATGGGCATGGCGCTACTACCGCCAAACAAATTCGAAGAAGCCATAACGTTTTTCACTCAAGAAATAAATGAATTGGTTAATGAGAACCAAGCGTTGCACCCTTTGATCGAGCTTAATGAGTATGTTGTTACAACGTGGTTTCAGACCATAGGTCCCGAACGAGTTTCTGTTCATGGAAATCAGCGTCGACAAACAATCACGTTGAATCATTTCATAATGTTTTGAAAAATAAAATTAAAACAGCCCATCCAAACATATGGATATTTTTAAGTACGATTACACGATTGAAATTGATGTTATTTTCACAACGCAAATATTAAAAAAAATTCATTTAGAAAAGCTAATGGAAGTGGAATTTTCCCAAGCGAGTGACATTCGGGCAATATTTGGAGCTGTCAATAACATCAGACGTGCTCCTAATCACGTCTACTTGACAAATAACAGGAACTTAGTTAGAGCTACTCAACATTTGGCTTCTAACCGGCAAATATATTTGCACTATGCTATGGAACTTGTGGATTAAGCTCCTATTTATATTTCAGCCTGAGGTTCCAACAGGACAACTGTCCGGCGCACAATGCCCGAATTGTGGCCAACTTCCTGGAGAACGAAGGCATCGACGTGTTGGAATGGCCTTCTCACTCGCCGGACCTCAATCCCATTGAAACCATGTGGGCACACATGGTTAAAAACATGGAAAGGAGAATTCCGGCGAGTCGAGAAGATCTTCTGAACATGGTTATGGCTTCCTATAACGCTTTGCCTCCTGAATTTATTAGAAAGTTATGTCTGTCGTTCAGAAAAAGGTTACAAATGTGTTTGCGCGTTAGGGGCAATTCACTGCCGTATTGATTTTCATACGTTTTTTTATGTCAATAAATTGATTCTCGGTAAACTCTGTCATTTATTTCGCCACATTATTACTAAATGTCTATTTCAAGCACTCGAATATTTAAAATCTTTCTCGCTTTTGATGTTAACATACTAAGTAATTAAAAACGCACGTGTCTAAACAGAAACAAATGCAAAAGTAAATATTATAAACTAATTCACAGATTTCGCTTCCCATATTCATCTTTGTCATACTAGCAGGCCCGCCCCGGTTTTGCATGGGGTAAAATAGGGTTGTAAGTGGGAAACTTTTCCGCCGAAGATGTTCCGCTCGGAAAATTTTCCGGAAAATGACCGAGCTATATTTTTCCGGACCATTTTCCGTATTTTTCCGCTACCAATTTTTGAATTAAAGCAGCCAAGTAGCGCTTTTTCAATCGATTTATTTTTATCTAAACAATATATCCCATATTACCGATTATGTCTTAGGGATAGCTGTTGTCGAGGTTACGGCGGTTGATGTAATCAGTTGTCGAATTTTAAAGGTTTAGTCGTGAGGTGTTATGTGCGATGGAACGTGCCCATTGTAATAAGTATCGACAGACGTGATTTAAAGTTATTGAATTTTAAAATTATGAACTTGGTTTATAGAAATGCCCATGTTACTAAGGGATAGACATCACAGGTGGGCCTACCAATAAACGGTTCCCATTTCCACTCAGCCTCCCCTGCAGGTTGCTGAAGAATTCAACGCTTAATTTTCCGCTGAAAATAGCGCTTAGTTGAAACCCCGCCTCAAATTCTCTCTTTTCCCCCCAAGTTTATGCAAAAAGTGTGAGAGTGCAGTGTCATTAATGAAGAAAATAATAGGAGGAAACCCCCTACATGGGATAATTCTAGGCACCGGTTTAACATGTTGCATTGTCACATAATATGCAAATTCGGACAATCCTAATGTTATGCTTTTTAATAAACTATAATATCTCTTAAACTATTAAAGATAATAAGAAAATATTGACACTTTCTAAATATAAACCGACCCCGCTGATGTCGAAAATCATATTCATTTTCTCCAAAATATCATATTTGAAAAGATGAAACATTTCAGAATTTGCACAGTTGTGGCTTTTTAAGCACGTGCTTCAACTTTTATCAGAAAGTTGAGTCTTATTTGATGGCAAACAACATAATTTATGATAGTCTCAAGTTTCAATTCACTGCGATAAACGGTGTTTGAATTATGGACGAATTCCGAAAAAAAACCAACGGGCAAAGACTTTTTTAACAGACTGTACGGTTTTCGGATACGACGGTGTACGTTATTCCTCAAGAGTACAGGGTGAACTAAGAATTTCGTAACCTGCAATGGTTTAAAATGCAAATAAAGTGTGAATACGAATATAAATTATCGCCGATATTTAGTGGGAATAGCTTTGATGCTCGTAAAGTAGTAAAATTTTTTCGAGAATGTGAGTTTGAACAATTATAATCCAAAACAAATGACCTATATTATTTGAACATTTATAATCCAAAACAAATCACTCCTATTATTATGTACCGCTTTGTACACCCTCTTGTGTTTCAAAGGTAGTCGGCCCGACTGGTTGGGTGGTGTGAACAAGTGACCTGACTAAACTAAATTGGGTGACAAGTTGGCCTGACCAGTCTATGATTTGTCAGCTGACTAAAGTTGGGTAATGTGAACGGGCTTTTAGTATATCTAATTTTTTTTTAATTAATCATATATAGGATAGATCTAAAGTGATCTGCATCATTTAAAAAGATGGATTTAAGTTTGATACACCCTTTCACTGGGCTCGTGGCTGGAGTTATCGGATGTGGGAAGAGTGTGTTTGTTGCGAAATTAATTGAACATAAGAAAATTTGTATTTCACCCGTTCCTGACAGAATAATTTGGTGTTACACTGAATATCAAGCGAAACTTTTTGATACTATCTTAAGTCACACACCAATTGTGGAGTTTCACGAGGGATTATTAGATGTTAACGTTTTAGAGAGTAATACGAGGAAATTTGTTATATTAGATGAAATTTTATGTGAAATTGCTAATAACAAAGATGTGACAAGTAGGTAATGAATGGGGGCCATGATTCATATGGGAGTATAGCGCCCTATGGGAATTAACATTGGGAGTACTCCCTAACACAGATATAAATTTAGAGTGAAAATAAATTCAACGAAAGATAAAAACATTTTGCCGTAAAATAGCGTTAATTCCCGGGGTGAGCTTGACGGGAGATATGCGGCTGTTTTATAAGCAAGAGATTTTAGATAGGCGTCTGTTTTATAAAAGAGAATTTCGGTGGAGATTTGTTCGAGAGATTTACCGGAAAGTCGCGATGGGAAATGGAATAAGAAAAATTCGAAGACGGTGCACGCGTTAATGAGCAATTATTCTTCGCAATCGAATTGAGATTTCTTCAAGTATAAAGGGTATAAAAGGATGCCTTAGATGTCTAAACACCATTCCAATACGAAGTTCACTGATATATCCAAGCTATTAAAAGAGCAACTGCAATATGTAAGTATTATTCTATACACGCAGTCACCCCGAAACGAAAGCATTTAATATTTACTGTTCGGGGTGTTTCAGTCTCTCTTTATACTTATCCTATCCATATACAGGAATGGCTCGAAAGTCTTCCCGATTTCAACGACGAAAGGGATCTTCGTTACTGTAGATTGCAAAGTTCATCTAGGTACATTAGTGGGTAATACTGTCATTTCATTATCCGAAGACGAATTTCAAGAACTTTACGATGGACGAAGCAATATCACGACGTTTCTGGAAAGTGAAACAACCTTACCCAGCACATGGTTTTTCGATGGGGCTGAAACAAAACGTGTTCAGATGAGTGTTTATCAAAATCGACGTATTGTAAATATTCGTGAGATGATTAGAGGTCCGGGGGCGAATTACGGGAATTTATATCCCACAAGGACTGGGTTTCCAGTTTCCATACGTTCATGGATGTCACTGCTAACAAAGTACGAGGAAGTTAAAACGTTCTTAAATGAGGTTAAGCGTGTCTACGCCTAAGTTAAATGGGTGGTAGAAAAGCATCTTTCAGATGGTATATCAGAAAAATGTAACGGATGTCGAATAGATCATCCATCGCAACGACAACATGAATGTCTAACACAAGACTGGAACTCTAGGGTGGAGGATCATTTTCTCTCGGTCATGGACTGTTTGAACTACTCGGAAATACACACCGAAATCATTCTTAATTCATTTCTAGGTGTAGACATTTGTGTACAAATACTTTCACACATTGCGTGTAACGCAAAGGCAATGTTATTTAAGACAGAGGAGACCTCGTAGATTGTATATTCAATAAAGAAAATCATTGTCAAACCGAGTTTTTAAATTCTTATTTTGCAAGGGTATGCTTTGTAGACTGTAGTTAAAATAAAAGGGGCAACCCTCAGTTTTACTCATTCAGTTTGATGGATTTGAAGTTAAAGCACGTCTTCACATCGATCGTGGTGGTTGTCACTCAAGTTGGTAAATCCTACTTCGTAGCCAATCTTATTAAACATAATGAGGAATGTACATCCCCACCTCCTGAACGAATTATTTGGTGTTACACCGAATATCAAGAAAAATTGTTTTCTTCGGTGTTGGAAGTTGTACCTTTCGTGGAATTTCACGAGGGTTTGTTAGACGATAACACTCTTGGCTCAAGAGTCCGAAATCTTCTTATTTTGGACGACCATTTAACAGAGATATCAAATAATAAAAAATAGCCAACTTGTTCATTCGAGGCTCCCACCATAGAAATACGTCAGTTATAGTTTTGATGCAGAATCTTTATTATCCTGGAAAGGAGATAAGAACTATAAACTTAAACTCATGTTATTTGTTTTTGTTTGACAATCCACGTGACCGAACTTCAATCTTGAACCTAGCGAAGCAGATCTCTCCTTCAAACACTAAATACGTTGTTGACGCCTATCGGCAGGCCATCTCTCAGAAATTTGGCTATTTATTTATAGACTTAAAACCCAATACATCAGACGATCGAAGACTGCGAACGGGTATTATACCTGGAGAGGAAGCAGCCATATTTATACCCAAATAAGAATCCGTATCTAATATGCATACCTCCCAAAAATTAACAGGAACGTAAATTTCTTGAAATTTCTCAGTAGTTGTAACGCTAAACAGAGGAAAGAAATTTTGAAATTAGCAACGAAAGACGAGATTTTAAGTTTAACAGAAGTCTTTATAAATTTACTGGGAGGAAACATTGAACTGACACTCTCCGAACGGAAGAGCTTGAAGAAGCATTCTAAAACTATTCGAGGTGTCTCAGGAAAAATTTCACTCACACAAAAAAAGAAGCTCTTAGTGCAACGTGGGGGTTTTCTACCTCTTCTTCTTGCCCCATTTCTATCAGTGTTAGCTTTTGTGACTGGAGCTGCAATTAGTCGAGCGATATAAAAAAGTGCCACGAAAAATGGAACTAGTTTCGGAAGATGTGCTTAAAAGGTTAAAAACGCACACCCCTGATATTAAGCCTATAGAGGATTCCATACCCACACTAGATAAAGAAATGAAAAATATTTTAGATGATCCCAACTTATCACAGTCGGATAAATTAACACTATACAATCAAATCTTACAACGACACATTAATTCCACGTGAAAAGTGATAGAAAATCCGAGACAGAGAAATTAGTTACAGATTCGATACTTAAGCAAAAAACTTCGTGGATGAGTGAAATAGCAGATGGAGTACCCTCTTCCCTCGTAAACGATGCTATTGGTCTAAATAATTGGATCTCGAGGAAGCCGAGAATTACTTGGTCTGATTTAGGTGAAATGCAAATTGATGGAAATGTCATCTCGGGATCTAACGTTGTAGATTTGATGTACGATGCAGTTGGAAAAACGAAACCTATAACTAATCCGACAGGTTATAAAATATTCTACAGAACAGTTCAATCTAACAATGTACCGAAAAGATTCATAAAAAACCCTGCTAGACTAAGACTGATCAATTCAATATTGTTAAACACACCACCTTCCAGTCCGCGAACTTGGATTCATGTATAATTAATTATTTTGAAATAAAAGATGATCACCTAACCTATACATATTTAATTGGAACACACGCATGACGATGGACGGATGCATATATATAGCAGCCACTTATTTAACAAGGCTTGCAACATCCTTTAACGCCAGTCCTAAATTTTTGACACTCCTATTGATTATCCTCATAATCCTTGTAATTAAATTGTCGGATTTTACATTTTGGTATTTCATTAGATCGAAAGGTAATTATACTTTAAATGGATAAACTGGAGACTATTCATTATGATATTTCAAATTCAGGAGGTTACGCTGGTATTGTACCGTTGTATCGCTCTGCGCGAGATAAAGGCTTGAAAGTGACTATAAAAAATGTAAAAGATTTTTTAAGTCGGCAAGATGCATACACTTTACATAAACCCGCACGATTGAAGATTAAAAGAAATAGAACGATAGTTTACGGATTAAATCATCAATTTCAAATGGATCTTTGCGACCTACAGAAGATAGCGAAGTATAATAATAAAAATCGTTATCTCCTTTGTTGTATCGACGTTTTCAGTAGAATGGCTTTCGTGAAACCTGTTAAAGATAAGCGGGGTGTGACGGTTGCCTCTGCCCTCAAGAAGATTTTGGATAATGGAAGAAGCCATATCCCTAATGTTATTCAAAGTGACAAAGGCTCAGAATTTTTATCACATTTTGTTCAAGATGAGTTAAAATCACGGAAAATTAAGTTTTTTACGACAAATTCAGAGGTTAAGTCAGCCCTGATAGAAAGATTTATTAGAACGCTTCGATCGAGGTTATACAGATATTTTACCTATAAAAATACGCTAAAATATGTCGACGTAATTCAAGATCTAGTTAGTGCCCATAACAATTCGTACCACAGATCTATCAAGTGTAAACCAATTGAAGTTACCGCGGGAAATACCAAACAAGTTTGGCTTACTCTTTATGGTGATTTGGATTTAATAATAATAATAATATTTTATTTCTTCTTAGTTAATTTTTACATTTATTAATTGTCGGCTAAGCCGTTATCGGCTTTTATGCCTGCGTTTGCTTAGAATGCAGTACCCAATAATTTAGATGGTTATTGCCGTTAGAACAAATTAGTACAAATATTTATACATAATAAAAGATAGAATAATAATAAATAATAACAATGTATATAGTATATAATATAGTATACAATACACTAATTATTAATTAACAATAATTAATAACAATATATATAGTATATAACATAGTACATAAAGTATAATAATATATTAAAAGATAGAACAATAATTAATGGTGTTACAGTATAATAAGCTAATTATTCAGTATCGAGGCTTTCGCTAAGGCTTTAAATTGCGCTAGACTAATAGAATTTGGGGGGTTTAGCATGTTATATAAGTTGGTACCTTTACAGAAGATTGAGTTCAATTTTATGGATGTACGGGCTTGGAGTACTTGTAGTATGTAATTGTTCCTTGTAAAGTACCGGGAGAGTTTGCTTTGTTCAAAGGGGTTGTAGATTAGTGTTCCCAGGGATCGAAAAATGTATACTAGCATACAATAGTCATAGTTGTGGAAGATTGTGAGAATATTGAGGTTTTTGAAAATTGGCGACGTATGGGCTAGGTATTCAGCATTTGTTATTGTTTTATGGCCCTTTTCTGGATTTGTAGTAGCCTATTTAGATTGCTTTTTGAGGTGTTGCCCCAGACTGTCACGCAGTAGCTTAGGTGAGTGTATTAGTGCTGAATATAGTTGTTTTTTTATCCTTGGGTTCAGGATTTTCCTGTTTCTATGAATTAAATATGAGCCGTATGTTATCTTTTTCGCTATGCTATCTATATGAATGTTCCATTTTAGGTGGGTGTCGAACCACAGACCAAGGTATTTGTACGTATCAACTTCCTTTATTATTATGTTTCCGAGAGCGAGATGATTATAGAACAGCCGGGGTTTGTTGGGATTAGAAAAGGTCATGTATACCGTCTTGTCCCCATTGAGGGCCAGGAAGTTGTCTGTGAGCCAGAGTTTTATTTTGTCCAGGTATAGATTAGTCGTGCTTACTATATCCTCTAGGTTAGGTCCTCCGACCAAAAGAAAAGTGTCGTCGGCGTAGAGTGTTAGGACCTCATCGCCAACAAATTGTGCCAGATCGTTCACAAAGAGGTTAAAAAGTAGGGGGGAGAGAACTGATCCCTGGGGCACTCCTCTATATACTAATTGTGTTTGTGAGAGGGTATCGTTTAGCTTAGTTTTTGTGGTTCTATTAGTTAGATAAGATTTGATCCATTTATGGCTATTTCCCCTAATTCCCAGAATGTCTAACTTGTAGAGTAAACGTTCATGGTTGACCGTGTCAAATGCCTTACATGGGTCTAGAAAGACACCTATAGCATAGTTGCTTGTGTCAATATAATCTAGTATTTTTTTATATACGCTGATAAGGGCTGTTTCGCAGTTAGAATTTTCCCTGAAGCCAAATTGTTTTGGTGATATTAGTTTGTATTTTTGACAGAAAGAGCTGAGTCTTGTGAAATAGCACCTGTCGAATATCTTGGCTAAGGTAGAGAGTACTGAGATGGGTCTATAACTATTGGGATTATTTTTGTCGCCTTTTTTAAACATTGGAGCTATTACAGCTTGCTTCAATGCGTCAGGATATGACCCGATATCAAAAGACATATTAATAAGGGTTGTTATTGGCGGGGCAAGCCACACCGCACACTCTTTAATTATCTTAGGGGATAAGCCATCATACCCTGCAGATGTGTCAGGTTTTATCTGATTAAGTATGGACATGATTTCCCTTTCGTCTACTGCCAGAAGGGCCATTGAGTTTGGTAGCCGATTAATGAGGTGTAGGTTCGTATCCTTAGGCAAGGCATTATGGTTAGAGGTATTTGTAGGAGAGAAAAAACTATTGAAGTCCTCTACTGATGTAGTAGTGGAGATATAATTATCCTTTCTTTTGTTTTTCCCGATTAATTCATTGACTAATCTCCATGTTTTTTGGGGTCATTGCTATGCTTGTCCAGTTCGTTTCGGTAGAAATTTACTCTCGCGTTTCGCACTAGTTTAGTACATTGGTTTCGTGCTTTTTTATAGTTATTTTTGTTTGTTTCATTTGGTCTACGTCTAGATAGTGTTTTTAATTTGTTCTTTTGTTTAATGGAGTCAATTATTGGTTTGGAGATCCATTTATGCGAGTCCCCTTTGTGTACCTCATAATACGGAAAAGAGTCAATATAGCCTTTAGTGACGCGGTTGATGAATGTGTTGTAGTCTGTATTGAGATCTTTATTATTAAGTAGAAGGTCCCAGTTGGAATTTGTGAGGTGGTTGATAAATCTTGCCTTATTAACAGTGGAGTAGTTTCTTATTCTAAGTTTTGGTCTAATCGGCTGGGATATATCATACGTAATATAAAGTGGGAAGTGATCTGTGATCTCTATTGAGGTTAAGACGGCTGAGTTCATTTGGAAGTTACTGTAACAGTGGTCTATCAGTGATAGAGATTGCACCCCTATTCTAGTGGGTACATTGATATGTTGGGTTAGGCCATAGCTCTGGATTAGATCTAATAATTTTGTTACGCTTGCATTTGCTTCCGCCAAGTTGATGTTTATGTCTCCAAGAATAATTTTCCTGCCAGTTGGTCCCCCACTATTCGCGATAGCTCCCTCTAATATGGTAAAAAAGTTATCTAATTTGCCACTAGGTGGTCTATAGATCACAGTTAAGGAGGTGTTGTCAACTTTAATGGAAAACATTTCGCAATCATCGTTCCTGACACATAATTTTCCTATAACTTCATATCTAATATTATGTTTGAGGTAGAACCCCACCCCCCTCCCCTTTTGTCCGTTCTTCCACAGCCAATGAATGTATAATTGGGAATCAAGTCTGCGTAAGTATCCCTGTACCATGTCTCAGCTAATGCGAAAATATCGATCAGCTCCCCATAGAGATCGATACAAGATGTCAATAAGTTTAGGAAATTGGCGTTTGCGCTTCTGATATTATTATAAATTATGTTAATCATTGATACTGAAGTTTTTACAAAACATTTGTGGACATTTTTCAATTGTAAATTAGTTAAATATCTATTTGGACGATTTTTTCAGAAGCAAAGTGGTACTTAAATGAGGCTCCATTTATCTCAATTGCGTTGGTTGCAATCCATTTATATCTATTTGGGGCTTTAGTTTTCGCAAACTGGCGTAGCTTGAATCTAGCTAATTGCTGATCTGAAGTAAAGTCGTGATCCAAGTAAATTCTTGTGCCTTTTAACAGGGTATTGTTCCTTAGTAGTCCTATTTTATCATCGTAAGTATCGGCTTTGAAAACAATATTTCGTATTTTTCCTGCGGTAAATGGCCCTTTCTGGAATACTTGATGCGGGACTACTCTTAGATTGGATTTTAAGTTATTGGACTTTTTGCGCGAGGTCGTTTCGACTCTCAGTTTCCCTATCCTGTAGACCCCTAATGACTAGTTTGTTTCTTTTAATAGAGACTTCTAGGTTTTCTAGGCGTAACCGATTTGCCTCCGCGTTTGCCTTTGCTCGTTGGTCGACGATTTGGAGATTGTTCTCCAAATCGTCCACCTTCTCTTTAATAGGCCCTATTTCCTGAATAACCTCTTGGATTTCTAATAGCGAGTTTTCTATTGCTGTTTGTCTTTCGTCTATTCGGGAGACCGTACGGTTGGTCTCTTTAATATTATCATTCATTTCACTGATTTCAGCCCCCCATCAAGCTACGCCTTCGATATTGGGGATATCGTGAGAATTTTGAATCAGATATTAAATCAAATTCAGAATAAGTTTGAACCTCCTTATCAGCGTAAACCCTAATTGAAGTTTGCATACTACCATCAACAAATAATTTTAAAGGCCCTGGGCTGGAAGAGACAAGAGCACTTTGGTCATCCTCAATCTTCGGCGAATTTTCTACGAGTTGTGTTTCTTCTTGTTCTATAATGGCAGAGAGTTCATCAGTGAAAATATCGTCTTCATTTATTGTATTTTCTGCTGTACAAAGTTATATGTTTGTCTCGTCGAAACTTCTTAAAATTGTCTCACTTTCATGACCAAGGAAAGTACTTGAAGCTTGACTCTCTTCCGTTTCCCTAATACAAGCAGTAGATTTATTTTTAATGTTTGTGCTCTGATAAAGTTTTATACAAATCATTATGAGATAGGCTTATTAAAAACAAATTGAAATGAATACATACATGTATCTTGTTTGTAATATACCCTAGTGCAGAACGTCTCTTTTTGCGTTGATATCTTGCGACCGACTTTTGAAGAAAAGCATCACTTGAAACACTTAGTGGGTTTAGACTCTTATTTGGAACCCAATCGGGGTTAGTTTTATCGAATAGCGCAGAAGGTTTTGCTTAAATAAAACATAGATTATATACTTAATAACAGGAGCAATTTGAATTAAAATCTTATCACTTACCAGAGAAAAAATGCTTAGAACAAACTCTAGTATTTTTTGTTACGACATCAGGGCCAAGGCTTAACCTTTTCAACCAAAGTTTACGACGTTTAGAGGATAATTCTCGCGTTGCCTTATCTTGGTTTGTTATAATACCGGGTATACTAAATAAACTTAACTTTTCCTTTTACTAATACTTTTACAGCTCTTTAAACAACAGGTCCTAACCATTTTATGAACAAACCGCCTTAAACAACCCAGTTAAAAAACTTAAAACTCCACAAAGATGGTGGCCGAAAAAACTGCCATTTAAAGACTAGACGCGGCGCTGCTAACTGTGGCGCGAAAGCAAAATTCAAAATGCGTGACGTCACCATATGTCTTTCTGCTGTCGCCATATTGTGGCACCGAAGAAACCAAGCTTTATTTTTGAAATCTATTTGCTGCCGACCCACAACCTGCATTTAGACAGTCACAGCAAAAGTTAACCGAGAATTTTGGGAGTTGGAATAAATCTATCTTCTCCAGTCGGGGAAAATGCCAAAAACCAGGTATAAATGGACCCACGAAGGTTTAAATGAGTCGGTCTGAAGTATAAATAAGCTGTTATTTATGCCTGTTTCATTTACATAAATAAATTCCGGTGGTATTGCAATTTTTTCATCGGTGTTCCATGTATTTCCTATGTAGTTTGTTTATGTTATTGACGAATAAAATACTATCTCAAGCTTCCTCACATGTGTTTGTACCTGATTCAAGGCCAAGTCATGGGTTAATTTGCTAAAGATGAATGCGAGTTCCTAGTTGCTCGCATGGCGCAACGAAACAGATTATTCGCAGACATTATGATAAGTCTGGCTCTTCCCTCAAAATCAGATTAAATACGTTGCAAAAATAGCCACACAATGATTCTGATTAGCTGTTTATACTCCAGGTGCCAATTAATGAAAATATTATGAGTTAGCCATTCACCACCCCCCCCCCCGCCCCCAAAACGTTTTTTTCTTTGGTCTATTCAGGCAACTTGGTCTATAGATGGTCTATTAAAATTGAAAATGATAAAGAAAATCCATTGATGTTGTGTGCTGTCAAAGATACCCCTCGAAAAACACTACTCTAATTGTTTTTTAGCATTCTAATAAATCCAGAAGCAAGCCACGTGTCTCGCCTCTTAGTTATTGAGTTCAAAGATGGCAAACGCAGTCCGATTTTACTCGGTGGTTTTAACGTTTAGTTGAGCGTTAATTTTATTTTGGTCTGTTTATACATTTTCTAAATGTCTCCATTTAACATTAGTTGTGCCTATGAAAGTCGCCCTCAAATCGCTCGAGGCGGCACGACTCCCATCGAATGAACCAACTCTGTGGCTTGACATGGTCTGTAACACTTCCATCGATAACAATTGCTTGAGTATGACGTCGTTGATGCTAAAGATCTGCCATCTTAGAATAGTATGAAAAATTAAACAGCTACAATAAAACTAAGTATATATTATCGAGATAACAGTAATTTAATTTATGGTCAAATTTAAGGCGGTAATTTACTCGGTAAATAGAGTTTTTAATAACGACGTTAACGTTCACATTTCTAAATTCTACTTCATCGAGCTGAAATTCAAAATTGATCGATGCAGTGAGCTTCTCCATCTAGATAGTATATTAGTAGTAGTTAATAGAATATTATTATAGACTACAATTTCATTACATTTTTTGGTGATGCCGAAATATTTGACTGAGCGTATAATTATTAGCATTCCCGAGTTTCATTGTAAAAGTATAACTAAAACTACAGCGGCTACTGGCAAGAATTCATTGACGATATTATGTATACGGGCACATGGCTTAAGCCTCTGGTACCATCCTAGCACACATTGAGTAAAAATTCGTCTGCTAACACTGTTAAAATATAAAGAACACCTTCCGTCGTTATTTTTAATTCCGTATAAAATCTACAACAAGGTTTTAGTGAGTAGCCCCTCGATGATTACCCATAATGCCCTTCCATTCTAAAAACGTAGAAGAAAGTCAACAATGAACGAAAGTTCTCAATTGTGAGTAGCCCCTCTACGCTCTAAAATGATAAGACTGCCCTCTAAATAACCCACAATCTCAATCCGTTTTAAAATCACCAATGTGTTAATTAGTGAGTAGCCCCCACGTGCTACCTTTAACGGTACTAAGATGTCGACACGTAACCTCTATCTCGCCCTTTATCTAAATTCCTTCAAAATAACCAATGAAAATCCCTACTGAACGAAAATTATCATTAGTGAATAGCTCCTCGACGCCGTGTAATTTTCTAAAACGTGAGCTCAGGTACGTACGTAGATAATACGAAAGCACCTGTTGCAGATAATATTCCTATTTTTCCACTTGTTCTTGAAAGTATAATATTGCTGGAAATCCATTAATCTATAGACGAAACCTTTACTCACAATGTACTAGTGTCCTCTAAGAAAGGTCTCATAGTATACTAAAAATAACATCATGAAAATTATTATAAGGATGTCCTCATGCTCCGCTTGCTATCAATATATTACACCATGATTATGAGTAAATACTAACTGATACTAACCAACTTATTTTGGTATTATATATTTCCAATTAGGCCAAAAAATATAATCTATAACTTTCACTTTTCGAAGACTTATAGAATAAATTATATACTTATGGCCGAATTGTCAATACCGACTTAATGACGAAACAAACAATTCCAGACACAAGCGTCAGTAAACAAGAAACGAACACGTTTTTGCCATTGTTCTCATTGTCACGTCGATATTTTTAAGGGCAAGTCGGAACAGGCTGATTCCTAAGTGAGACGACGGTTGGTACGTAGGTACGTTTAAAGTTAAATTAAATACTTTGATTATTAACGTGGCATGAATTTTGATCCGCGTCTCCCACATGGAATTACGTCATCAATTCCGGTTTGTGCATTAAAAGGAAATGTTTGCAATAATTTTTCTTAATACGAAAGCACACTATAAAATATTTGTTTGAAAACGTAGCTTAGCTATCTGGACTGGATATTTGAAGTTTCATAGTGTTATGCATTTTTTTTTTCAAGTATATACTTCACAAATTACGTTAAATTTTACCAAATCAATACACAGTGTTAAATCATTGATAGCCATAATATCAATTTTCTATAATATTATTTCTACCATTATAAGTACGGTCAGAAGTAATATAAGGGGACTAGAGGTATTGAGGTAACCAAATTCTTCACTTGGCGAAAGGGAATATTCTTGATAACACGCCAACGGTTGGCCCTCTGGTATTGGTTTCTGAGTTTTCCCTCCTAAACGTGAGACGCTCGCGGCGGTAGACAGCCGAACTAGATTGAAGCTCAGACATCCTACCCAGGTAGGTGGTCTGAGATTCAAGCACCCTCGTCCGTGTTCCGCGGCTATAGGATGAAGGGAAGGAGATAGGAAATTTTTTGGAACTAGACCAATTTTTTTCTCTCTAGCGTAAGCGCGATTGAAGCGGCGTAAGATCCTCAAATTTGTTCACTAATGCCAGGATCTATTACCAATGCTAGAGCTCTTTACTTCTAGTTTCATCCTACTTCTGATTTTAGCGATTTTAGACTACCAATATTGACGCCACGTCCCCGTAGCTCCTCCCTCTCAGTGCTACTCTATTCTAAGTATATAAATTTAAGAGGTATCATTGGGGCCCATAACTCCCAAGTTAATTTTTATGAGGATTTTGCGGACGGTCTATCACCCCTCTTAACTCTGAATCTTTTAATTGGTTGGTTTGGAATACGAGTGTGACGAGTTCCAAGGCGCGTGCAAGGTGCCTGGCGCAACGAGATATAATATTCGCGAGGTAAAATTCGTATACAGAATGATTAGTCAAGCTCATCTCGCAAAATCTGCAAAGAGACGTTGAGAAAACGTGTACGCAATGATTCTTATTAGCTGTATGCTTACCTGGTATAATAAAGGGTTTCGGCTTGGCCATGAATTGCTCCTAATAAATATATTTACTAGAGCATGGAGAAAGTAAGTAATTGTTTCGAAACTAAAGAAAAAGTACAATTAAAGCTAAGTATTTAATTTGAGAATCATAATGCGTATCCACAATATACTGAAATAACTTTTCTTCACAAGCAATTTACGTATTTCAAACCTAGGGAGGCTAATCTATAAACAGTAGCCAAATCCTTTTGCATTGTGATAAGTTACAAAAAAGAAACTAATGAAAGGGTTTCCATATCTAAAATATACCCTTTTCAAAAGGGAGACCCCAATATCGAATGCTTGTTATAAGGTTAAGAAGGAACATCCAGTGTGTGGATTATAAGACGCTAGATGGAGCTTCAAAGTACCAGTCCACCAAAGCTATTTTTTTCGAAGCCACATGATCCAAAGTCTTTGGATCCATCTAGCGGATGTTTCGTCTTATGAAAACAATATGTGCATACACAATATTAATATATTACCCCCAACTTTTGAACAGGGTCTATTTACTGCCTACATTCCACGCAGCTGTCTGTGTTTTTACGCGCTTGAAAAACCCCGTCACGCATAGAGATTGTTGGCAGAGTTACGTACTCCTTGTATATTTACTTTTGGCTTGCATAACTTTAGAAAAAAAGTTACTCTACATGAGCTACGACCGCTTACAAACGAAAGCAATTAAAAGTTTCGTATTTCGGAAAAACTAATTTACGGGTAGCTCCTACGTTGAACCTTACGCAATAAAGGGTGATTTTGTGTTTGGTAATTCTTCAGCCTACCGTTTTCAAAGAAGGGTCTCGAACCGAACGAATTGGCAATCCATTCAATGAAATAATTCAAAAAGCACACTGTTATTTGAAGTTTACCCTGTTACGTTTCGTGCAACACATGTACGCAAAATGTTATATATAAGCAGAACTATATAATACTTCATGATGTTGCATAACGAATGTATTAAGAGGGTACAGTGTGATCCTCACTTATATTATCAAACCCTATAATATTAATCAAAAATGTCTTGATTAGAATCCTAAAAAGTATCGTTAAGACTGAGGTTATCACTTGTCTGAAGGATCAGATATTAATTTTTCTTTTTAATTGAAACTTAAAATGCATGCTTAAGAAAAAACAACGTTCCATTACCGTTTTACGTTGAAATAAATTATTTTACTGGTAATCAATTTCAAAAATTTACTTATCTCGGCTTTTCGACCACAATTCCATTCCCCGAAAACATTTTATCATTACATTAATTACTTTTGGGAGAGTACGTGTATGGTTCAGCGTTTTAAAAGGTTCCTAAAGACGTTACATGCCCATTCGTGACCGGAACGCTTCGCAGTGGAAAACTTTAATAATTCTAAAACCAATGGCGCCAAATTCAATAGGGACAGTAAGATTTTTACTCGCGGTTTTGAAAAATGATGTAATATCAAGGGCACTTTAGTCAACCGTCGTATTGTTCTTTCTCATAGTTCAGGGCATGATCAGTGTTACTGCCCAATTTCTCTCTCGAGTTTCTAACAATGGTTAGAGACTATTTGATATGTCACGGCACAAGGTTATAAACATTTGTAAATTCTAAGTAGCACAAAAGGAAAAAGAATCCATTTTTTTATATTTTGATTTGAAATAAATAAACTCATGATAGTAGTTATAATGAACAGAAATTCAAGGGAATGGCACCGGTAATGAGCAGCAAAAAGAGAGGAAAGTTTGCTTCAAGTTAGCAGAGGGACATGGTAGTCCAGTTTACATCAATTCTCCCTGGTCGTACTAGTAGCAGGTTGAGCTATTGTTTGCTCAGGTCCTGTTAGTCTCGAAAGGGTTATATAGTCCACTGTTATTGAAAAAGGTTCAATTGAGGTTCAAATACGTACCAGAAGAGGTTCAATGTTCAAAAAGGTTTAAAAATTAACCCATAAAGGTTCATTTTTTAAAGAAGGTTCAATGATGCTTCAATAATGAACCATCGGAGGTTCATTTTTTTAAGAAGGTTCAATGATGGTTCTATAATAAACCATCGGTGGTTCATTTCTTTAAGAAGGTTCAATGATGGTTCTATAATAAACCATCGGTGGTTCATTTTTTTAAGAAGTTTCAATGATGGTTCTAAAATAAACCATCGGTGGTTCATTTTTTTAAGAAGGTTCAATAATGGTTCTAAAATAAACCATCGGAGGTTCATTTCCTTAAGAAGGTTCAATGATGGTTCTATAATAAACCATCGGTGGTTCATTTTTTTAAGAAGGTTCAATGATGGTTCTAAAATAAACCATCGGAGGCTCATTTTTTTAAGAAGGTTCAATGATGGTTCTAAAATAAACCATCGGTGGTTCATTTCTATAAGAAGGTTCAATGATGGTTCTATAATAAACCATCGGAGGTTCATTTTTTTAAGAAGGTTCAATGATGGTTCTAAAATAAACCATCGGTGGTTCATTTCTTTAAGAAGGTTCAATGATGGTTCTATAATAAACCATCGGTGGTTCATTTTTTTTAAGAAGGTTCAATGATGGTTCTATAATAAACCATCGGTGGTTCATTTCTTTAAGAAGGTTCAATGATGGTTCTATAATAAACCATCGGTGGTTCATTTTTTTAAGAAGGTTCAATGATGGTTCTATAATAAACCATCGGTGGTTCATTTCTTTAAGAAGGTTCAATGATGGTTCTATAATAAACCATCGGTGGTTCATTTCTTTAAGAAGGTTCAATGATGGTTCTATAATAAACCATCGGTGGTTCATTTTTTTAAGAAGGTTCAATGATGTTTCAAGAATGAACCATCGGTGGTCCATTTTTCAGAGAACCTTCAATGATGGTTCTATTTCAAATAAAAAAGATATCAATTAAAAAGCCGTTTATTTTTCATAAGTAGACTCATCAGTCTAGCTTCGCTACTAAAGTTCCGGTAAAGTTTGATAAATAACAACAAACTATATAGATTTTTTCCAGCATTGGTGACAAGGTCAAGGGAATACGTCCATTCAAAATCTTGAATTCCTTGACTCTCCCAATAGCCCTTTCAACGTGAATTCGTGCCATGGCAACACTACGGTTCTCAGAAAGTTGAGATGAAGTATACTGATACTGTTGTTTCAGAAACTCGGGAATGATGAGTGTAACATTTTTAGAAGCCACATCAAAACCGCGGTCTACCATTACAGCGTCGCCTTCATCCAGCATGTCTATAAGACCACAATGCATAAATAGCTTCTTGTCAGAAATTCTTCCTGCGTAGAGATTGGAACAGAAAGTTATGTGGCCCGAGGTTGCCATTCCAATGAGCGCCTTCGCTGTATTAACATGTTTATAAGCGCTAAACGATTCTCTTTGTGCTTCAGATGCTGAAGGCTTTTCTAGTTCGAATTCTGTACAATCGACGATAAGTCTCAATCCAGGATATTTTTCTTTCATTTTCTTAGTTGCCAGCTCATTTGTTCTTTCCAGCGATGGCCATACGGGTAAATGAGGAGCACACTCGAAAAGGAACAAAATCCACGTATTTACGATTTTAGAAACATAACCTTGTGATAGATTGTACAAATAGGCTAAATATTGCTCTGGGGTTCCTTGTCTCAGGCGTATAAGTGTCATGAAAAATTCCTCCATTGGATTTAGTTTCCTTGGTGGTCCCGGTTTCACAACTTGAATTAACTCTTTATCTGAAGTTTCAGTCACATAATTAAGTTTAGTACATTCGGGTAGCAAGAGTTGATAGAATGCCCAAAATACTTCGTACGAAGGAAAGCCAGTGAAATATTTGATAGCTTTATCGTCATTTACGAACTTTGTTAATGTAAAATTTTCTTTACTCCGAAGTGTAAGTAGTTCAATTTCTTTTCTTCTAAGTTCAACTTTACGTGGTCTATTTTGAGTATTTGGGGATTTCAATGATATCCCACTGCTTGCTTGAGAGTGAGACGATGATGACGAGGGTAAATCAGATTGGCTCTGTTCCTCTACAAAATCTGGTAATGGATCTTCGGGATTCAGGTCTGCTGGATGAATAGGCAGTACGTTAAGCTCCTCTGGATTAACATGCAATGCTCCCATTTCTTCCATTAGTTCGATTCGCTCTTTCGGGCTCATTTGAGAAAAAGCACCTTTCGGAAGCGTTTGGCTGGTGTTAGATTCAATTATTTCATCAATCATTTCATCAGTCACTTTCGTGTTTTGAAATATGGAAGGTATTGCAAATGGTTTAAGGTGCTTGCGGTGTAATGCTCCAGTGGGTAAATAGTCGCTTTTCAAAAAGTGTTTGGAGCATATAAGTGAGATTTTGAGATCGGGTGGCTTATTTCCTATTGCCGTTATTATGGCATGAAACCATTTTCGTTTCAGCTCCTTATCTTTCGGCAAAGTATGATAAGTAAGCGACGGATTGTTGTTTCGACAATTTTCTATAATGCAAGATCCTTTTCCCATGTCTAAAAATGTAAACAAATACGTTGTTGTAAAATTTTCATAATCAGAATACTTATATACTTTAATTAATAATTAAAATCATTTACTGAAAGATTATTTTCAATTTTAACCAAAGCAGCATGCCAAGGCTTAGCGAGTTGCACTACTTTAAAAGCATCAAAAACGTTATAAAATAAGTTCTTACCTTTAGGTAAGTGTTGAATATCGTCGATAAAGAAGTTTGGAGCCCGATTTAGTCCTATTTTATTATTTAATTCTAATAATAATGCTGAAATTAACTTCAACGAGCTTCAAACAGGGCTAATTTTTGGTCAGATTCCCGAGAGTCAATGACGGATAGACGTCACCAGATTTTAGCGACATTTGGTTGGCTCACCGATTACAGTAGTTCTCTAAGTCG
The DNA here is from genome assembly GCF_054372755.1 of Phalangium opilio. Classification (NCBI taxonomy): domain Eukaryota; kingdom Metazoa; phylum Arthropoda; class Arachnida; order Opiliones; family Phalangiidae; genus Phalangium; species Phalangium opilio. The sequence continues at coordinate 1,498,746 of NW_028324172.1, read as the reverse complement.
CCGCTATGGAGGTGGCGCTGATCAGGAATAAGGCTAACTGCACCCTCGCCAACGCCCTGACAATTTTCAAAAAACAGTTTCTTCTCGTCACTCTCGTGTCCCATCATCCCTTGTGTAGTTTTCGTACCGTACTGGTTTTCCCCTACTTTTTTCGCGGATTCTCGAGTTTTCGATTGCAAGCAACGCGCGGTCGTGCATAGTAGGAGTCCGCCATTTTTGGTCCAATTGATTTGATACAAAATAGAAAAGCGCAATTGGAAATAAATACCCAAGATTTGGATAAATGAACATTTGAAGGTAACTAATCTTCCAGTTAAACAAATATGACAATAAATAGTAAATTATGGGACTAATATTAATTTTTTTCTCCAACATGTGGTACTGCATTGTAGAATCCCGCCATTTTTTGGTCCTCTAAAATTTCGCTAAGAAGAAAACAGCCGAACCGGAAAGAAACACGCAAGATTTGGAACCGGGGACATTTCAAGGTAGAAAAATTATAATATATTATTTTAATTTTTTTAGGTAATATGAGAATAAGTAGTTAATTGTAGAGTTGTGCTTTGTATAGAGTGATTTCGGAAGAGAGGGAAAAAGACAGTTATCTCCCTCCCACTGGGCGGGTTTTTGTAAGAGGGAATGCTGTTTCCCCCGAGTAGCGGGAGGACGCTGAGCTAAGAGTTAAAAGCGTATGACGTTCTCACACGGGTAGACAAATGACTCTATAGTGTGTTACCACGAACTTTGTAGTGACGTCACATGCTTTTATCTCTTACCTTATTTTCAGGCGACCATATTGGCAGTCGCGACACGTCGTCAGCTTGGGCAATACGAATTCGGGACCCAATATTAACGTCACAGTTTCCTCCCCCCCCAGCTTCGCGGTAGCACACTATAGGGAGAGGGTGTTTGTAAGGGAGGGAAACATCGGGGAGCGTTTGTAGGCGCGATACTGAAATTCCCTCGTTTTGGGAGATGACACCGAAGTAAGAGATATAAGCCTGCGACGTGCCAAAAAAGGGTCTGCCCTCTCCTTCGAGGGGCAGTTCACATCCTTGTTTAGGTTGCACCCTGGCCTGATTAAATCTGCTTTCCACAGTACATCGATTTAAAAATGAATAAATATTTCGATTAATTAAATCTTGTTTAACGAAGCACCCTGCAGTGAAGTGAATTGTCCCTCGCTCTCACTATTGGAAGCTAACAACTGCCTAGGGGGAAGAGATAGTCTGACGTCACGCAGCCCCACTCTGGTTGGCATTTTTGCGTGTAGAATACTGTTTCCAACCGTTAGGGGGGATGAAACTCTAGTAAGAGATAGAAGGGTGTGACGTTTCAGGGTCAGAACTGTTAGCTCCCTATTGTGGTAAGTGTAGTTAGATCTTAATTTAAATAAATTCCTGGTTTGAAATTGGTTAGGCTTTAGCAAGTAGGGGTCTTTCCCTATCCTTTGCTGTTTTATGTAATTGGTAATTTGTTGAGAGGCTATTATACCATAGATACTTTTCGTTATTGGGTGTTTAATAGTTGTTCATTCTGCTTAAACGTGTGGTGGACGTAAATCCTTCACTAATTATGGAACAGACCATATTCAAATGCTCAAAGTGTGGAAGCAAAAGATCTTCACTCCAAACATTTTTATCCCACATAAGAAATCTTCATAGCCATGAAGCCAACTTAAGAATACAGTGTTGCATGTCCAATACAAATTGCCCTAATGTTTACAAAACGTATTCTGGTTTGAAAACGCATATATATAGTGTTCACAAAAATGAGTTTAGAAAGAGAAACGCTCTATGTTTAGAACATAGGCAAGATATGCTGCAAGGTGGTGGTGATTCTGAAATTCACGATCCAGAATATGAGTTTCCATTGTCCAAGGAAGAGCTATATGCAAACACATGTGCATCGTTAAATCAATTAAGCAATAACGCGCTTCGATTTTTGCTAGAAGTGCGGGAACTGCACAAGTTGCCCATTACTGTTGCGCAACAAATTTCGACTGGGGTTGCTAACCTTTTATCACAAGCCCTTGAAATAAAAACTACAAACGCCAGTGATTCAAGTGTTGTTGTTGAAAGCTTTACCAAAAGCATTAGAAATCCTGAAGCATTACGGAAATATTGCACAACTAATCTACATATGCTAGAACCAGTGGAGTATAAGCTTGGATTTTCGAAGTATGTTGGGCGAAGTGGCTTACAAAAAATGGAGACTTTTCAATATGTACCACTTCTGGAACTTTTAAAATTATTGCTAAGCAAAGATGACATAAGAAATGATGTAACACGGGAAAGGACTTATGAGGACAAGGAATATTTTTCAGATGTAACAGATTGTTCTAATTTTAAAAACCACTCGCTTTTTTCGAAGATGCCAAATGCACTACAATTGCATCTCTACACAGATGAAATCGAGGTGGCAAACCCGTTGGGTGCCAAGAAAGGTGTTCATAAGCTTAGCATGACGTACATGACGTTAGGGAACATGAGTTCCAAGTATCGTAGTAAGCTCTCGAGTATATATTTGTTAGTAGCTGTTTTAAATACCTCCCTTGGCGAACATGGAGGTTATCATAGGGTGTATCAACCTTTATTGGATGATATTCTTAAGCTCGAGACTGAAGGCATAATTGTAGGAAATGAAACCTATTATGGAAGCGTTCTGACAATAGCCGGGGACAATTTATCTAGCCACGCTTTAGCTGGTTTTATGAAATCATTTTCTAGAGGGCGCGTTTGTAGATTTTGCATGGCATCTCACGAAGAAATAGGAAGAAAATTTAGGGAATCTGACTTTGTATTAAGAACTGAAAAGGTTATAGATTATCACGTTATAAACGTTGAAAAAAATCCTCGAAATTCGTCCCTATATGGAGTTAAAAACAAATGCTGTTTTAAGCAACTATCTTATTTTGAAGTATCGAAATCCTTTCCACCAGATTGCATGCATGACCTATTTGAAGGTATCGGTCCAAAATTTCTGCGCGCTCTTTTAATGAAACTAGCAAATGATGGACTTCTTACTTTAGATGTAATTAATCAAAGAATTAAATCTTTCAAGTATGGTCCTATCACTAAAACGAAAATTCCGAGTCTTCTCTCGGAGACGGTTATTCATGGGAAATCTAACATTAGCGGATCAGCTTCTCAAAAGCAGTGCTTTTTCCAGTTATTTCCTTTGATGTTTGGAGATCTTGTTGAGGAAAATAATAAAGATTGGCAGTGTCTTCTAATACTAAGCGAGATATTTGAAATAATTTGCTCTCCGGTGGTTGAAAAGGCATGGATTCCGCATCTAAAATTAATAATTGAAGACTTTCTTTTCCTTGCTGCTGAACTTGGCTTTGAAATTTTCATCCCTAAGCTACATTACCTTATCCACTATCCACGGCTAATGTCAGAATTTGGACCTCTTATTAAACTATGGTGCTTGCGTTACGAAGCGAAGCACCAGTATTTTAAAGAAATCGTAAAGCGATGTAGGAATTTTATAAATGTTCCCAAAACTGCAGCGAACCGCCACCAGTTTTTACAATGTTACGAGCTTAGTGGAACGAATGGATTAGTTGAAGATAGCATTGATGAAGGAAAGTCCAAATTAATTAGGATGTCGAATTTGCCCCTGGAACTTCTTAAAGAAATTAAGTCTTACATATTTCGCGTGAATTCTTTGCAAAAAGTGAAAAACATTTATCACACACCAGTACTTCAGTTAAATGGGGTTAATACTTAATAGATACTGTAATTGTTCTTGATCTTCTACATGCTGAAGAAATACCGCTGTTTCTTAAAATCACGAACATAATACAATGTTGTAATACCTGGCTTCTTTGCGGTAGGATTTTAGTTGCACACAAATTTAGTAGTCACTACAACGCATATGAAGTGAATGACGCGAAATCATGGAAACTCATTAAACCTGGAGACGAAATAAATGGTTATTATGCTTTAGAAGCATATACTAAACAAGGCAAACTTTATGTTCCTATGCGGCATACTCTCAGCAAATGGAGTAATGTTTGAAAATGTTTAGATTGTAAATCAAAATGTTTACACATGCATTTAAAAGTATATACTGTCAGTAGTAATAAATATCTGATATTGTTTATTTCAGTTATTGTTTCTCTATTATACGTAATATAGGTCTATCATGACTATTACTTATCATGCAATTTTAGAATTAAAATAAGTAAGGATATTTAGGAAGATAAATAAAAAAAATCGCCAGTTATGTAATGTTCAAGTTCGTAAATATCCTTAATTGTTTTAATACATATGATATTATAGGCATTATGCATTCGTTTTCAAATAGTCATTGTTAAAAATACCATAGTGCACTCACTGCACTGTGCTTTTTCAAAATGAAAATTTTGCATGTTATGCCATTTTTCACTTTATTTTTCTATTAAAAAATATATGTTCAAATTCAGATGCCAGAATACCATATAACCTATGGACTGTTTAAAAAAACCCTCATTATCGAAGATAACGGAACTTTTAATGATTTATTAACGGGGGTGAAGGAACTCTTCAAGATTACATGTGATACTAAAAACTTGTTATTGCAATTTTTTGAAAAAAAATATGATGACTGGATAGACATTAAGGACGAAGAACTGCCACAACATGAATCTAAGTTAAAGGTTACACTTAGAGTTGTTGATACGTTTGTTAATGTTAGTGAAATATTAACCGAGACTACGGAGGGCAGCCATGATGATACTATTTTGGATTCAACTCACGAAAGTGAGGGGAAGGAATTTGAACCCAGTAAAGTTGCAAATTGAACCATCCTATTATACGGCCTTGAAAGTGGAAGGTCTTTTTTTGAACCCATTAACGTTCAAAATTGAACCATTCAATTGTATGAAAGTGAGAGGTCGGTATTTGAACCCTTTAAAGGTTAAAATTGAACCATTCAATTGTATGAAAGTGAGAGGTCGGTATTTGAACCCTTCAAAGGTTAAAATTGAGCCATTCAATTGTATGAAAGTGAGAGGTCGGTTTTTGAACCCACTAAAGTTCAAAATTGAACCATTCAATTGTATGAAAGAGAGAGTTCGATATTTGAACCCATAAAGGTTCAAAATTGCACCCTTTAATTGTATGAAAGTGAGAGGGCGGTATTTGAACCCTTTAAAGTTCAAAATTGACGAAAGTGAGAGGTCGGTATTTGAACCCACTAAAGTTCAAAATTGAACCATTCAATGAGACGACTGTTACTGTTATGTATTTGAACCTTTAAAGGCTCATGTGTGAACTTCTCACATAAATGTAAATCGAAGGTGAATATTTGAACCCATTATAGTTAGAGTTTGAACCCTTTTCTAGGGTTCAAAACTGAACTAACCTAAGATGGTTCAATTTTAAACCAAAAAGGGTGCTGCCTGGGTTTTTTGACTTTGAACCCTATAAGGTTCAAAGGTGAACTGATTTTTTAACAGTGTCCTTGTTACTTTTAAAAGGTTGTTGTCATGGCTAAATTGTTTTATAGGTTATTTTGACACGTTATCTTCCAAAAGTAATTAATGTAATGATAAAATGTTTTCGGGAAATGGAATTATGGTCGAAAAGCCGAGATAAGTAAATTTTTGAAATTGATTGCCAGTAAAATAATTTATTTCAACGGAAAACGGTAATGGAACGTTGTTTTTTCTTAAGCATGCATTTAAGTTTCAATTAAAAAGAAAAATTAATATCTGATCCTTCAGACAAGTGATAACTTAAGTCTTATCGATACTTTTTAGGTCTTGATTCTAATGAAGACATTTTTGATTAATATCTGTTCCTTCAGTCTTCATTTTAATTAAGAATGTTAAGAAACTGTTTTACATTTTCAAAAACTAGCTTCTATTTTGAAGATAGAGGAAGCGCCCTTTACAATTTCGTCCAGTACGACCCTACCTAACCGCTGAGGATGCTGGGGGGACTATGGTGCCGTAGGTGGGGGTACACAGGCAACGCTATAGGTATGGGGGTTTCCACTCCAATCCTCTCTCCTTCAAGGTTGGGACTCCAGGCATAGCCGACTCCATCACGCACTCGACAACGCAAAGCAACTCGCGCCAACGTGGGAAATAAGGCGGTGACAACAGGCAAATGACCAGTTTAAAAATTGCCTGGTCCAGTTCAAAAATTAAATCGGAGGGGGGTCAGTGGTCCACGAGACTACTAAGAAAGTTCAAGGGTCACCATACTCCACACATTAAATTTCTAATATTTTAATTATCCACTTCTATCAGAGGTGGTCCCGACTCGGACACATTCTCAACTATTTCAGTTTTCAATAAACATTGAACTTTTGGAAAATATATGAATGTTATATAAAATAAAGAGGCTATGCAATATTGCACGTCGCACTCAAGAATGGTGCAAGAAGCCTTCGAAATTCTATGCAACTCTAGTTTTGTTCCATCAGAGGCGGTCCCGACTCGGACACATTCTCAACTATTTCAGTTTTCAATAAACATTGAACTTTTGGAAAATATTTGAACGTTATATAACATTAAGAGGGTATGCAATATTGCACGTCGCACTCAAGAATGGTACAAGAAGCCCTTGAAAATCTATGAAACTCTAGTTTTGTTCTATCAGAGCTGGTCCCGACTCGGACACATTCTCAACTATTTCAGTTTTCAATAAACATTGAAATTTTGGAAAATATTTGAATGTTCTATAACATTAAGAGGGTATGCAATATTGCACGTCGCACTCAAGAATGGTACAAGAAGCCCTTGAAAATCTATGAAACTCTAGTTTTGTTCTATCAGAGCTGGTCCCGACTCGGACACATTCTCAACTATTTCAGTTTTCAATAAAAACTACAGCCAAAAGCCCCACAAACATTTACTACCGGAAAATCACAGAAGAATTTAACGAAACCTTCGTGCTTTATAGAATATTTTCAAAATCTTTAATTGCTAAAATTCTCCAACTTTAGTAATCACAAATTTACTGCCTACACAATATCCAGTACACAAATTCAACATCTCTGCTTTCCAAAGCGCCATCCGAAATATTTCCTCCTAAGTTGATATCCAATCGTCCTTTCGAAATCGAGCTTACTGACAATTAGCTTTAAAATTGCCCCATTACTGAACGTAATTCTCGAAATTTCAGATTCAAACTATTTTATGGTTTGAACATCACGTTTTTCTGATCGTTATGTTTTACTACGGAGCTAAGTTGATATGGATAAAAAAAGATAATAGTTAGGCTTATTTCCCAATGCTTTGAATGTCATATTTTGCGTCATACATTTTGATTTTCTGAACCGATTGACAGTTGCGTGACATGACGCTTGTAATGATAGCTTTGTCGACCTATTTGAGGTATTATTTCGGGACGTCATTTTGGCGGTCTTTACTATTTCTGCTAGAGCTAACGCCCTATCAGTGTCACCGTGTCCGAGGATGACCTTAGCTCAATTCCGCACAATTTTTACGGCGCATTTGCGTACAGTTTTTACTTCAAAATTTTAGTTCACAATTTTTTACCATAACCCATTTCCGTAAAGATTAAGGGTTCGGTTTGGTTTTGGTTCCGTTAGGGTTAGGGTTAGGTTAGAAGCTTGCCATTTAACTTGTGATTTGACCATTGCATTATCACTATCGATATAGAAAAATGCATTGATAGACTTAAGCATTAAAACAAGTGTCTTTATGTTAAAAAATAAAAGTAAAATATTAATTTTTAAATTCCGATTGTAGAAGCTGCGTTATAAATATGTTTCTTTTAACACCATCGAAAATTTTATCATCAACAAGAAAATAAAAATGTCTTTTAGCAAATTGAGCGGAAAGGGGATTTAGGTTTTTAAGATCAGGAACATAAAACTGTGCGGAAACGGGCGACCACCACCGTGTCTTATCTAATTTTTTAAATAACTTTGTTAAGCCAACCTATATAAGAAGAAGTAACCTATTTTGTTACTCTAGCTCAAATAGAAACAAAGTGTCAGCCAAATAAATAAAAATGTCCAGGAAATGTTTCCGGGACTGTACTGCTCCTTGGGTAATTGCTGTAACAGTACACCGCGTTTATGAGAACCCCTGTATAGGGAACTGCCGTAACGGGTATACTGCTTTTTCGGGAAACCACTATTAAACGCTTTTATGAGGACTGCTACTATGGGATCCGCGTATACGATTCCGTCTCTAAAGGAATCTTGTTCATCTTTAAAATTTTCACACTTAACAGAAGATGTCTTAGTTCTTCAAAAAAATGTATTTTAGCAAGGAAACGATAGACACGACGTTGAAAACTTCCAATACTATTTGAATGACCTTTATGTGAATAGTCCGTTATTTACACGAAATCCAACACGTTTCTCGTGAAATTGAGTGATGTTTCAAACAAAAAATTTCGAAATCTTTGAAGTAATTACAAAGGTCGAGAATTGGAGACAAATGCAGAATTAAAAAGAATATCCTGTTTATATATAAATATGTACAGGGTGATTCAGAGATTTATGCGTTCTTTTTAACAGTAGATTCCTGGCAAAATTTAGAGGAGAAATTTCCTGAGAGGTTTTGGTCTAAACCGAACCGTTACAGAGTTACAAGCCCTTAAACTCCGGGTCCATTTGGGCCATAATACCCCCTTCAGACGGTGCGTAAAATCTTGGTCTAATAAGACATAGCTTGTTGAATACTCTTGTTACTTTTGAAAAAATAACAAAAAACAAACAGATCGTAAAGCAATTATGGTTAAACGAAATTGAAGTTTTCAGAAGAAACTCGCGACATCTAACAATCTCACTATCTTTCTGAAGGAAGCAGTGGTTTTAACGCGTCGTCTGAAGAGGGTATTAAACAAGAGGTAAAGAGTAGTTTAAAATGAGGTATCATCGGTGATTGCCAAAGTTCTTACAAATTCACTTTTTTGCCTCCAAGCTTCCGCAGCTACACTGTTAGAAAAAAGGTGTTTCATGGGTGTTCGGAAATACCTTGAGGTGTTTATAAACTCTTTTTTGAGTGTTTTTTAACTGACATGGTGTTTCCTCCGAAAAAAGGTGCTAGTTGACTCTTTTAAGGTATTTTTTAAGGAAATGGTGATTCACAGGCACGTAGACACACTTTTTGGTGTTAATTGACCCTTAGTTAATATTTTTTTAAACGGAAATAGTGTTATTAATATAAATCTGTTCGAATGGTGCGAATAAACACCTTTGGGCTTTACTTTACACATTTTTAGCTGATATGGTGTTTTTTAAGTGAAAGGTTATTGAAATGAGCTTAGAGGAAAATAATCTTCTAATTCTACCTGCATAGTGAAGCATCCTAAAAATGTCCCAAAGATTTTAAAAATCAAAATTATTTTATATTTCTTAGGACTAGCTTATTCTAATATTTGAGGGAATTTATGCTTATTTTGATTTTTCAATCATTGAAAAATAATTCTCGAAGAGTTAAATAAATAATTAAATAAATACAAGTGATAAGAATTATTTTAATTGTCAGTATTTTTCGATAATTATAGTTAGGTCGGTTTAAGAAACTTATTTCCTAAAATAATCTTAAACATGGCTATCTATAAAGTTATACTTCGAGGAAACACCTATATCAGAACTTTTGTAAATTTTGGGTATATAAGGTGATTGATTCACACTAAGAGATAAGAAATGCGCAATTGCGTGAACCTTTGGTCGAAGCCCTGCCATTAGGAGGCTAGACGTTTCTCATGTCTCACGTGTGGCGTATGTGGTGTACACCAAAGACTAGTGCATGGTGTTGTTGTTAGAAACCATTAAATACCGGTTGGCATTGGGTGAAACAATTGGTTGTTAGACAGCAGATGAAGGTGTAACGGATAGTTAATAATTGACGTTAAATAAGATGGATATAGCAACGAAGAAACATTTTCCGAATTTCTGTATACTGCGAAAGCTGTTCGGAAATTACGAACACGTTTGGTTAGATTTGCCAACTGCGAACGCGGTGACAGACAGACACACAGACACGTCCAGTACAATACCTCTTCGTGACGTCATCGTCACTCGGAGAGGTAAAAATTCTCCTTCATTACGCTATCGCCGCACTTGTATTTCTAATGGTATATACCACATACACGCTAATCTGTACTTATTTTCTTCTGACAACACCATCATATAGTCTTCAGTCAGGAGCAGATGACAAAGGAGTCTCGGACGCTAGCTTCCACAATATAGAGGGCAATGGCACCCGCGTACGTCACAGCTGTAGCGGTATCGTTTGCCATAGACGCGCTATCAGACATTATAGCAGACGATGCTTTTGGTGGATTATATCTGGCACCAAAGTCTGCTGGGAATTTGTTTTGTAATAACGGACTAACGGTGGCTACTGAGGTTCGTCTTATCCGATCGCGACATAAATATACACAATATAATTATACTTTATTCAAACAGCTGTAACCGTTGGTATTAAGATAAAAGATAAGACTAGGCCTACATTTTGTGACTTTAAACCTACTAAATAGTAAATTAAGTCCAAACTAGCAGAGAAACCCAGGTAAGGCAAGGCTTAATTAACAATTTGTGCCCACTGGAATGATTGGGCTCTGGTTTTGAAATTATAAAGCAAGGTTTTAAAAGATGCCGAAACACAATGTTATATGTGTTTTAGGGCCAAAATATTCCGTATGTTTTTGAATTAATTGACTGCTACAAGAGGTTGGAAACGAAATCACTGTCTCTTACTTTTTGGGTTTTAAAAGATCGTGAGTGATTTCTTTTCCCAACCTCTTGTAGCTATCATTTAATTCAAGACGAAATTAAGAAAAAATTGGCTCTGAAACACATTTTAGTTTTTTAATAGTGTACATACGTTACTCGCTGGGCTTTTCATTATCAATTTTAGTCTAAAAAAAAGATTAAAAAGCCGTTGAAATCCATTTTTAACTCTAATACTCGTTAAGCCTAGGCTAATTATAAGCAGACGATACGTATTTTTAAAGAGAGGCTCCAGACACAATTTTCCAGATATCCTTTCGAGACTTTGCAGCCACGCTATTGGTTGGAAAATAAAGCTCAAATTTCCTACGAGAGGGGGCACTGGCGTAATGATTTTGGTTAATAACCGTGACGTTCGCGGATCCCATTGCCCTCTACATTATGGAAGCTAGCGTCCGAGACTCCTTTGTCATCTGCTCCTGCTTCAGTGTATACCACATACACGCCAATCTGAAACAATGGCTTCTACTCCATTATCATCGTTGGGATTAAGATGTACGCGCGATCGGCTTAAGTTACGAGAAACGACTAGCCTCCCTATTTCAGGGCTTAGACCAAAGGTTCACGCAATAGCGGTTATTCCTACCATTTTGAATCAATCGTCTTATTTAACCTTACTTTCCACAAATTGTGAAAACAGTTTACGCTACAAGTCAAACGTCAATAATAGATATGTTTAAAATCATTTTAAGAATAACGGTTCTTAAAACCACTTAACTAGAATTAAGGTAAAATACTGACGATTTAAAAAATTATTATCATTTATATTTATTTAAATATTTAAGATAATTTTCTTTCTTCGGAACAACACAAGTGAAAGTTGATATAGAACGAGTAATGAAGATTGCATCTGAGTCGAAACACTACACGCATCTCATAGTTAATATAAAGCGAGTAGGGAGAAAAGATTTCTTACAAAACTATAACATTTTCTTTTTGCAGAATTTGAAATGAAAATTTGTTAAGTATGTTTCGGCATTACGATTCTTTATGATGTTTTGTAGCTATAAAGCTCTGTTTCATTTCAATATTCCAAGAAGATCTTTTATATTAATATATCAAATTTGGTGTTTACTTTTTAACTCAGCTTTACTACATTAATATACAGTGTATACATGAAATTAAACTTTCCTAGTTACACTGAATATTACTTTTAAATATTTTGGTAAGCGTTGTTCGGATTGGTTCCTTGAATTCTTGTGTCTTTGAGAAGATCTTGACGGTTCACAGTGAGCCGAAAATTAAATACACATTTGAATCAGGTCCTTAAATAGAACTATTGAGGATATACAGTAAAGGTTAAACGTAACCATTTCACACGCATACCAATTCTTACACAGTTAAATAAGGCTTACAGCAGAAAAAACGTTTACCCTTAATCCACTGCCAGCAGATTTTGAGCGACAAATCTATGGTAACTCATGTGTTTTGAAAAAATAAATTTCAAAAAACACCTTTTACAGAGTCTATAGACACCTTTCTGGTATAATTATAAACCTCTATTAAGGGTTTTGTTTTAAACCCAACAGGAATTAAAAAGCACCAACGTCATTGGAATTTAAAAACACCAAATTAGTCTCAAAAAGACCTTTTTTTTTAAAGGGTTTATTAACATTTTTTCTGGTATTAATATACACCTCAAACGAGACGCAGCAGGCAGAGGCAGAAGTATTATACCAAGTTCTGTTTTCTCTAGCGTAAGTTCCGAATAGCTATATAACGTACAGAAATACAAATTTCCGAATTTTTGCGGACTGTGAACTGCGACGTGCTTCGGAAATTGAGAACACAATCTGTAACATTTGACCTCATCGGACGCTGTGACAGACACACTGACAGAAATATCTAATGTAATACCTCTCCATGACGTCATCGTCACTGAGAGCGATAAAAATAAATATACCATGCATCAAAATTTTAGTATACTATGTTTATCGTCAACTATCTTTCAAAAACAGTTTTAATTATATTTATGATGTGGACGGCTCACTATGTAGGTGCTTTAAAAATTTTGATAATGATAAAAATAATTCAGTAGAAAGTAAGCAAACACATTAAGCTGTGTACGTACTTGGTAGTAAACCTCGATAAAATTTATATATAACGCCGGTGAAATTTATTTTCTATCCTCCGGCGTCCAGTGTTCAACGATTATCATATAAATGTGGCTAGGCCGAGGGGCAAGTCACTAATCAGTTTACAAGGCTGTACCTCTGTCTGTACTAAAACGATAAAGACAGTGCTAAATCGAATATGCGTAATCTGCATTTGGTGAACAGCGCTTGCCCCTCGTGCTAGGATCATTGGGGAGGGACTGTATTCAAACGTTAATCGACGTTTCACTGGATAATGGTTGGCAATATTGTGTGCATAGGCTATTTTTCCGCTTTACGATCGACCAATGACAACAATCATTAGAGCAGAAATGTAACTCCGTGATATTAAGATTCAAAACAGATGGTTAATAATTTCCAGAGCATCGTGTATCATAACGCTTATTGGGCGTGTAGAACCATCTAGAGAAGCAAGCAAGTAGAATTTTGGTTTCTGCTTTTCACTAATAATAATTTAATAATCTAGTAGGGGAGTAGGACTACCCAGGTAATAAAATCAAGTAGGCACAATGTTTTAACGTTAAATTTAATAGACGCGTATTAACTTCTTTTAAACGTTGACAAAAATACGTTGATTTTCCGTTTATTTGACATTTAAAGGACTCGTATTACTGGTTAGGTTAAGGTGTTAAAATCGTGGATGAAATGTTTTCAGTTGTTAATTATACTGGTTCTATAGGCATATTTGAAAAAACTTATAAAGACCCATGGATTAGCACACATAGACTTTGGGTAGACGAAATATCAACATTGCCAAATCGTACATCAACAACGCAAAACTAACGGTCAATGTAAAATTATTTTCAAACGCGTTGTCATCCTACTTTATGGACCTGAATTAAAAGCGTTAGTTATCACATGCAAAAAAAGTGTTATCATCGTTTAGAAAATGCCAAACGTCTTGAGCTAACTTATATCCTGAAAATAAACGTGGACATACCTTCGAAGAACACTTGAAACGCTTTCAAAACATTTTACCCAAAATCATCTTCAAATCAGTTTTGTGCCTAGGAATTTCCCCGGCAATAACTTCTGTTTGCGCCTTCCAATGTTGAACTCTGTCTCTAAAAAGATATGCCTTAATTAACAAGTTGGGAAACAAAAAAAAACCTCTCCGATTCGAGACGCAATTAAGAGGTTTTTCTTAAATAACGAAATATAAATAATTGGTATTTATTATTTTAATCGTCATTAAATTAGTTTATTTATAGTTAAATCGTTTTAGGAAACTTTATTCCTAAAACCATTTTAAACAGCTATTGTTGACGTTTTAATTCTCTTTAGCAATTTTTGGAAAGTATGTAAGTCGATTGATTAACTATAAATGATAAGAAAAGTCACAATTGCGTGAACCTTTGGTGGAAGTCCTCTGATTGGGAAGCTAGACGTTTCTCGTAGCCCTAGCCGATCGCCGCGTAAATCATAACCCTAACGATGATAATGGAGTAGGGGCTATTACTTTCTGCGAACACGTTTGCTCCGATTTGGCAGTAGCGAACGCGGTGACAGACACACACACAGACACTTCCAGTGTAATACCTCTCCGTGATGTCATCGTTACTCGGAGAGTTAAAAATATATATAAAATAATAACCATTCATATCCAAATGGGGGCCTGAACTGGGAAAACAATAACTTACAACCTGTAACGTGGGCTGATATGTCACTCATCACGGTTCAAGTTCTTCTACGTTTTTAATAGTTAACAATAATAAAATAAAACTTACCCCATTAAGCATAATTGTTAACGAACGAAACGTCTTAAGTTTAGGGCTGATCAACATGTGGTACGACCAAAGTACAGTTAGTTCTAGGAATGATTTTGAGTCGAAAATGTTCAATGGGATTTTTCCCCATTGGCCACCGTTAACAAGTTATGACTGGAGTATTTATCGGAAACCTCCATAATTAAATTAACATTGATTTCCAGTTTTTAAAGGTCATCGGTTAAACACTCTAACCCTAACTTGTTTAGGCAGGGAAACACTCAGCTGAAAATTTTAGTGCTGTTTTTTATTTTTTCTGATTCATTTCAAATAAATATAAAGTCTCTAGTTTTTATGTTTTTTGAAACAATTTTTTCATTGAGAATTCAATTTTTTGAAATTTTTAAGCTTAGCAATGGGTCTCGATTTTAGCACATTTTCCCACCGGCCAATAAAAACCTCTTTAGCCAATCCCGTGAGGTTTAGAGAATATTAACTCATATGCTTTCTACTTCTAATAGAGAAAACTAGGATCAGTCTGGAAAATAGCACACTTTCTCTGGTCCAAACCTAGTTTATTAGTTGCTTGGACATTTTTTTTAAATCAAAAAGTTGCGGTTACTGGTCCTCGGGACTAGTTTATTAATATCAAATCTAAAGGAGAACAAAGGCGAGGACAAGTCCTGAGACCAGTTTATTATCTCGGATACTAGGCGGGTCACTGGTCCCAAGGACTAGACTAAAAAGCATCCTTATTTCCCAGACTGGCTAAGATGGGGAACTAAGGAATTTTTTAGAGTGGCCTTGTCAGTTGTCACCAGTGACTCCCCGGGGCCCGTCGTCTCCTAAAGTTTGAGTAATTGTGTTGCAGCTTGACTCTGTTAAATTGTGAAAGATGGGTTTTTAAGTTTTTAAATGTCGAAGGTCACAAAGTACACAGATCTTCCCATTCCAAAGGCTAATAACTACACATTCAGATTTATAACCATATATGACACGTCACATTTTAATATAATAAGATTATGAGAGTAATTTGAGTTTTAGTTAAACGTAAAATTATAAAACTGTTAATTGTTAAAGTTACTAGTCCGCTATTCCTTAAACGATCGAACCCGCGTCTTTCTTTCGAGTTCTAATTTTTAAAAAGTAGAATGTAGGTTTCGGAACCTAATTCAGACGGCGTAAATGAAATTCGACTGAGAAAACCTTTGGGGAATGGGGATTGCCTCTTCTAAGTTCTAAATCGCGGGCGCTGATTTACCGGTAGGTCGCTTTACCAAAATTCAAATGCATATTTTGAGTACAAAACTTCAATTATTGATTAAATAATTAATAGTTCTTCAAAAAATCCGAAAAAATTCAAGGCGGCAAATTTCAATATAAGGAATCAGAATAAAAATACCTAATTTCTGTAAAATAATGTCCCTTTTAGGTAAAATGCCACGGGTCAGGGACAACATAGAATATTCATACGGCACTAGAAAACTATGCGAAATTCATCATTCCCTGCATGAGTTTAAAAATAATTTTACACTTCTGCAAACTCTTATATGTTTCACAATTCTTAATTTTGAATTCAACTTCAAAATCAACCTCTTGCCACGATTTTTTAACTATCAAAGCTGTCACTTTTTCTCTACCACCAGTCTCCTTTACGATTGAATTATCCATGAAATCTCATGTAATGCCTATACCCGTGCATTACACTAAATAGCTTGTTATCAGCTCAGAAATCGGTTTAAGCAAAGGGTGAGCTAAACGCGTATCTAAAAAATTAAAATGTAAAATAATTTCGTGTGAGCATAACCCTCCAAAGAAGAAGATGATCTGTTTATGACGCCATTATCGTTCAATGACAAAATGTTTAATATCACTCCGTAGTTCTATTGTATTTTCGGTAATCTACCTTTATTATTTACTGCATGGCTGTCCCATAAAGTGATTTACATTGTCAATTTGTCAGTTTTCTAGCTTTCTCGTGAAAAGAAATGTACAAACTAAAATAAGAGACTTAGGTACCCCTTTTTTATTTTTCAGGTAATCTCATGAATATCACAAAAATTGCCAGATTTGTTGCTACGATACAGTTAGCTTTGCTAACAGTTGATGATGAGAATGAAGCGATACTTGGTAGCCCACTTGGAGATGTTCTTAATCCAATTATACAGGCCTTAAAAAGGAGGCCAGTATTTCCTTAATATAGGCCATGCACTTTGCACCAATAGCAATGGGCTTAAAATTTGAATTTAAAACAAAAGATATGTTACTGTTAAAGTTTGTGAAACCCAGTAGAAATAACGTCTGCTTAGACGCTTTTACACTAGTTTATTCGGCTCATTAACGAATTAAACGATTCAAACGAAATTATGATCATTGGTAGAAAATCACTGGTATACATTTTAATACAGAAAAAACAATCCGCTAGAATCTTAAAAATGGACTTGAAAATCGTCTTTAGTTGGTAAACCAATGGGAAGCCTTCAATTAAGCAGTTCCCTTATGAGCGGATTTCATAATAGCGGTCTTCATAACAACAGTTCTCTAAATAGCGGTTCCTGAAATGGCAGTTTACCCGTTACAGCAATTACCGATACAGCGGTTCTCGTAAACGCGGCGTACCGTTACAGCAGTTCTCTAAAGAGCGGAAAAATAGATATGCGAAAAACTATAGTTGTTTATTACGGTGTAAGCTGGCCCAACAGGGTTATATGAACTAGGTCAGATATGGATAATTTGGTTAGGTTAAAGTTGATTATTTCAACTAAATAGTATTAGGTCAGGTTAGGTTTTTTTTCGTTTGGTTAGACTTAGGCTAGTAATAATTTGGAATTGGTGTAGCAATGTTACGCCTTTTCCAAAAAATTACTGTTTACAATTATGTACTTCTGAAATAAAATAACCTTTCTCGAATTATAATATGCCTTTTCCAAAATATTCCTGTTTACAATTATCTACTTCCGAAATAAAATAACCTTTCTCGAATTATTTTTCTATCCTGGTATGAAAATTGTAAACTGATACAGCTTGAAGAACAGTACAATATTTAAGTGTACTTCAAAAACACGATCCGTTAGTAGGTCATATTCCTGATTAAATGATCACGGAAAAGGTAGTATTTGAAACTAACGAATATAACTGTATTGTTAAGACAAGCTCGAAATTTAAGACAAACACTGCTATTTCCCAAAATAGCAGCCGCTATTTTAAAACAGCAGCCGCTATTTCTAAAACAGCAGTTTTGAAAAATTCCGCTGTTTTTTTGGAATCGCGGTTGCTATTTCGAGAACTGCTCTACAGGGAACTGGTCATATGAGGTACACCCAAACCAATTGCATATTAGTCTTTTTAAAACTTAGGCCTGTAAATCACCGTCACGACATAAACAACGCCATATGTTATAAACACAAATTTTCTTGTCTCGTAGTGGTTATGAAATTCAGTTGCGTGTTTTGAATGAAGAAGGTATATCTTTCACTTCCAAACAAGAGAATGGAAAACACCGTGAATTCGTCAAGTCACTTTACGAAAATGTCTGTATTGTCAGGACCGCCTTAAAGATTAAGTCCAATGGGCACATGCTCATGGGATTGCCCCTTACTTTATAATTCTATTTTCTAATACCATTGCATTGCTTTGGAGTCTGAAATGTTGTTAAGACAGACCCTGCGTATTGTTTGGAATAATGTAGCTGCTCAAATTTGCCAAACTAACATTTTCTTTTCGCGAAGGACACTGATATTGCTGTACCGATGTACATTTTGGAAGATCCAGCAGATTTGAAGTTCTTTAATATAGAAGGTCCATACTTGATGGGTGAAGCGAAAATACTGAGCGGAGGTCCAATCAATCGAGAATTTGGAATGTTCGATATCATAGACATATTCGATGTTAAAGTGAGATTATTGGGTTTAAACTGCAAATACAAATAGACATAACAGAACGTAGGCGTTGTGCCCGATATGGTGCCAACTCTCGCTTCATTTCTAGCTTCTTTGATGGTCCAATCAGCGCTCATTTTTAATGTTACCAGAAGGAGTAATAAGAGAAATATGATACTTAATATATCCATAAACCTCTAAGGTTGTAACGAGACTCTTAACCATCCTTAAATTATCTTTCCTTCCTGATTGGCTTAGAAACTTCTCTCGTCGATCAAACGTTTAATAACTTGATATAGAGTGCGTAAAGCACAAAACAATAGGTCAGAATGTAATATACATTCTTTAAATGAAAGTTACGAAAGTTGGCGTCTTGAATCGGAATCAAGAAATTCATGCTGTATAAAAACAAAGCAAAGAAAAAGTTGCGTAATGTAGGGACTTCTTTCGTGTATGTTGGTTTTACGCCGTGTCATTGCGCTAATTTTCAGGGTATTTTTAAGGTTGGTCGCACTCATGCTGCCGTCCTTGACCGATATGCCTTCGTTTTCTTATTATTCCCCTCTGATATTACGTCACCTTTTTCCTCTCCTTGTCTGAAATAGTTGGGCTTCAGAGGCATTCCGGAAAGCATTAGAATATTTTCAGTTCTTGGAGATTATCATATTAACTCAAAAATGTAATTCAGTTTGCCTGTGTGCTTGCGCAAGAACGAATAGGCGAGTTTTCCTTACTCAGGATTGCTATAAAATTTTCAGATTAAAATTCCCTGACTTTTTCAGGTTTTCCTTGACGTTTTTAGGCCCAATTATTATTATTTAAGTAGATGTGATTCGTTGAAATCGCATTTTATAAATATTAAATGTAAAATATTTCGGAGCAAACTCCGGTGCCTGGTTGCTAAAACGAAGTTAAACGTCACCAAGCTAAACTTTTGAACCACAGATATGAATGAATGAATGAAAGTTTATTGTGTATATAAAAAGGCTATTGGCCCACGAGAAATTTAATCAAATTCCCTGACTTTGTTGAAATTCTTAAACTTCTCTGACCTTTAAGGCACATTTTTACATTTCTTGACTGTACCAAGTTTCCGCTGACTTTTGGCAACCCGGATACTACAGCAGGGAGTATATTTTGTTTGTTTGTCTCCATCTCTTTCTTCACTCTGTCAGCTTCTGTTATCTGTATATGTTTTGGTGTATACAGAACCTTTAATATACAAAGAAAGTAACGCATTATTCGAACATTTTCTTGACAGATATGGACAGCCATTGGAGCTTTTATATTACTTTATCCGTTGCTTTGTCTGTTGATTTATGGAGCGACAAATTTGGCGTTAAGCAGATTTTTTATCATACATTGGTTGACCGCAATCTTTTTAGTAACAGGGCAAGGTGATAAATTGTTTCTTATAAGGGCCAAAAAAATAGATAACTAAGATATTTTGAAACAATTTAGGTTCTCCAAATGCTGGCCACGTTCATTTTCGTACATGGATTTTTGGCTATTTCTGTCTGTTAGGGCTTTCGTTCATATCGTTGTCGTTTACGACCATGTTGCTAACAACAATTACAACTCTAAACCAACCAACATTTATCAACAATATTTATGACCTTCTCGAACGAGAGAACTTGAGAATCTCCATGGTGACCTCGCAAACCGAATACACGTATTACCAAGTAATCATATTGAATGCATTACAAACATTCGCCACTAGTTTCTGCAAGCTTAACAAGACACCTAGTTTCCGACCCGTTTAATTTAAACTGAAGCGTTTGAAAGAACGTAAAAAATAGTGAATATTGCAAATTTGAATCATGCACCTACTTAGGGTATTAAAGAAAGTACAATCTAGTTTTCATATTGGATCTTGGGAGTTAGGCTTCTATGCCTAGCCATAAATGACGCAAGAGTGCTATCAACTCCGATTGGATTACTAGCACCATCTGATGGATTTTTCCAATTGGGTTTTAATAGTCCTTTTTCGTTATCTTCGCAAATAAAGAGACCTAACGCCTAGGGTTCCGTATGGAAATTTAATTACTAGTACGTTCCCTAATAATAAAGATATTTTATATAGGCTATTTATCATTTATAAGCTCTTTCAACTAAACATAAAAAGCTAACTTAGAAAGCTATAGAACAACACTCTATGTTAAATGAGTTTTGTGCTAAACAACGAGAGTAGCGACAAATCCAGGCTGAATTTAAGGCATTGTTTTAAAAATGACTCCGCGAAAATAAATTCGATAACTATTTACGTGCAGTAACCAGCCAGAAAACCTGTCGTAAGAATTTTAAGCTTTACAATTATAAACGCGTAAAAGAGACCTTTCATAACACTTAAAAGTCCTAATCAAGATTATTAAAGCAATCTCTTTCATAGATAAGACGAATAAGGGAAGCCCTCACTTGAGCAGTTCCCGTATGAGCGAATTTTATAATAGCGGTCCTCATAACAGCAGTTCCCTAAATAGTGATTTCCCGAAATGGCAGTTTACCCGTTACAGCAATTACCGATACAGCGGTTGTCGTAAACGCGGCGTACCGATACAGCGGTTCTCTAAAGAGCGGAAATACAGATATGCGAAAAACGATAGTTGTTTATTATGGTGTAGGCTGGACCAGCTGGGTTATATGAACTTAAAAAGAACAAGGTCAGATATGGATAGTTTGGTTAGGTTAAAGTTGATTATTTCAACTAAATAGTATTCAGTCAGGTCAGGTTAGGTTTTATTTCGTTTGGCTAGACTTAGCTTAGTACTATTTTCTAAAATTTATTATTTGTGTAGCTTTGTATGATGTTAGGATATAGATATTGTTAATGTAACTTGGGCGGTTGAAAATATTTTCTATTCCTACCATGGGCTGTAGCCGAGGCTGACCGATACCTTGCTGAAAACGTATTTGGTTTTTTACCTCTCCGTGTGACGTAGTCCAGGAGAGGTTCTGTAACGGCCGTGTCTGTCTGTGTGTCTGTCTGTCTGTGTGTGTGTGTCTGTCTGTCTGTCCGTTGTTACACCCACGTGACCGCGTTCGCAGTTTGCGTATCGGAGCAAACGTGTTCGCCATTTCCGAACTGCTTTCACAGTCACGGAAATGGCTCCTCTACTTGAGTTCTCACACCACCAATCTTCTGGTCTTTGTCCATACCACACGGACACTAGTCTGTTCTTACTGGCTGCTAATCACCACCATCTTCTGGTCTTCGTCCATTCCACGTGGACACCAGTCTGTACATACTGGCTTCTAATCACCACCATCTTCTGTTCTTTGTCAATCCCACATTGACACCCGTCTGCACTTACACTGCCTTCTAACACCACCATCCACTGGTCTTCCGTCTATTCCACATAGACACCAATCTGTATCATTGGCTTCTATTCCATTATCATCGTTTGGTTTTAGGATATACGCGGCGATCAGCTAGGGTTACGAGAAACGTCTAGCCTCCCTAAGGTAGGATCGCTACCAAAGGTTTTCGCATTTGCGGTTTTTCCTTACTATTATAATGGAAACGAATCGTATATATACCCCAAAATTTGAAGAAAGCGGGAAGAGGGGTACCCTTCACTTTAAACGTCAATATTAGCAAAGTTTGAGAAGATAATAAGTATAACTTTATTTTAAACGATTTAACTATTATTAATGTTAATTATTGAAGATTAAAATAATTAAAAATAATTATATTTATTTAAATATTAAAGATAAACCTCTCGTGCAAAGAGAGAGATTATCATTGCCTCCTATATCTACCAAGGCCCGTGCATGCGATATATTTCCTTCATTGCCTCCTATATCTATCAAGGCCCGTGCATTGTGATATATTTCATTAATTGCATAAACATAAGCGAGATTGTTTTGGGAAAAAAATACTGCTTCCACTAATGCGTTTATACTCCTTGTTACTGTTGTATAGAGTAATCATGATAAAAGCTTAAAAATTACGAGAGGACAGACCTTTTTTATCCTCATTCAAAAATATTTTTTGGTGCTAAGAGTGCTTTAAAAAATCCAAACGGTTAGGCATTGGTAAAAAAGACAAATGATATTTTTCAAATCTTATGAGATAACGCCCACCTAGTTGAAAATTGCCGTTTTTTATCCGCGGGAGCCATTCCTTATGAGAATTTCGATGCTAGTAGGTTGTCAATTAAACTACCGGTATATTATTGTTGTTGGAAATTGGATATTGAGTCAAATTAAGTGGTTGTAAAGAGCCAGCAGGTTTTTGCCACTTCTTTTTGTGAGTATTTGATTTTTATATGTAAAATGGAGGAAGATAATGTTGAGAGTAAGGATGAAATGCGGAAGCGCAAAGCGCGGGAAAGGATGAGGGCAAAAGGTCGACGTTTTCATTGGATACTTAAGGTTATATAATCTTCTCGACACGGAGAGGTAATATTTTGGTTTTCCCGACTTGTTATTATTTAGAGTAACACCTTTTGTGTCCGCAAGATGCGTATGGTACTTAATAAGTACACGCCTTATTAGTATGATTTTATTCAGTGTGCATTCTACAATTTATTATTTATTAAACTAGCATGCCAATACTAATTGCATGTGATTTAACACCCTTTGGGTTGTAAACCAACACTGGAAATGGGATTGAACACCATCGAAAAGAGTTAGAAAGGTTTTGACTTACATCACTATTTCTAAGAGTGTACTTGCGTTGGCTAGAACGCTAGAATGTTTAAAATATAAACCATTATAACGTTACATACATTGGTCGGACTCCACTAACTAAAAAAATTTAATTACTTGTTCATAACAATAGAGTACAAAAACTCCAACTCATCGACGGATCTGGGAGCGTATACTGGTTGATACTTCGGGAAATGATTGGAGCGAAATTTTAGCCCGTATCTATCATGGAAAATTTGTGACAATAATGAGTCAGAGTATGCTTATCTCCTGGGTTGGAATGTTATGCCCCGCATTTGATAAGGAACACTACTTTCACTTGTCGGATGAAACCATGTTTAGTTTCTTATGGGTGTGCCCAACATCGAAAGCCATTGATCCGCAGCTAAGGAAAACCTACTACAATTTGTGAGATATGCACGGAACTATTTTCCGAAGTGATGTTGCTCAAATCATCGAAAAAAAACCACAAGATTGATTCCCACTTGAGCCAAAATAACGACCGTAAACCTTACCGCTGCGTCAAAAAAATGGCTTTTTCGAGGGCCATCGTAGGCAACATTTTAGCGCGTTCATAAGTACTACCATAAGTTCATAAGATATGTTCCATAATTTTGTCAATGGTTACTGACAACTTGTCATGCAGTAACGTAGGTGAAACGTCATAGATTTCTTAAATCGATGCATAGTGAGGCCATGTCAAAGGCTTAGTACAGACAAGATATGAAAATGGACTGCAAAACAGTGTGGTCAATTCTTGCGTCGTTCTTGAACTAGCTCTAAATAAGTCTCTGGTATTACGATGCATACGATCGAAGGGTCATACTTATGAAACATATCTTATAAACTTATGATATGACCAAATGTCGACCGAGAATGGTGGACGAAGTGGACCGGTAGTTGCGTGGGACAGGTTTTTCACTAGGAGCTAGAACAACGTATGCCTTGGCTTTGATTTTTTCTTTATGGCATTTTTATTACCGAGCAAATGATTCAAAAGCGGCAATCGTAACTCGTGATCAAACCCGGTAAGTGAGTTTAGACTCAAACTTTACAACATGAAAATGTGGCAATGGCTACTGGCGAGACCAAAACTAAAAAAAATATTGAAACGCCAGATAAAAAACTGCTCTATTGTGACGTCCGAAAGAGCGTCATCACTTAGCCAATTTTGATTGATTATCAAAACAATTTTACATCAGCCTCTGAGTAACAAAACAGAACACCAACTCTGTCCGACCAAAACCTGTTCCGGTCCCGTTCAGTAGAAACATTTTAACGGCAGAGATTCTTATGCAGTGTTTTCTGTCATGGGGGAAATAAGCTCTATACAGCAAAAGTAATAATATACTGAGCCTCCATAGATAATTTCTCATGCGCCTAAAACGCAGTTTAAGGATGTACAATTCGTTTTGTAAGGGCGTGCCAAGAACTTTAATTTGAAGCAGTATCGTTATTATTTTTAGAAGTAGTAACGTTACTATTTTCAGAAGTAGTAACGTTATTATTTTCAGAAGTAGTAACGTTATTATTTTCTGAAGTAGAAACGTTATTATTTTCTGAAGTAGAAACGTTATTATTTTCTGAAGTAGAAACGTTATTATTTTCTGAAGTATTAACGTTATTATTTTCAGAAGTAGTAACGTTATTATTTTCAGAAGTAGTAACGTTATTATTTTCAGAAGTAGTAACGTTATTATTTTCTGAAGTAGTAACGTCATTATTTTCTGAAGTATTAACGTCATTATTTTCTGAAGTAGTAACGTCATTATTTTCTGAAGTATTAACGTTATTATTTTCAGAAGTAGTAACGTTATTATTTTCAGAAGTAGTAACGTTATTATTTTCTAAAGTAGAAACGTTATTATTTTCTAAAGTAGAAACGTTATTATTTTCTGAAGTAGAAACGATATTATTTTCTGAAGTAGAAACGATATTATTTTCTGAAGTAGAAACGTTATTATTTTCTGAAGTAGAAACGTTATTATTTTCTGAAGTAGTAACGTTATTATTTTCTGAAGTAGAAACGTTATTATTTTCTGAAGTAGAAACGTTATTATTTTCTGAAGTAGAAACGTTATTATTTTCTGAAGTAGAAACGTTATTATATTATGAAGTAGTAACGTTATTATTTTCTGAAGTAGTAACGTTATTATTATCTGAAGTAGTAACGTTATTATTTTCTGAAGTAGTAACGTTACTATTTTCTGAAGTAGAAACGTTATTATTTTCTGAAGTAGAAACGTTATTATTTTCTGAAGTAGAAACGTTATTATATTATGAAGTAGTAACGTTGTTATATTATGAAGTAGTAACGTTATTATTTTCTGAAGTAGTAACGTTATTATTATCTGAAGTAGTAACGTTATTATTTTCTGAAGTAGTAACGTTATTATTATCTGAAGTAGAAACGTTATTATTTTCTGAAGTAGAAACGTTATTATTTTCTGAAGTAGAAACGTTATTATTTTCTGAAGTAGTAACGTTATTATTTTCTGAAGTAGTAACGTTATTATTTTCAGAAGTAGTAACGTTATATTTTCTGAAGTAGTAACGTTATTATTTTCTGAAGTAGTAACGTTATTATTTTCTGAAGTAGTAACGTTATTATTTTCTGAAGTAGTGATTGGAAAATGTCTAGTGAGTGTAAGCGTGAAACGACTCTGCGGATATTCAACGGAAATGCTGATTCAAATTCCCTATGCTCCGATGATGCTACAAAATTCAGGCATCAACTTTAAAACTGTTTGACAAGCTTGATATAGTCCTCGCCCCTACATAAGGAATGGATAATCCCTTTAAAAATCCAGCGCGTAATGGCAACTACTTTAAGTAAAACTTTTTGTTCGTTTTTAATTAACACAAAGTTAGAATGTCTCTATGACTTCAAGTATGTATTGCCAAAAACGGATTAATGTAATAAGAACGTCGGATCACAGCTTAAGCCCCTGAAACCATCCTCATATACTTAATTGAGAAACTTCGTCTGCTTATAATTTATTTCCACCCACTAACTTTGTATATAGCGACTTCTAGTGGGAAAAAATAGCATTCTTATTTCAATTGTCCTAGTTAAATAATTGGTTCGGTGATTGCATCAGTGATAAAAAACAATGCGACATAACTCCTGAAATATTGAAATTAAGAATATATTTAATTAATGTTACTTTAAATATTAGTTTCTTTAAATATGTGTTTTGTTGCTTTTTTTCTGAATGAAGTATGCGAGGATGGTACCAGAGGCTGAAGCTCTAATCCGACTTTCTTATTACATTAATCCGTTTTCTCGTGGACGATTGTTAATAACCTTACGTTACAATACCTGTAGTAGGTATTTTTTCGATGAACTAAGCAACTTTTGGATTCAGGGAAAATGTGCTGACACGATGTCAGAAGCAACGAAAGATTCGTTTCAGTTAATAAACACGTTATTTTGTTTTACAGCTTGAGAAACTATTACGAAGCCGGTATTATGGATTTTCGGGAAAGAAACGATATCGTCAAAGAAGGCGTCAAGTGCATTCAGAAAATGAAGATCGAATTGAAATCCCAGCCTGTTAGCAAACTTGCAATTGGCAACTTGAAACTCCCCTTTTGCGTCTTTTTGCTTGGAACAGGGTTATCTTGGTTTGTTTTTGTCATCATTTTCATCAGTAATATGAAAAAAAATTTATGTAGGCTAATATAAAATTTATGTGCATATTCCGTAAGATTGAAAACAGTCCAAGAAAACAATATATAAATTGTGGTCCAATGTAGGGAAAAATCGCACTATATGATATACAGCGGGTGGTATAATGCCTAAGTCAGTGGGTTCTATGGGCGATTTGAATAAAAATGTTCTAAGAATATTTTCCTAAGTTACACCGTTTTCAGGGTATGATTCTAGTGATTAACGGAGGACCCCTTAAAAATAAGAAACTGCTAATTTAAATACGGCGTTATCAGTAAAACATTTCAATCATAACTGGTTTAAGCTGGCCCTGAGGGTAAAATGCCATAGGACATTTTTGACTAAAAAATCGTCCATAGAACCCATTTTACTTCGGTCCTAACATCCTTTTTTTTTGGAACACCCTGTATAATTAGTGAACACAACAGAATTGTAAAATTTGTAAGTTCTCACATGTAATTTGAAATTATAAACACGTACCTAATAGCAAAGGTATCAAGAAACTACTGAAAAAAAGCAAATGCGTTGGAAATATTTCCGTAGTTTCCAGTACAATGTCTAAAAATCAGAGTCTCAATTTGTTTTAAGATTGTTTCGTTGACCAGTCAGCGCCCAAATTTGTGACGTCGTCTTTTTCATATCTCCATTCAAGGTGTTAACATTTTTGGCTATTGTTGCTTATAGAGTTCGTATTGCAAACCGTGTAAATGTTTGTCAGCTTATCTGTCTACGTGTTTTTTCTTCGTATACCACGTGGACAACAATAAAAAGTGTTATCGTTATCTCGCAAACAACGTGAATTACACGCCGTTTGGGCCCTCCTTGCTGTCTGTTATTATCTATTTGCATTTGATGGATCCTATGATTTTAATTAATTATGGTATATGTGGTTAATATGTTGGCTAATTATTCGCTTAATGCATAATATTCACAAATATGTAGAGTAAATTAGAAATAAAAAACTGAAACTTTGATTTCTGCTAAATAATCTTCCCAACTCTAGAGATTTTGAGGTCTAAATGGATCCAATTATAGCTTTCCTTGTTGTTTTCCTTAATTATGAAAATCCAATCGTCTCGTCCCTCATTGAGAGTCACAACCGAAACATTAATTTTCTCTAATAAAAACTGTCTTTGTAGACAAAGACGGAAAAAGTAAATGATAAGTGTAGAAAATTAATTGCTTGAAGTACACATAATCAAACTCTCATTTTTGAAGACAGGATCATATAACATCAATTATTTGAAAATATTTCTTAGTATTTTTCACCAATACGAAAGTTTCTATTGCCTTCATCGAGTGAAGTCGCTCTGTTTTATTGCTCCACTAAGGCTTAACCCGCGGTTTCCTAGTTTCACTGCTGCAGATCGTATGACAAAGGCCTAAACTCGGCCTAGTTGACGATATTATATTTATATTTTTATTTTACCTTTAAAATTAGCGATAGGTCTAATTTGATCTTAATTTGTATTTGACGAATTTTATTTATTCGGTTATAAAGTGTGCATTTCGATATGGACGATTACAGTTTATTAAACAGACAATAATCATGAGCGGCTAAATGTGCGCCCGTTTCTGTTATTATCAAGGTTTATGAAAGGAATAAATATTAAATTGCCCCCTTTTCAAAATGTTACTAAATTTTGTATGTTTTAACCTCAAATTATTGCTAATTAGCTTGTTTATTGTCACCTTTTTCCACACTATTGTTTTTTATGTAATTTCTACCCTAAAAAGCGGCGCACTTTAGCCACTCGTCAATAATCTGGTACCCCGAGTTCCGGATCCTTATGCACGAGAGAAAAATTCTGCCTAACTACTGGTTGCAATTTTGATCGTAGAAATGAGAAATACAGTCGGACACCCATGGTAACGTGCGATCACTTTTTACAGTATTTTCACTACTCTTGTGTTGAAATTAAGACCTCAGAAGTGGAGACATTTTTTCTGCGTGAAATTTGTAGAGATAAAAGAATTTAAGCTAGCCCCTACTTCAAAAGAAGTATAAAACCAACGATCTGCTCTGAGCGTCAGTTGCACTACCATGTACAATATCTTAGAAGAAAACCCAGAGAAAATTAGACATAACATCATTTACGAATTAAAAAGGAAATTTGAGATGGAACAATGAGCTACTTCCGAAAGCTATACAATTCTTGAAAAAAAATTAGTCCATCACCCTCCAGAGCTGGAAAACATAATTTTTTTCTCTTCGCGCCCACATTCTAATGGCGAAATAGCCGAAACAGAATTGTTTCCTGCTCCCTCCTCTTGGCATTGCGGCTTTGGCATGTGCCCAAGCGCCTTCAATTTTGTTCGTGTGTACGTCGGACACTGGATCGTTGAAGTTTTTTGAATGGGTGACTGTATAGTGCTGAAATCATTCCTGGTGTAATCCCTTACCGCAATAATTACATACGGTTTTAAGAGGTCTATTCTCCAGGAAAAAAGTTGAGTTTTAGACGCCCCAAAGACAACGTTAAAAAGTACTCTGAAGCTGTGTAGGAGCTTATGAAGACGTTATACAGAGGGACGTATTCAGAAACCATTGGAATGTATCATTTTAAGACATCTTGACTAGGTGTACAACGAAACGTCTTTAACAGGGCATACTTTAAGATCATGGAGGAAGATCTTTATTTAGCCTACTTAACGACGACTTACGTTGAGAATACCCATAATCATGCTGCAATGATTTGAGAAGGTCTACGCTTTTAGTGCTAAATCACATCTTGTACTGAATGAATGAATGTTTTATTGACCCAAAAAATCCCTTTTGAACCAGGGAGGAACCCGCAAGGGGTTCAAAGGTCCAAAAAATATATACAAAAATAAAATATACCGACAATAACCATATCAATATCAATATCGAAACCAAATTGGCTAAGGACAAAGAATCACGTCACAATAATAAAATTAATGGAATATGCATAAACATACAAAATTATACAGCCGCAAAATATGAAACAAACAAAAAACCCAAATAACCCAAATGCTGGTGAGAGGCAGAACGGATCACGAAGAGCTCTGGAGACGTAAGGACGCCCATCGACTTAAAACCAATTTGGTGACCTCAATGACGCCATTCGCAAATCACCCCAAGAGCCAGCCTATCCTCAAGGGTTGGATTCCCAAAATTCAGGTACAAATCCCTCACGGGACTAAGGACCGGACACACCATAAGGATGTGTTCAACGTCCTCCCGCGCAGCCCCACAAAGTGCGCAAACAGGGTCTGCGTTCCCAAAAACATGCGATAAGCGGGCGCCAGTCGGAAGAGCACCAGATCTGGCCAAAAAAATAACTACTCGAGATGGAGTTCGAATAAAATTGCTCAAGAGCAGGCCGCTCCTTCAAAGCGCAACGAGTCAGGCTCGGATGCCGACTAAGCTCCATTCGCCACCGTTCCTGCGAAGATTCGACCACCACCCGATCTATAACCCTGTACCAATCCCGCAGGTCATTCTAAGAAAGGTCTTTGACGTATGCATCTAGTTGAGCTTGTGATGTACCTGTTCGCGAAAAGACCTATTTACAGCTGTGTATACTTCGTTTAACATGAAGCACACCCAAAAAGGTTTTGATGTAGCGTTCTAAGTCAGGTCCGAATTCCGAAGAGCTAGAGATGTCTAATAAATGCCGTCTAATATAGAGTACACCCAAAAAGTTCTTAATGTAACGTTCTAAGGTCAGAACCTGGCCACATAGGGCTGTCTAAATTACATCGAATATAGAGTATGCATTTACCATTGCCCGCAAATTGTAGGAATCTCAGGATATATACACTTCCAAACTTTAGAACACCCTAAAAGCTCTAAACATGTGACGGACTAACGGACTTAACGAGTTGAAATTTTAGGGTCACCGAGAAATATTTCAAGGCCAACGTCGACACTATGTTCCCTTAACTGTTATTAAACACAGAAAAAGTTTACATTTCCATTGTTTATTAATTTACGTTTTATGTTCACTTTCGTCTTTTGCCTTTTCATTCTTGTCTTTTTGGTTGGCTCTTCTTTTTCTACGGATGGTTCTTGTTCTTGAGCATCATGCAACTCCTCGTCCTCGTCGTTGTTGTGCTGTTTTTTGTCGCTTTTTCGTAGACTGTGACGAATGTTGGCATATTTTTTGGTGATGATGCGATTTGTTACTCCTACTAATCATCCTCCCAAATTGCATTGTCACTAGAACTGGAATAACGTAAGTCCACTTAAATATGAATGACGATTTACTTCACTACTTTGGACAATTGCAAAACATTTTAACATAGGTCATATCCCACTAATTACTGAGGGGTAGTCCTCAAATGACGTAGGTGAAACGTCATAACTCTTAGGGAGAGACCTTGTAACAGTTACTAGAATCGAAAATGAGATGGACCTCGTTAAGTAAAGTCGTGCGTCGGACTACCTGTCAGTAATTCTTAACCAGTTCAAACTATTGCAAGTGGCAGACGTCTCCAATCTTACAGAGATTTCAGAAAGTTCTTTGTTCTTTATGCACAGTCCCAAATCATTACCAAATGTGATTAACATCAGTTACACTAAGGGGAATGGTTTTAGAAGGCAGGGTTCATACAAACTCAGAGAAATTTAGAATTTTCAGTAAAATTCAGGGAAAATTTACGTTTGGAGTGTGTTTAATACAGGGGCCGGGTGGTTAAGAAAAATGTTCATAAAAATAGATTTAACATTGAAGGCTCATAACTCTGATGCCTCTAAAGATACGGGCATGTCATATTTATCCCCTTTCTAAAGACACTAAGTACTTGGGGTTACAGGGGTAGTTAAGCCTAATGTTCGTTAACATTAGCTCCACGGGATACTTAATATATGGGAAGAAACTTGGAAAACTCAGCGAAATATATTGGAAAAACCTGGAAATATCAGAGAAATGTGTAGGAAAAAGCCTGAAAATATCAAGGATTAGTTTTCTAAAGGTTGTATGAACTCAGAAAGTGGTTTTGATGAATTTCACAACGTTTGTCCTATGATCTCAAGCATTTTAGAACCGTGAGAATTTAGTTCTATTATTAACTTCTTAGCATCGTTCGAATTGAAATGCCCTAAAACAACAAAAAAAAGACGGCCAAGGGCTCGTAATAGTAGCCACATCGTACGTGTATATCCCCTCTATACCCTACCCTAATGAGTGGATAACCCCTCTACAACTTACCCTAATGAGTGGATAACCCCTCTACAACTTACCCTAATGAGTGGATAACCCCTCTATACCTTACCCTAATGAGTGAATAACGCTATCTTTTACAAAGCTTAAATGATTTACCGTGCATAAAATCAGAGTTAATAGCCCCTCGATGCCCTACTCTAAACAGTGATAAAATTATAACCGTATAAATTTACATATGTTGTAATTCTAATATTCCGGCGAATCGAAGAACAGATAGTTTTAGTGATAACCCCCTCGATGAGTTTACAACATAGACTTATGCTGATGCACACTTTTCGCACCTTATAAATTTCTATCAAGGACTTATGATCAGAAACGTTTCAAAGAGAAAGTTTAGTTATAGTGATTATGGTCAAACGCATAACGCTCATTTAACACTATGTTAGCTCTATCTAAACCCATATTTGAATTAACCGCCAAAACGTTCCAGTCAAACATAACATAGATGGCGATAGGTACCGAACGAGAACGAAACACATGAGGAGCGCGGTAGGAAACGGGGAAAATCGTTAACTATATAATTAGCACTTAAATAAATAAATTTGAAAATAAATATAAAAACCCCAAACTTACAAATTCAAAAGTATCCGACCCCACAGATTATACTTTAAATTTATCCGACCCCACAGATTAGGAGGTACCCCACCACAACCCCCGACACTTTAGAGATAAAATTAAGCCATAAAAACTAACTCAGATTTTCTTCCAAGTCTCTGTGGCTCGGTGGTAGAGTATCTTACTACTGTGTGAATGCCCTGGGTTCGATTCCCCGGTCTGACCTGAAAAAATTTTAACTATTATGAAATCTCTAACCGACCTCAGTTATCCCTATTGGTGGGTTGAGGTACTATCGAGTTCCTTTTGAGCTAAAATCTGACGATAACGAAAGCGCCAACCCCGGCCACTACTACTACTACTAGGGTCAAAATAAGAGCCTCCTCGTTTACTACGCACTAAAATAATGTTTTTTATCTTTAGGGCAAAGGTTGTAATGAGTCATTTCCTTTGGAGTTTCTTTAGACCGAGAAGCGTCAATAGGCCAAAAATTACGTCAAAGTTATATTTTTGGGGAAAGAATCATATTTCCGTTTATTGGATATAGTGGCGTTATAAGTGACTCAACCTCATTTCCGAACCTGGTTCTATGAACAAAATGATCCAATTGTTAAAAAATAGACCTATGGCCAATAAGCGAAAACATGTGTTCCCGATTTCTTTCCCAAAAAATAAGTGTTTGGCCTATTTATTCGGTATATGGATATTCTAATTCCTTTAACAGCTATATTTTTTGTCACCATGGAGTAATATTTTAGGAAATCAAACTTTATTTTAATGCTCTTCGACGGTACTTTATATTATCAGACCATGTCTCCACGTAAAAAAGCATTAGTGTCCTTTACATGATTTTTAACGCAAGGAGCATTTTTACCTCTCCGAGTGACGTATGTCACGTGAGAGGTATTACACCGGCCGTGTCTGTCTGTGTGTGTGTCTGTGTGTCTGTCTGTCAGACCCCACGTGACCGCGTTCGCAGTTTGCGTATCGGAGCAAACGTGTTCCCAATTTCCGGACTGCATTGACAGTTCACGGAAATTTGGGTTTTTCTCCTCTGGCTATTCTTCTTGAGTTCCAACACCACCAGCTTTGGTTTTCGTCCACTCCACATGGACACTAGTCTGTACTTGCTTGCTTCCAAGCACCACCAACTTCTGTTCTTCGTCAATTTCACCTTGACTCCAGCTTCTATGCACCACCATCTTCTGTTCTTCGTCAATTCCACATTGACACCAGCTTCTATGCACCACCATCTTCAGGTCTTTTGTCCATTCCACGTGGACGCCGGTCAGTACATTCTGGCTTCTTTTCCACCGTCATCGTTTGGTTTCAAGATATACGCGGCGAGCGGCTAGGGTTACGAGAAACGTCTAGCCTCCCAATGGCAGGGCTTCCACCATCGGTTCACGCGAATGCGTTTTTATCTATTATTTGGTTTTAAGATATACGCGGCGATCAGCTAGGGTTACGAGAAACGTCTAGCACCACCAACTTCTGTTCTTCGTCAATTTCACCTTGACTCCAGCTTCTATGCACCACCATCTTCTGTTTTTCGTCAATTCCACATTGACACCAGCTTCTATGCACCACCATCTTCAGGTCTTTTGTCCATTCCACGTGGACGCCGGTCAGTACATTCTGGCTTCTTTTCCACCGTCATCGTTTGGTTTCAAGATATACGCGGCGAGCGGCTAGGGTTACGAGAAACGTCTAGCCTCCCAATGGCAGGGCTTCCACCATCGGTTCATGCGAATGCGTTTTTAATTTTACACGGAATTTTATTCCGTTAAAATTTAAGAAAGGGCACCAATCCCCTGTGCCGGAAGCGTCCGCGAAACCGGTTTCGCGTACGCTTACGATGGGATAGAGAGAGGGAAAACGGTGCGGGGAGAGAGAGATCGCTAGCGTACGCGATGGCGATACGAAGAGAGATGGAACCCAGATCGGAGGGAAACGAAGCTCCGCTGCCTGCCTGGTATATTAGTGAGAGGGGGAAGAGGGAGAGGGGGCATCCCGCTCGGAGAGGAGAGAGAGGAAAGAAAGGTAGTTTAAATCTCGCGGGCTTTTTTGAGTGAAAGAAACAAGTTGATAATTTTCGTGCACTGCTACACTTTGTGCGCGTGATACATCAGAGATTATGCTGAATGGTTAGGTTAGGTTTCGTAAAATAGAGGGGACGGTTTACGGTCATAGTGATTTCTGGTTTAGGGGATCCAGGATTTTTTTTTAGATACATTATTTCATTCGTATGGTTTTTAAAAATTATACTTTAGTGGGGTGCACAATTTAGTTTCATTGATATTATTTGAAATGTGACGTTATTAGAAATTAAGGGGATACACGATTGCGTTTCAGAAATGTTTTTAGTTGTACGATTTATTGGAGATCAACTATACGGGGGGTCAGGTGAGCCGTGTAAAATTACTATTAAGGCCCAGCCCTTGGGCCATCTTGTTATCTATTATTTGGTTTTAAGATATACGCGGCGATCAGCTAGGGTTACGAGAAACGTCTAGCCTCCCAATGGCAGGGCTTCCACCATCGGTTCACGCGAATGCGTTTTTATCTATTATTATAATGGAAACGAATCGTATATATATCCCAAAATTTGAAGAAAGTGGGCAAGAGGGGTACCCTTCACTTTAAACGTCAATATTAGCAAAGTTTCGAAAGATAATAGGAACAACTTTATTTTAAACGATTTAACTATTTTTAAAGTTATTTACTGGCGATTAAAATAATTAAAAATAATTATATTTATTTAAATATTAAAGATAAACCCAAGTACCGAAGTCGTTAAATCATTGCCTCCTATATCTATCAAAGCCCGTGCATTGCGTTATATTTCCTACATTGCCTCTTATATCT
This sequence comes from Phalangium opilio, assembly GCF_054372755.1. NCBI lineage: Eukaryota > Metazoa > Arthropoda > Arachnida > Opiliones > Phalangiidae > Phalangium > Phalangium opilio. Next base: position 1,463,400 of record NW_028324172.1, on the reverse strand, counting down.
ATTTAGGCCCGTGCATTGCGTTATATTTCCTACAATGCCTCCTCTATCTATCATGGCCCGTGCATTGCGATATATTTCATTCATTGCCTGCTATATCTATCAAGGCCCGTGCATTTCAAAACAACAACCAAAATGAGAAGCTCCTCTCAAAACCATAATAATTTCTTTTTCTCTACTAGTGGCGGTAGAGAGGGGTGTAGACTGTGTATCCCTTCCTCTGGGCGCGCTCTTGCGAGAGGATATACTGTACGCGCCCAGTAGGGGGATGACACTGAGCTAAGAGATAGAAGGGTATGACGTTAGCATACGTAGTACTGCCATTGATGAGGGAACTATTTATCGCGTATGTGACCGATTTAGTAACCTTGCCCCAAATGGTCTGATGTAGGCAGGGAAAAGGGAGTTGAGATGGATTGGAAATGATGATGGGCGACCTGCGGCACCGTATCTCTCCCAATGTACCTCGCGCACGCCCCTACCCTTCGGTAGGCGATTGCTAAGTGCTGCCGCGTAGCGCCATTTTATTTGTATGAGAACTAGCTTCTATTTTTAAGATAGAGGGAGCGCCCTTTATAATTTTGTCCAGTACGACCCTACCTAACCGCTGAGGATGCTGGGAGGACTACGGTGCCGTAGGTGGGGGTACACAGGCAACGCTATAGGTATGGGGGTTTCCACTCCATTCCTCTCTCCTTCAAGATGGAAAACCCACACGCCGATTCGCGGTGCAAGTGACAGTGTTGCCAAGCTATGCATTTTCAAAACCACAAGATAGTGAAAACCCGAATAGCATTAGGTCAGATGATATTCCCAAAGTAGCACACCCGTAACGGCTCAGAGCGTGTTGGCACGCATGCAGCGTTGCTTCACCTCTCTTATATTATATCAAAAAGACTTGGTTTGCCCAAGCCTAAAAAACAAAACGATAAGAGTTTTACCAGTTGACTGAAGCGCGGATATTATTTTTCTAATGAAATTTAAACACAATCCGTATTTTACAACTCTTTAGAATTTAATTCAATCACCTGTTTTTTTGGTAATGCATTTATTTCCTAGATTTAGTTACTTTTTCTAACGCGAGCGAGCCTCGCTCTGTAACTGTTTTCCTATCAAGACATGTAAATCTTTAGCTCATTATATTCGTTTCTGTTAACTTTACACCTCGTTGCTAATTTTAATGAGGATAAGCTTAGCGCTCTGCATACCGCTCTGCATACCGCTATTAACACGAACGATGCCGATGGTAACCTTCATAGAAAGTTAGAAGGGATTTCGAGGCGCCGTAAATCTGGTAGATGGACTCTCTTGTTTGCAGATTTGCCATAAAACAAACAAAATGTGGGTACAGGGATGGAGACTAAACGTGACTTGAATTATGATACTAAGTCCTTGTGTGTAAGTTATGAGGGATGCTGAATGAGGGATCTTGCGCGTTCTCAATAATGGACCAGGGGCCCATCTATAATTAGATCTTGAATCGAAGATGTTATTATCGATCGAACACGTTTAGGATGCGAGAGTTAAGTTTAATTTAGGGTCTGTAGGTATTGTGCCATTAAAGTCAAAACTGAAAAGTCAATATGAAAATAAATATTTAATTGAAATTGGCTAATACCTTACTAATTTTACAACCATAACTTATCCACCTTAAAACCTACATTTTGTTGTCCAAATTTTTAATCCCACAGATCAAAACGTTTAAATTTTTCTCTAAGATGCAGGCTTAGGAGATAGTAATACCCGTTAGCTACGTTTCGCGCCTCCGTTTAAAATTATTGAGGCGTATTTAAACCCGAAATCCTTAAAGCCATTCTAGTCAAGCTACTGAGTTTCAACTTCACCTCTTTCACAGTCAAAATGGATGTCGCCAGGGCTCGAATACTTACATATGTCTTAAGATCTTCCGCGCTTCGGGATGTAGAGATTTACGAAATGGAACGTGTGCAGTGATGGATCCGTACTGGTTTTTCAAAACATATATGTATTTTCTTGTTTTTTCGGATAGATCTAATAGATAAACATACATCTGGACCATCGTTTTGTAATGAAGATAGCATACTGGCAGCTTTTCCTGGTCATCTTCTAAGCAAGACAAACTATCAACTTGGTTTTCCAATTTATATAATTCGTGAACATTTTTCTTCCTTGGCAACACTTCTGACTTAATTGGAACAAACTAAAATTAAAAAATAATGTAACGTTAGTTAAATGCAGAATATTAGCAAGATGAGAATACAGTTTCGAATCTTGTAAAAAAGGTCATGTGTCATAGTTATTCACATTTAACTTTTAGTTATGCATAGAGGACTTTTAATTACAAACTGTTTATGTTTCCCTTCAGGCAAATGTTTTAAAAGCATAATTAAACTTACCCATTCTTCTTCTGGAGCTCTACCATCATATAGTTCAAGATTGGGAACTTTGAGAATGTCTAAGATATCTTCAACGTACGATACGCGATCCGGTACTGTTATTTTAGATAGCAGCAGATCAGTAAAGGACATGGATATGTTAAAAATTGCAAGTATCCAAAAATCCCAGAATTGCCGAAGAGTGTTATTTCGAAAAATTGAAACATCATCTAAATTCCAATAAAAATTTAAGATTTTGTATTCACGTATTAATTCTTGGCTTAACTTACTTCCCACTTTAATTGTGGTCTTCAAAATACATTTCAAGTATTTGAAGTATAATGATTTAAATGACCGTGACTGTTTTAAATAAAATGCTAACGACGCAGCAAGCAAAAATGGTGTTATTAATAGCGCTAAACATATTGATATCCAAACCTGAAAAACAAAGGATTGCTGCGGCTTCAGTCGAAGAGTCATTGCCGCGAAAAAAAACGTTGCTTCAGTCAAATAGGACAACTTAGCAATTCAAAGATTATTAGATAAATTATTGGACTGAGGGTAAAAAATTACTATTTGAATAAGGTTAATTTTTTCGTGAAATGTTGTCCTAAACGTTCTCTATATTATTCGATATGATTTAAAATCTTACTCCCCTGCTGAAAGACCGAAATATGTCGAAATATCGCTTTTCCTTCGATATAGGTGATCCCGTAAAAAGATGTGTTGACTCGACACCCATGGCATTCGAAAACTCAATGACGTTGAAATATGACGGGATTGGCATACAAAATATCATTCCAATATCGGAAACCTTTGAATTAAGTATATTTAAACAAATATTGTAGTTAAACATAAAACTGAAACTTTTGAGGTTGAAATGGTCATTTCTGTTATAAGAACCCTTCAATTTGACACACACTATTGCAAGAATTGCATTAAACCTAAAACTATTTTATTATCTCTAGCGCCTCTATTTGGTTGAGAACGAGTAGGGTTTAATTCGAGGAAAAGTCACTAGAATTAACTGTCCAAAGAAGGGGGTCAAACGGATGGCTATGTAGTGTGGTTTCGAAAAACGTTTTTACGCTTAACGGTTATTGATCAACTAGCTTTTACTCGCGGAGTTGCTCGCGTGCAATAAGAACTTCCATCAAAATGATATAAAGTATGGGTAGGCTTTACTGATGACTAATATTTTTGTAGCACCCTAGGAGCGAAGGCACTCGGCGTTGCCCGTCAGCCCGTCTGAATCGGTAGAAAAGAGCGGACTTTGTTGCATGGAGAAGACTTTTTACATTTCTGGTCACCATTTATTTAGATGTCGGATTGGAAAATTTTTTTTTAGTGCGCGCCTACTACTTATGAGTAACGTTCTTGCAAAAGTTTAGCCTTCTAGGTTAAGCGGTTTGGGCTGGCCCTTGAATATCAGTCAGTCAGGACTTTAATTTATATGGATATAGATAATGCCCACTTCACAAGCCTACGATGCTTCTGTCTCTCTGGCGGGAGCTACATAAATTATGCTTACGTTATTGGCTAAACGTACAAGCATAGTTTCCACCTTTGTAACTTCTGAAGCGTTAAACTGAATGTTTCATCTAAAAAAAGGTGATGATACTTAATATCTTTAAAAGTTCACTCGCGAACTCGCAATTAATTATTATTTAAAGAAATATTTAAAAAAACCATGTTTTTACCCAAGTCTGTTTTTAATCATGTCTGTAAAAATTCTCACTATGCCCATAAGTAATCCAGAGACTTCTTGGGTATCTTCATTTAGTTCTATTAAGCTGGGAAACTAATATAATTTAAAATACATTTTAATAGTATAATAAAAAATAATAGGATAGAATATTAATATAAATAAAATGATATATATTAATATAAATAAAATGATATATATTAATATAAATAAAATGATATATATTAATATAAATAAAATGATATATATTAATATAAATAAAATGATATATATTAATATAAATAAAATTATATATATTAGTTAAAAATAAAATTATATATTAATATAAATAAAATGATATATATTAATATAAATAAAATGATATATATTAGTATAAATAAAATGATATATATAAATTTATATAAAATGATATATATAAATTTAAATAAACTTATATATATTAATTTAAATAAAATGATATATATTAATTTAAATATTAATATAATATAATATAGATTAGAATCAAAGTTTATGTTCACAAAAAAGCGTATGAGAACTTAGGAGAATTTGCACAGGCGAACATAGAGGATCATATAGTTGCGGAGTAGACACTTGAATTCGAGAATATCTCGCTTAAATTTAAGCTGGTCATTTCCTCTTTTATGCCACTGCCTGCCTGCCTTCTGTACAAGAAATATACTTAATTGGTGGAAGAATGTTGTCTGTTTAATAAATATCTTCAAAGTTTTTTTAATGCTTTCATAATTCATTAATTGTAGCTTCTTTAATCGCTTATTAATAAAGAGCAATAATTGCAAATGTAGGTAAATAAGTTTTAAGTATAGCTCTCCTCTCGACTCGGAGGAGTAATATTTTGATTTTCCCAACTGGGATAGCATCTGTAGTAGGGAGCCTTTAAATATGAGAGTCACGTAAGATTATTGCAGGGGTTGCTTGCTTGTTGGTAGTGTTCTCTGCTAGCCGCGGAAACTGTTTTTAGGTCCAGCATACTTTGTTTTTCGTTAATTTTAATGGCTCGCTTCATGGTACTGTTAATCCAATTGTGTAAAGTCCTCTCAAAACACGTCGATTTTGGGAAAGCATTCGTTTTATATATGGGTTATGTTTCCATGAAATGCCTAAAATTAGAATCAATAGTGTCTGTAAACTTTATCAAATCCCAATATAATTGAGCTAGCTCAGTTAGAAAAATCAATGTATTGCGCTTTTACTTTATTTTTCTTATGTAAGGATAACTGGAATACGAGGAGAGGATATCGATCAGACCCTTCGTAGTCACTTAGAACGCTAATAACAACTGCCAGGGTCGAATCACAGTCATAGAACAGCGTATCGAAGCTAGTAAATACAGCCTGGTGTCTGGAATAGACAAAGATCAAAGATGGTGGTGTTTTGAAGCCAGTAAAGAAAGACTGGTGTCTTTGTCGAATAGACAATGACCGTAAGGTGTTGGGGTTAAACAGATTGGTGATGACAGGTAATGGAATACTGGCCAGTGTAACTGCGCTATTAAACTTAAATGGAATGCAAATTTTACACATTTCTGTGAACTGTGAATACAGTCCGGAAATTGAGAACATGTTTGCTCTGATTTACAAAATGCGAACGCGATCCTCTGGGGTGTATCAAAAGACAGATACACAAACCGTCAAGTGAGAGCCTCTCCGTGACGTACGTTACTCGATGACGTAAAAAGGCTCTTTTTTGCACATAAATAAACCAGTTAAGAAATCCAAAATAATAAAAACTTATTTACCTAGATATGGAATTATTTCTCTCTTTTTTTGGATAAAAAATAGATGGTTTTATAAAATAGGAGGAGCTTATGGAGAAAATGTTGCCCTCGACGTCATTTATTAAGTAATCTCGCCAGAGCGAATGAAAGACTACGATTTCTTTAATGCATAGTCTAATCGATCACGTTGGCTGCTCGAGTATCAAGCATGGGCGAGTGGACTATTCTCATTTCCGGTTCAGAACCGATGCTAGAAGATTCTCTGCTTTTCGTGATCCTTCGACGGTAAAAAACCGTGAAGCCTTGTCAAGCAAAGTTTATACACATTCATTTTAAAATTAAAATAAGATAATTAATGTAAATCAGTGCTCAATTTAATATTAAATTTAATTTATAAAAGACTAGATTTTTTTGCTTGCTGTGGCAAACTCCAAAGCTTGGACTGATCTAAGCTACAGGCCCCTAAATATTTTTTGGAAACGGAAATTCTACCCTACAATACATCTAGGTCACCTGACTCCTTGTGTCCCATTCAACCGAATCCCATTTGACCGGACGCGTTTCCCATTCAACCGAACGCGTTTCCCATTCAACCGAAAACATCACAAATGTGCGGTTTTGGAAAATATATATCAAAATTTAAAAAGCAAACGTTTTCACTTTTTTTAAGAAATATTTTTTCCCTACAGTTTTTGTTGCATATATATATTGATGTATAAAATGCAAAATTTAATTTTAAGAATGATTGATAATGGAGAGAATTGCATTGTTTTGGAAAAGGTGGCAGCAAACTATTAGGAGAATATTTTGGAAAAGGTGGCAGCTAATTAGTAGGAGAATGTTTAGGAAAAGGTGGCAATTAATTATTAGGAGAATATTTCGGAAAAGGTGGCAATTAATTATTAGGAGAATATTTCGGAAAAGGTGGCAACGAATTATTGGAACCATTGTTACGGAAAAGGTGGCAGCTAACTATTAGGAGAATATTTTGGAAAAGGTAGCAGCTAATTAGTAGGAGAATATTTTGGAAAAGGTGGCAGGTAATTAATAGGATAATAACCTAACCTAACCTAACCTAACCGAACCTAACCAAACTTACAATTTCCTTCTCTGGGTTTGAACCCGAGCTTCTGAATTTAAAGCCTGATATTCTACCATGCTGCTGCGGTGATTCGAAATCCTCACAGGCATTTAATTAGTCCATGAGACAGAGGAAATTCGAGTATCAATCAGGGGACCAGAAATGTTTATGATTTTTAGTTAGGGGGTCACGTGGGGATGGTGAAAACGCGTGATAGCAATCTCGGTCGCCTAGCTATACAAGATGGCGGCCGATCCAAGATGGCGTCGCGCGCCTTTCCTTAAACGGCTATTACGTTTGACCTATTGATCCGATTACAATGAAACTAATTTTATTCGATAGATTATATATATTGCTAAATATTTTGTCTTGTGCGTTATTTTTGTAAAACCAGCGGTTTGCCATCAAATTTAAAAAAACACATTTTACATTATTATTTTAATCGATTTCTGCAACGCGGCGTCCTTAATATTCACTATTAATTTTTTTCTGGAGTACGGTGTGTTAAAATGGTTTTCTAGCTTTCATATGATCTAAATTTTGAACGGTTATTAAAGATACGTAACAGTTTATCTGCAATTTAATATAGAGGTAAATTGTTTTTTCCACAAATTCTTCAGAAATCAACAAAATAACCTATAATTCAACATGGGAGGTCTCAAACATACTTCAATTAGTAATCAGTTGTTGCATTGAAATGGAATTCTATTTCGTACTGATTAGGTCCATATACGTGCAGACAGAAGTGAGATCAGACCAGAAGTACTGAGCTAAATAAATTCTTCACTCGGCAAGAGTGAATGTTCTTGATAACACACCAACGGTTGGCCCTCTAGTAGCGGTTTCTGAATTTCCCCTCCAAAACGTGAGAGGCTCGCGGTGGTAGACGGCCGAACTAGATTCAAGGAGCCGCGTCCGTGTTCGGCCGCTTTAGTTTGAGGGGAAGGGGGTAGGAAATGTTTTTGGAACTCGACCAATTTTTTTTCTCTGTAGTGTAGGCGCGATGGAAGCGGAATAAAATCCTCAAATTTGTTCACTAGTGCCAGGATCTATTACCAATGCTAGAGCCCTTCACTTCGAGTCTCATCTCACTTCTGGTGCAGATAAATTAAAAACTTTTAAGTCACTTTATTCTCTATACATATGTGCAAAATAAAAATTAATCGTCATCGCTTTCATCAGAGTCTTCATTAGGTAGAGTGTACAAAGGTTCTTTTATCTTCATATTAGAGCATTCTTGAAGTTTGCATGCGGCTGTGCATTTCAGCTTGTTTAAAATGCAAACCAAAAACGTAACTAGCGCCAATTTACCCTATTTAATAAACCTGTTGTTAAAATGTGGTAATCTGGTGATCTACCCTAAATTTTGGTCTTTATACTCCCTTTAAGTTTCGAAACCTCCCTATTGAATTTAACACCAACCCGTAAACGGACGATGAGGGGGTCAATTTTATTACTTTTATTACTCGGAACTTGAGATGTGAAATTACCGTAATTTTTAAAAATGGTAATTTACCGGGTAAATTACCGAAATGTTACCGGTAAATTACCGATTAAAATTATGGAATAACAAAAATTACCGTAATTTATGGCATTTTATACTTTCACTGCCTTATTACCGTGGCAATTTACCGGTAAATTACCATTTTAAAATTACAGTAAGATATAAATCGGTAAATTACGCGGTATTTGGTAAATGATCGGTAATTTACGGACGGTAAATTACCGACTCACATCTCTACTCGGAACCATGATAACCCCTGCGTATTGAGAACTTTAGCCCACAAGCTATTGGATAAAACTTTATCGTATATATAAGATACTCTGAACCAAAGCTAAATTCAAAGTAAAACATTGAACTAAGACAAACTTGAAAAAGCTGCAATAACACGAGTGACGGCACTTCCCTTTTAACTTCAAAAAAGAGCTTATAAATTGTAATGTATATTTCATAATCGTTCAAAATTTAGATCATGTGAAAGCTAGAAGACCATTGTATTGCACCGTACTCCAGACAAATTAATAGTGAATATTAAGCACGTCGCGTTGCAGAAATCGATTAAAATAATGATGTAGAATGTTTTTTTTTAAATTTGACGGCAAACCGCTGGTTTTACAAAAATAACTCACAAGACAAAATATTTAGCCATATATATAATCTATCGAATAAAAGTAGTGTCATTGTAATCGGATCAATAGGTCAGACGTAATAGCCGTTTAAAGAAAGACGCGCGACGCCATCTTGGATCGGCCACCATCTTGTATAGCTGGGCAACCGAAATTGCTATCACGCGTTTTCACCATCCCCACGTGACACCCTATCTAGAAAACATAAATATTTCTGGTCCCCCGAGTTGATACTCAAAAGTAATTTTTTGGCGCCTGGCTCACGGACTAATACCCCAGTAGCACTGCCGACGTAGGGCCTACATGGTCGGCGTTGTGTGTTACCGACGAGTTGGTAAAAAGTCACTAATAAGTCGGGAGAGTAATGGTTTGAAAGTCGAAATGTCCGCCTGGAGGGACGATGGCCCGCCGGTTTTCCTACTGTTTTGAGGCTACTATAAAACGACTGTTGGCCGACTATATGTCGGCGTCATTATGCCTACCTAAAGCCGCGCTCAATCCGACGATTTCGCGGCTTTTTAGTATAGGAACGGTAAATCGTCGGTAAAGGGCTGGTAGAGTAAGGGTTTGAGAGTTGAAATGTCCGCCCGGCGGGACGACGGCCCGCCAGTTGTAGGACTGTTATGAGGCGACTATAAAACGACTGTTGGCCGACTATAGGTCGGCGTCATTATGCCTACCTAAACCCGCGCTCAATCCGACGATTTCGCGGCTTTTTAGTATTGGAACGGTAAATCGTCGGTAAAGGGCTGGTAGAGTAAGGGTTTGAGAATCGAAATGTCCGCCCGGTGGGACGACGGCCCACTAGTTTACCGACTGTTACGACACGAATGAAATACGATTCTCATCCAACACGTTTGAGAGTCGACTTAACCGCCTGTCAGCAAGAGGTCCGACGCTTTTGCGACGATCAAACCTTAACTCGAGGCCCGACGGTTTTGCGACGATCAAGCCTTAACTCCAGGCTTCATTCGCTTATAGTAAAGTTTACTGATACCAAGTATTGAAATTTCTTTAATACATTTTCAATGAAAATCACTTTAGAATTTGTACTTTGGTTATTTCAAGTAACATACAGGTTGAGCATCAATTATAACAATTTCAAATATTAAACAATGTATTCGATATTACACGACTAGTCGAATGGAAATATTAGCTGCCTAGCTAATTGGTTTTAACCAAAAGTAAAAGTTTTCAGGGCGAGTATAATATTTAAATCAATTAAAGCATTTATTAATATTCATTGTTAATATCTTCGATGTGGCCAGTTACTATCTCTTAAATTACAAAAATCTTAATGAAAAATATACACTTACAGATTTTTTAAGGAAAAAGAAAAACATACAATTCTAAAGGGTATTACTTGACACATTTTTCTCTTAAAATGTTTGAAACCGCATAAAAATTCTCAAATTAAAACAAATTGAGATCTATTTTGGAATTCAGTATTATTTTCACAACCAAAAATCTTTAAAATACTTAATATATAAGGTTTTTGAACTCCAAGCGCCCCAAAACACTTGCTTCTTTTATAATCAAACAAAGAAACTGAAGGTATACATAAACGTTTAAGTTTTGGTTTCACTTTCTATGGGTGTGGTTCCCAGCAGATGAGAAGCTAGGTAAAAAAGCAAAGGCTTATGCATAAAACTGGCTCTAAGTTAAATTGATAATTCAATAACAAAATTCAAACCTTACGTGACAAAAGAAGACGTTTCTAGTTTATTTAGTGTGACAAAGAACCTTAGCGATGAAATTAAAAGTTAGCAAGCCTATAACTAATCATTTTCGACCACAAAAATCTCGTTTAAACATTGTAACGACCCAGCCGCGTCAGAGATACTGGAAAGGCTAACTTGCTTTCGCACTAGCAGCGCCCTCTTCTATGATGACGTGCATGGTTTCATTTTACTCTTTTAAAACGTGACCATACCGACTAGCGGGAAGGAGTTGGTAATCAATTGGCAAAAATGGGTTACATGTTTTGGACGGTAGGCAAGCCTACTTCAAACCATCACAGTTCCAACTGTCGGATAAATGTCGGTTACTAAACGGCCTAAGAATAACTTTGCTTTTAATTTTACTCTTCTTAAACGTCACAATAACGACTAGCGCGAGGGAGTTGGTAATCAATTGGCAAAAAATGTGTTGGAATTTTCTAGACGGTAGACAAGCCTACTTCAAACCACCACAGTTCCAACTGTCGGATAAAGGTCGGTTACTAAACGGCCTAAGAATAACTTTGCTTTTAATTTTACTCTTCTTAAACGTCACAATACCGACTAGCGCGAGAGAGTCGGTAATCAATTGGCAAAAAATAAGTTGGAATTTTCTAGACGGTAGGCAAGCCTACTTTAAACCATCTCTGTTCCAACTGTCAGATAGATGTCGGCATTGCCAACTAAAAGAAGTAGTCGGCTTCATGAGTCGGAAAAGTGTCGGAATAAGCATGGTACAGCCGACTGGACCGTAAACCGACTATTCGACCTTTAACCGACTTTTATGCGGAAGGCTTGTGCTACTGGGGTATTAGGGATCCATCTTTAAAAAAATAATGCTAATTAACTTACGAGCACGAGCGAGACGTGTTAACGTAAACCGGCATAGGGTTTCCGGGAGTGGGCGTTATGTCAACGAATGGTATGAGTCGAGAACTCAACTCCCGGAAGACAACATCGTCCTCGCGGAGATCAAAACCATGTTCGAGATTCTCCGCTCGAATCCTCACTAAGTCCTTATGGTTATCAGCAAGGATCCTATAAAAAATGTTTGAATATAGACATTAAAGTTTTAAAAATATAGAGACCTTACCTGAAGAGGCTGCAATCATTTGGCGGATGTTCATTTACTCTCGGCGGGTTTTCCTGGGGTTGATGTGGGGGTGGATGACGCTGTTGTCGCTCATGAAAATTTTGTCTCGGGTCCTCCTCGTCGTCCGTGTACAAAAGAACATCGTCGATATGACTGTACGCCCTATTAAGTTCTAAAGTTAGTCTTTCCACGATTTCGGAAAAAAACAGTATGCTCTCATGATGATTGTGCGTGTTGTTTTTTCCGCGGCTAAAGCGAGAATGATTTTAGCATTGGGAAACTTTCCGTATATATGGTATGGAGGTGGTTCGTTGAAACCCCGACACTATTTACCCCCCTTACAATATACAAAAACGGTTTCTTACATTTGGAGGTTAGGGGGTGTGAAAATTGAATAGTCCCCCTAGGCGCGGATATTTATGTTAGCGAAAAAGCCCTAGATCTACCATCTGTTGAGCCAGTACCCCCCCCCCCCCGGCGACTTTGTCAAGGAACAGTTTCGCCCTCCGTATGTCGTGCTCGGTTGCCGTCCGAACGGACGCGGCGTCAATCACGCCGTCAACATCAACCTGCCCTTCAGCCTCCCTGTAAATCCGAGCTCTCCTTTAAAAAAATTTTAAGATGGCTGTATTGAGACTGTAAAGAAAAATGAAATTAGAGATGGTCTTAAAAAAGAAAAAAAACTATATAACTTACAAGCCGGAATAACAGTTAGCTATGTTTAAGGGCTGTTCCTCGACTAGGGGTGCCTCTTCTAGGGGCTCTACAGGGAATACCATGAAACCCAACAGGGTCTGACCCAGGGCTTCGATAACATAATTTGTCTCGACCGCGTACAGTTCTTCGACGGCCGTGCGTTCTTCGTTGTTGGCCAGTCGTTCTTCCTCCTCGGCCGCCTGGTGGATCTGGGCTAAGATCCTGCTACGGAGGAAATATAGCTACTAAAAAATAGGCGAAAACATGGAATGTTTACCGTTGGATGTTACAATCCAATGGCGTAGGATCTTCGCCATCCTCATCCGATTCCTCATCAGAATTGGATTCATCCTCCCATTCCTCCTCCCCTCCCCCCACCACCACTTCCTCTAGTTCCGCTAACGGAAAAGGCTCTTCTTCTAAAGGTTCATCTGGGGCAGGTGGGTTTAGAAATTCAAAGACCTCATCCCCAAACGGTAAAGGATTGGGTGTCCTAAATACCAAAAAAACTTATTCTATGATTTCAGGAGAAAAAACATTATACTCACATGTTGAAAGTTTGGTGTAGTCAGGATTTAGTCTTAGTAGTAGTAGTAGTAGTTCGTCAGTGTTTAGGCTGAGAGTGATTTTTGTATTGGGTAAATTGCCGTATTTATAGTACCCATGGAGAAACCGGGGGGTTCTTTTAGTCTCCGACACTCTTTCTATATACCCCAATACAAAAACCTTATGATCTTTCCAATATTCAAAAGCTGTTATTGAAGCAAACGAGACCCCAGAATAATAAAAGTCTAGACCCTCTCACATTCCTAAAAAAAACAGAATTTGACCCCCGACTTCAAATGATTCCTAACGATAATAATAACACATTCCTAGCCGATTTCCATGTACCCTAGCCGCATGTCTTTCAATAAATTAATAAATAATGTTTTTTTTTAAATTTGACGGCAAACCGCTGGTTTTTCAAAAATAACTCACAAGACAAAATATTTAGCCATATATATAATCTATCGAATAAAAGTAGTGTCATTGTAATCGGATCAATAGGTCAGACGTAATAGCCGTTTAAAGAAAGACGCGCGACGCCATCTTGGATCGGCCACCATCTTGTATAGCTGGGCAACCGAAATTGCTATCACGCGTTTTCACCATCCCCACGTGACACCCTATCTAGAAAACATAAATATTTCTGGTCCCCCGAGTTGATACTCAAAAGTAATTTTTTGGCGCCTGGCTCACGGACTATAATTAACTAATTCTCTCAAGTAAATTCCCATTCAGCAGAAACTCGCCATTGGGCTGGAAATTTAAATATATTCTCCATAAAAAAACCAAAAAGCGGTTTCGGTCCAATGGGATTCGGTCCAATGGGACTATACCACCTGCCTTAGAGACATAGCAACATTCCAACAACATGGCCAAGACCACAAGCGTTTTTTTTTAAAACCAACTATTGCAGAAGTTAAAATTTATGAATTATTAAAGCAGTATTCGAATCTTCTCGACTAAACAGACGACATTTTACATCCAATGAGGATAAGTCTTGTACACATGGAAATCAGTCAATAGGGAAAAACATGAAATAAAAACCATAAATATTTGGAAAGATATTACCTTTATGTGTTTGTAAAGACCCAATTGTTCGCGCCTCAACTGTATACTATCTATGATCCGAACTACCCCCCCCTTTCCGTATAAAAACTTTCCTCTCGTTTCACCTCAACGATATTCTTAGTTCACCATCATGACTGTTAACGTTCCATAACACCAAAGTTGGTTTGTGCTGACGTTCTTAAAGTGAATGCGCACCATAATGTAATTAATGAAAACACCGAGGCTATAACCTAATTACGATCAGACGTTTCACTAATCTCATTGCCACCATGACGCTTCCTTCTATTTTAAATCTAAACTTGATAATTTAAATGTGTATTTAACCTTCGGCTCATTCTGAACCCATAATGTGTCTTCATTACAGTCACGAAAAAAAAATCATATTTTTATTTCACTTAGGACCTCAATTGTTTACTTTTTGGTTCACTAGGCCTATTAACATTTAAAACATGGTTTGAACGACTGAATCTAAGCCTTGGCGACTTTGTAATCTCTAAAGCATGGTTTATACTATATACAGATAGATAGCTTAAGTAATATATAAGCAGCCAGTTCAAATAATGATATAAAAAATTCTTGGAATATTAGAATGAAACAGAGGTTTATAACTACTAAAGGCATCGAAATTACGAAAAATATTTTCATATATTCATTTTATATTATGAAAAATAATAAGGTTTTTTAGGATGTATATACATATGCTTCTGTAGCATTGAGCCGAATCCCTATCAACCGAACCCAGTCCCATTCGACCGAAAGCCCTCACTTTGGCGGATTTACGATTCTGTCCAATGGGACAATTCCATTGCACCGAAAAACCCGCACTTTTTCCAAATGGACTTTAAGTAAATTAAAACAATTTAAGGCCTACATAAAATGAACACTAGATCCTAACTTTTTCTGAATTATAAGAACAAAATAATAATATATCAGTAAAATAGGACATAATAAAACCAGTTGCTAATATTGATTAATTTTTAGCCACATCGTATATATACGATGAGGCTATTAGTTTGTCCCGCGAGCCTGTGGGTGTGGGTGTGGGTGTGGTGGTGGTGGTAGTAGTTTTTCGCGATTTGGAATGTGGTCAGAGTTACCCAAAGAAATAGTTAGTCAGAGCTAACCGAAGAAATGGTTATTTTATTGCTTTGGCAGTATAAAACGTTTCGTTCGACATTGAAGGGAGAGTGAATGTGAGAGAATTGTGGTGAGGTGATATTTTTCGTTCGTGTATTTTAAAAGGATGGGGATTATAATAGTAAGTGCAAGCATGCATTTAATTGTACAGGTAAGGTTATGCTTTGTGGAATGTGGTTTAAATTTGCTCGATATATTTAAAGCTAGAGAGAGAGAGAGGGGAATTTAGTATTGGCTTAATTTAAATGGAAGGTTTAATACTCCCTTTAAAATTCCTGTCACCCGTCAACAATAAGGGTTTCACGCTTTTCATCTCACCCCCCGATTTCAAAATTCAAAGAAATCGAGGCGGATTTTTAAAAAGCAAAAGGGACTATATACCGATGTTATATTTGGAAAGGCGGTACTTATTACTAGAAGTTACGTCTATTTCTCCATAAATCGAGAAGAGTTTTAAAAGAAGGTACTAGCTTGGGGCACCAGATATTACAATTATAACGTAAGTAAATTTATTGAAGTATGGATTAGAGGGTTATAATTTTTCTTAGGGCATCGAGGTGCTATTCACTGTGATACCACTGTTAAAGGTTGCGCATCCTAGGGGTGCTCACTCACGTTTTCCGTTCCTGTCACACTATAATTATTACTGAAGTAAAAAAAATTCAGTAATGTTTAAATAATACTTCGAAAAATCACATCCAGGTGGCGCTGGCTCCATATTTTTCATGTGAACGATTTTTAGCCACATCGTATGATGTACATCTACGATGAGGCTCTTAGTTTGACCTGCCCTGTTGTTCTAGTAGTAGTAGTAGTAGTAGTAGTAGTAGTAGTAGTAGGGGTGTCACAGTCCTGCCTTTGGCAGTATCAAATTTTTCGATCGTCATTTTTGAACGTCGAGAGAAAATAATTTTCTTTTTAGTTAACGTTGCAGTTCACAGGTGGAGTTTTAAACTTAATACAGGGAAGAAATAATTTTTTTAACTTTTCTTCCACCACGGAGAATTGAACCGCGGACCTTTCATTTGCCAGCCCAGTAGTATACAGCCTCGCCTAAAATAGCTTGTTAAGAGACGGTCTCGAATAAAGTTTTATCACTGTTTAGGCTAGGGCATCGAGGGGCTATTCACTCTGATTTTATGCACGGTAAATCATTTAAGCATTGTCAAAGATAGCGTTATTCACTCATTAGGGTAAGGTATAGAGGGGTTTTCCACTCATTAGGGTAGGTATAGAGGGGCTATTCAGTCGTACAATGTGGCTGCTATTACGAGCCCTTGGGCAGGGTTGGCAACTACCTATCCAGTCCGGTTTAAACCACCTGGTTTAATCCGGATTAATCCACTTAAAAAGATCCACCTAAAATATCCGGCTTAATTATGAATGGGGAAAAATCAAATTTGTGCCATAAAAATAATTAAAATACAACCAGAAACAATTAAGGCAAAAATATATGAAGCGATAACTAAAGATTATTTATTATAAATGATAAAACTAATAGTTATGTTACCAGTTACTGTCCAGTTTCAGCTTAAAATATTTTACCAGTATCACTCGAACTTAAAGCATAGCGTGGTTCCAGTGGATCCCCTACAGGTTGACTTTCCTTACGAACTCCAGTTTTGGCTTGGGAAAGCTAGAGGCATTTGTGGGCGGGATTTATACGTGCATGTATAAATCCCGCCCACTAGCCTTTGCCAAGCCAAAATCGGAGTAAAGAAGGAAAGTCCCTTTGTAAGGGATCCACTGGAGCCGCGCTAGTGTTAGGTTCGTGCACTTAGGAAAGAAATAGATTTCAGGAAAACATTTTAGCAGTTAAACGATTTTATATTGGAACCGAGGCTAGGGGTCGGGTCGGGGAGTGCCCCAAAACTTATATAAGAGCTAAACAGAAGTACTTTGCCTCCAAAAAACCTAAAATGACTCATTTTTTTTAAAAATCCGGATGAATCCAATAAAATCCGGTTTAATCCAATAAAAACCACTGGTCTGGATTTTATTCAAATTATCCGGATTTTTGCCAACCCTGCCCTTGGGTCGCCTTGTTTATGCTAAATCCATCATGAAATTTTTTTAAGCCAGCCCTTTTACTGTACTTGAAGTGTGTAACCGCTCCAAAGAGGAACAGACGTCTTCATAACAAACCATTAAACCAAACCTAACCTAACCTAGCCAGTCGTCAAATAATGGCGTTTCCAAGGCAGTAAAAATGTATTTAAAACACTTTCATTGAAAAACGACACAATAGAAATTAAACTACATAGAATTTTTGGGTTGGCTTAATTCGACAAATAGCGTCGTTTGAATTGTAAATACCAAACCCGCGGTTGGGCTAAATTCATTAAAACATTGGCGGGATTCGACCTAATTGAATTCAGCGCAATAGAAATATAACTTTACGCATCACCAGGCGAACTCCTATCGGACGCATACACACAGTCAAGCACAGACTGCTTTTTAAATCTTTTTGTATTAATTTTGAGAAGAGAAACAAGATTATCTTAATAAATATAATTAATATTATTTATTTTCTTTAATATGATTTATACGCCACTAGCAGAGGATAAAAGGCTCTGTCTAGTACATGAAAGAATAAAACTATGACATGAAAGCAGATAAAACTATAACAAGAAATAACTTAAGATTGTCAGATTGGGCGCTATGAGAAATAAATGTATAAACTGTAAACTGCATAGGTGCTATGTACTAAAATACGACTAATTACGTAACGTATTCAATAGCCTCTCCCCACCCCATGTATAATTTAGAAACACATACTTAAACTCCTCTCCCCGGGATCCGCGTTACGTAATTTGTGAACAGACCCTCTAAATGCTTAAAATTCTCCTTTAAAGCTTCGAAAGCAACCATTACTTTTAAGAATTCTACTCAATCAAAAATTGAACCAAATTTTCGATATCGCCAGCCAACATATTATTGACCAATAAATGGTTCTGATTTTATTCCCAAAAACTTATCAATAATGATGAAATCCAACCTGATAAATTACAACGTTGAGAGTATCGTTGCTCATATTTCACAGAATTGAAATTGTGGTGCTTAGTAAGGCAAGTGTTGAATGAATTGTTTAATTTTACTTGCAAAATACGAAAAATCGATGTAGCTCGTTTTTCGCTTCCAATGTCTACAAACGTTTCGGCAGCTGGACTGTTGTCAATTTACCTTTAAGAAACAGACGACTTAGTTTATATTTTTAACTTTATTTATGTATTTGTTATTTTCCATGGTCTCTCGACGATCATTCAAAATAAATTTTAAAATTCAAAAAGGTATAAAATAATATATTTGAGAAATGGCTGTTCTTTGAATCAGCATTTCCCAGTAAAGCACTTCCCGAAATAGCAACCGCGATTGCAAAAAAGCGGCGTTCTTCAGAACTGTTATTTTAGAAATAGCTACTGGAGTTTTGGGAAATAGCAGTTTAACTTGAGTCTTGTTCAATTCTTAACCGTTAAGTTTACCTTACAACTCTATCATCATACGCTAACCTAACCTAACCTGACTTAATATTATTGGAGTTCAAGCAAAAAACCCTAATATAATTTTATACTATTGGGGTTCAAATAACAATAGCTAAGCTGACGATTAGTATTGGGGTTCCAAGAACAAAAAATAAGCAGACCTAATACTACTGGGGTTCAAATAACCAAACCTAACCTAATATGAGTATTACTCCTGAGGCTCTAGGTAAAAACCTAACCGGACCTCATACTGTGGGGTTCAAATAACAAAACCTAACCTGTCGTAATACTATTGAGGTTTAAATAACAAAACCATTAACAACTTAGGTGTAAAAATCTAACTTTTTCCTAACTTAATTGACCTCACCTGACCTAGTACTATTTGAGTTAAAATAATATACCGTCCTCCCAACACACCCAGTGATCAATCAACTATTCTCTTCAACACAATCCAAACTATTTCCTCAGTTAAAATGGATTTAATTATTACCGGTGATTTAAATCTCCCATTGATTAACTGGGCCACCTTATCAATACAGCCCGGCGCGTCTAATGAACATCGTCAATTTCTACAACTCCTCCCTGACTCAGCCCTCGTGCAACATGTACGGTTCCAAACTCGGTATAGTCAGACCCAAACACCAAGCTCCAATATCCTCGATCTCGTGCTCACTCCGGTTACGGTCATTCCGCAAATAGCGAATCTCCCTCCCCTTGGCGGCAGTGATCATGTAATTATCTGCATCACTTTCCCTATCTTAACCTCTCGCTGCATTAGACGCCATTTTCGGCATGATTACGACTATTCTAGGGCTGATTACCCTGCCCTTAATACTATGTTACGTGAAATCAACTGGGACCCGCTAGACTCACTCCCTATAGAACAGTCTTGGCAATGTTTTAAAGACAATCTGTTTCGGTGTATAGAAACATTGGTGCCATTATATTCCCCCAAATCGCGAAAACTCCGTCCTTGGATCTCTCGTTCAACCAAACGGGCAATTCGGAAAAAAGAGCGTATTTGGAAGAAGCTACGGAAAGCCTCCTTATCGGGCGATCTGGATGCCCATTCACGTCTACGTGCCATATACAAAACACAAATTAAGCATGTTCGCCACAGTATCTCCCACTTCCGGTACAAAATGAATAAACGTCAATTATCCTGTATCAAAACGAACCCTCGCGCTTTCTATCGTTTCGTACGTTCGCGTATTCGGTCTTTACCTACACGTCTTAGTATCCGACTTCCAAATGGTCAACCCACTGATTCTGACTATGAAACGGCCCAATGCCTTAACGAAACTTTAGTCAAAAACTTTAATGGCAATCGGGTTGAAGTAACTGAGACCACTTCCGTTCTCCAAACCACCTGCAATAGAAGAGTATTACCCCTCCTATCTTGAAATCAAGACTTCGCTAAACTCATTAGATATCAAAAGTGCATCAGGTCCAGATGGCATTCCGAACCGCTTACTAAAGAACTGTAGCTCCTGTTTAGCTTTACCATTACTTAAGTTATTTACCCTATCGCTAAGGGAACGATCGGTCCCCAGTGAGTGCAAACTAGCACATGTTACTCCAATTTATAAGGGTAAGGGTGCTAAGTCTGATCCCAGAAATTTTAGGCCCATCAGCTTGACCTGCACGGTTTGCAAGGTTCTTGAAAAATGTCTTCGAACAGCTATCACTAACCATGTCACCCCATATCTTATATATATACCTACCAACACGGTTTTTTAAATAGTCGATCAGTAGAAACCAACCTTTTGTCGGCCTTCCATACGTGGACCTTTGCCCTCGATTCCGGTAAGAGAGTTGATATTATTTATCTCGACATAGCAAAGGCTTTTGACTCGGTTCCCCATTCTCGCCTCCTCACCAAGCTAAATAATTATGGTCTTTCACAATCAGTGCTTGGCTGGATTGCCAGTAATCTAACGCAACGAACCCAGGCAGTCAGGGTTGGTCAGGCATTAAGCGACTTTCTCCCAGTTTTAAGTGGGGTGCCTCAAGGAAGTGTTTTGGGTCCCTTGTTGTTTATTTTATATATTAATGACCTACCCCAGTGCTTGTCTTCCCACCCACGCCTTTACGCGGATGATTTAAAAATTTTCCGTGTAATCACCTCTTATGATGATGTAGCTATCCTGCAGCGGGACCTCAAAACCCTTGAATCCTGGGCCAGTGTTAATGGTTTGACTTTTAATAGCGAAAAATCTCTCGTCCTGACTTTACAACGCCGTCCGATCGACACTCGGACTCCGTCCCCGTATCATCTTAATAGTCTTAACATTCGACGGGTTAATGAATGTCGGGATCTAGGCCTGATCGTGACTTATAACTTATCCTCTAAGGCACATGTTAAGCGGTCTTGCAAGCGCGCCAATGGTCTCATCTCCGTGATTAAGGCAAACTTCCCGGGCATATATCTCTCCTTATTAACGCGCCTGTTCCAATGTTATGTCCGTCCTGTCTTGGAATTTGGATCTCAGCTTTGGAGTCCACACTCTTGGGGATATTGACATGGTTGAGAACGTTCTAGGCCGTACAAGTCGAATCCCTACCTCACTAAGAAACAAACCTCGCGATACCCGGTTATCCTCCCTAGGCTGGAAGCCTCTCTCCCTTCGTCGTACTTATCTGGGCCTTATTAGCGTTTTCAAAATCTTAAGTCAGCCCAATCAATCCTACTTTACCTGGCACGATAATTGTAAGGGCACAAGGGGCCACAGTCGTCGACTATTTTCCCTCCCATCTCGTACCAATATACTGCGAGATTCCTTTTTTCGCAGGAACATTAAATTGTGGAATGCTTTACCCGAGGACGTGGTCTCAGTCACGTCAGTCACAGAATTTAAACATAAACTAAAACTGTACCCTAACCTGTAAATTTGCATTTATTTTTGTTTTGTATTTTTGTATATTTTTGTATATTTCTGTATAATTTTTTCTCTATGGAGATGTATGGCCTTCTGATAAGGTTCTAGCTCGTCAAATAAACGGAGCAAAAAAAAAAACACAACCTACACCATCATAAACGACTACCGTTTTATCCAACGCGTTTGTACAAGTTTTTGTATATTTTCATTTGGCTGCCATTATTTCCTATTAGAACTAGAGTAACAAAATAGGACTCCCTTAATAGTATGACTTCACAAAATTATTCTAAAATTAAAAGGGACAAGATTTCGCTTACCATAACGGAAATAGAAAATACCCCGGTAATGACGTCATAAAATATTACCTCAAATAGGTCGACAATGCTCTCATTACACGCATCTTGTTACGCAGAATCGAAAACCATTTTCAAATTGTAAATCGTTTCAGAAAATAAAAAGTTATGAAAAAACGATGACGTTCAAAACATTGGCAAATAAGCCGAACGATTATTTTATTTTATCTATATTAACTAAGCTCCGTAGTAAACTTCACGAACAGAAAAACAATATGTTCACACCAGATAAACTTTAGTTTCACGCTGAAATATGGGAAATGAGAACTTGCGAATTATAGTCAGATAAGTGAAATACTATATTTAAATATTCTCATAATTCAAAACAAAACCCTCAGATCGTTATGAGAATTGGCATTCGCATTGTTCTTCAAGAATTGGTTGTTGATACAGAATTCTCTAATGCATGTCATGGTGAATTTTCATTCCTGATTCACTGCTACACTTATATGGTAGACAGATTACCAATTATGCAAAGTGGAAATCAGCCAGGATATTTAATCTGTAAGCACTCAAAACATTAACTAACGAAAAGACACCCGAACATTTATTAACGAAAAGTAACCCAACCAAGAACTGCCGATACGCCACCAAAACATTAACTACCAAAAAGACAGCCAAAAACCCCACAAACATTTATTACCGGAAAGCCACAGAAGAATTCGACCAAAACGCAACCTTCGTGCTTTATATAGAATATTTTCAAAACCTTTAATTGCTAAAATTCTCCAACTTTAGTAATCACGAATTTACTGCCTAAACACTATCCAGTACACAAATTCAACATCTCTGCTTTCCAAAGCGCCATCCAAATTATTTCCTCCTAAGTTGGTATCCAATCGTCCTTTCGAAATCGAGCTTACTGACAATTAGCTTTAAAATCGCCCCATTACTGAACGTAATTCTCGAAATTTCAGATTCAAACTATGCTATGATTTGAACATCATGTTTTACTGATCGTTATGTTTTACTACGGAGCTAAGTTGATATGGATAAAAAGAGATAATAGTTTGGCTTATTTCCCAATGCTTTGAACGTCATATTTTGTGTCATATATTTTGATTTTCTGAACCGATTGACAGTTGCGTGACATGACGCTTGTAATGATAGCTTTGTCGACCTATTCGAGGTATTATTTCGGGACGTCATTTCGGCGGTCTTTACTATTTCTGGTAGGGCTAACGCCCTATCAGTGTCACCGTGTCCGAGTATGACCATTTCCACAAAATTTTCGAGAATCTTAGCGCAATTCCGCACAATTTTTAGTTCAAAGTTTTAGTTCACAAGTTTTTACCATAACCCATTTCCTTAAAGATTAAGGGTTCGGTTTGGTTTTGGTTCCGTTAGGGTTAGGGTTAGGAAAGGCTATACTCCGAAAGAAGCTTGCTATTTAACTTGTGATTGTACCATTGCATTATCACTATCGATATAGAAAAATGCATTGATAGACTTAAGCATTAAAAAAACAAGTGTATTTATGTTAAAAAAATAAAAGTAAAATATTAATTTTTCAATTCCGATTGTAGAAGCTGCGTTATAAATATATGTTTCTTTTAACACCATCGAAAATTTTATTATCAACAAGAAAATGAAAATGTTTTATTTGCAAATTGTGCGGAGAGGTTATATAGATTTTTTAAGATCTGTAAAATAAAACTGTGCGGAAACGGGATATAGGTTTTTAAGATCTGTAAAATAAAACTGTGCGGAAACGGGCAACCACCGTATCTTATCTAATTTTAAAATGATTTTTTATGTCAACCTATATAGGAAGTCCTATTTTGTTACGCTAGCTAACATAGAATGAATATCCTGTTAATATGTAAATATATTTCGAGATCTATGATAAAATTCGAAGTCGATGAGAAAACCACGAGACATTTATTTATCTACGGATTTTTGATTAAGTCGCGAAATGGAAAAATCTCTCCGAAATGTCGGACCGATTGAGTTGGTTGCCAAGAGTAAATGTTTTGAAGAAGGCTTTGATCTGTTTTCCAACGTTTGCTCCAAGGTTATTTTGCAAAATTCATGCCGTGCCAAAAAAATAATATTATTCAGCTATAAGAATATAAGAGACATGAAGGTGAAGTTGATTAAAGGAATAGTATACCCATAAATTTATTTTTACCAGAAAAGGTCAACAGTCCTTTGGTAAAGTTAATGTTATGACTGAAATTAAATTCTTTATAATATTTTTAATATTTTTAAAAATATATTTCATCTGCCTCTAAACTTCACTGCCAAGATATATTCTTATACATCAATGATAATTTACAGAATTTAATTAAATAAAATCAAAATTAATTCTCTGAAAATGCATTCCAAAAGAATGTAAATTGTTACATCTAGTGGGGAATATGGTTTTATACCCGATAAGAACGCTAGCCTCTGTTGGCCTTGGCTATCAATGTTTAGGAAAAAAGGCCCTCAATGGAAAAAGTTCTACCGATTAATATAAAAACTTTGAAAAAGGTTTTAATTTAAACTTGAAAGCTTGGTTTTGGGTTAACAGAAGGGATTATAGCATAAAAATTTGGGGATCCATTCCTTTAAAAATACATTTATAAGGCCCCGACTTGAAATTATAGAGGGTGAAAACATTCGCCACAGTCCAGTCTCTTACCAGATTTTCTAAAATTGGTAATTATCGCAATAAGTTTATAATAAGTTGTCATAACTATAATGTATGTATACTATCAAAACATAATGTCTTATGGTTAAAGAATTTATTTCAAAGGTTTCTCCCTTTTCACGTAAAAACATAACGAACTGATATATCCATTCTGACAAAAGGAATATTGTCATAAAAACTTCTTATTTGACCAATCTGCACGGTTGATATCATGGAAACTGGGATAAAATGGTTAAATTGAATTCATCAAGATTGGATCGGCAAACTCCAAGAAATTAAGTCTCATAAGAACGTCGTATTCCGGACCCGTAACATTTTGGATTCACGATTATACCATAAAAAGCAAAGTTTTATTGAATTTGCAGGGTAGATAATTAAAAACCACTATCTTGAAGAAATTTCATAGAGGTGGGCTTAAAAATATTTTTGTTTAGTGTCTCTATAGGCAAGAAAATCTTCCCAGTTGAACTTTCCGGTTACTTTCAACATCCGGGCAACATTGGCTCTTAAGTATTATAGTCCGTGAGCCAGGCGCCAAAAAATTACTTTTGAGTATCAACTCGGGGGACCAGAAATATTTATGTTTTCTAGATAGGGTGTCACGTGGGGATGGTGAAAACGCGTGATAGCAATCTAGGTTGCCCAGCTATACAAGATGGTGGCCGATCCAAGATGGCGTCGCGCGTCTTTCTTTAAACGGCTATTACGTCTGACCTATTGATCCGATTACAATGACACCACTTTTATTCGATAGATTATATATATGGCTAAATATTTTGTCTTGTGAGTTATTTTTGTAAAACCAGCGCTTTGCCGTCAAATTTAAAAAAAAAACATTTTACATCATTATTTTAATCGATTTCTGCAACGCGACGTGCTTAATATTCACTATTAATTTGTCTGGAGTACGGTGCAATACAATGGTCTTCTAGCTTTCACATGATCTAAATTTTGAACGATTATGAAATATACATTACAATTTATAAGCTCTTTTTTGAAGTTAAAAGGGAAGTGCCGTCACTCGTGTTATTGCAGCTTTTTCAAGTTTGTCTTAGTTCAATGTTTTACTTTGAATTTTGCTTTGGTTTAGAGTATCTTATATATACGATAAAGTTTTATCCAATAGCTTGTGGGCTAAAGTTCTCAATACGCAGGGGTTATCATGGTTCCGAGTAGAGATGTGAGTCGGTAATTTACCGTCCGTAAATTACCGATCATTTACCAAATACCGCGTAAATTACCGATTTATATCTTACTGTAATTTTAAAATGGTAATTTACCGGTAAATTACCACGGTAATAAGGCAGTGAAAGTATAAAAAACCATAAATTACGGTAATTTTTGTTATTCCAAAATTTTAATCGGTAATTTACCGGTAACTTTTCGGTAATTTACCCGGTAAATTACCATTTTTGAAAATTACGGTAATTTCACATCTCAAGTTCCGAGTAATAAAAGTAATAAAATTGACCCCTCATCGTCCATTTACGGGTTGGTGTTAAATTCTATAGGGAGGTTTCGAAATTTAGGGTAGATCACCAGATTACCACATTTTAACAACAGGTTTATTAAATAGGGTAAATTGGCGCTAGTTACGTTTTTGGCCCCAAAATTTGAATTGCCTTATATACTCCCTTTAACAATATCACATCACTCTCTTGGAGTCAAACCAAGAAGAAGGCGACACAAGATTAATTTCTCTTGCAAAACACGCATAGAAGAACTACCCGACCATTGTAATAGCATCAGACGACACTGACGTCCTCATTTTATGCCTAGCGTTCAGTTCCAAAATTTCAAGTAACATTTATGTTAGGAGAGGCACGAAGGATAAAGTAAGAATCGTTGACGTAGGAAAAGTTGCTGCAACTTTAGGATCAGATACGTGCGACGCACTTCTTAGCTGGACTGGTTGTGACAAATTGAGCGCCCTCTCAGGTCAAGGAAAGCTCAAAGCGTTCAAGTGCATATCTCAAGATGCAAGTATCAGGCAAGCCGTATCGGATCTAGGTTTAAAGTGGGAGCTTACTGAAATGCACATGGCCTCACTTGAAGCGTTAACTTACCTAATTTACTGCTCAAAAACCAAGTTCGTTCATGTTAACGCTTTACGATATCAAATGTTCCGCGCCAAAAATGGAAACATTGAATCAGGACAAATACCTCCTTGCAAAGACACCCTTCACCAGCACACGTTACGCGCTAATTATCAAGTTGCAATTTGGCAGTGAAGTTTAATTGGCTCTCCCGATATACCAGACCCGGCTGCAGGCCATGGATGGAAACTTAACGACAAGGGACAACTAGAAATAAATTGTATGGTTATCCTCCAAGCTCCGGAAGCTGTATTAAATTTAATGGCTTGCAACTGCACTAGAAATTGTTGTCCTCTAGACTGCGCTAGCATTTTAAACAAGCTGAAATGCACAGCCGCATGCAAACTTCAAGAATGCTCTAATATGGAGATAAAAGAACCTTTGTACACTCTACCTAATGAAGACTCTGATGAAAGCGATGACGATTAATTTTTATTTTGCACATATGTATAGAGAATAAAGTGACTTAAAAGTTTTTAATTTATCTGCACCAGAAGTGAGATGAGACTCGAAGTGAAGGGCTCTAGCATTGGTAATAGATCCTGGCACTAGTGAACAAATTTGAGGATTTTCTTCCGCTTCCATCGCGCCTACACTACAGAGAAAAAAAATTGGTCGAGTTCCAAAAACATTTCCTACCCCCTTCCCCTCAAACTAAAGCGGCCGAACACGGACGCGGCTCCTTGAATCTAGTTCGGCCGTCTACCACCGCGAGCGTCTCACGTTTTGGAGGGGAAACTCAGAAACCGCTACTAGAGGGCCAACCGTTGGTGTGTTATCAAGAACATTCACTCTTGCCGAGAGAAGAATTTATTTAGCTCAGTACTTCTGGTCTGATCTCACTTCTGTCTGCACGTATATGGACCTAATCAGTAGGAAATAGAATTCCATTTCAATGCAACAACTGATTACTAATTGAAGTATGTTTGAGACCTCCCATGTTGAATTATAGGTTATTTTGTTGATTTCTGAAGAATTTGTGGAAAAAACAATTTACTTCTATATTAAATTGCAGATAAATTGTTACGTATCTTTAATAACCGTTCAAAATTTAGATCATATGAAAGCTAGAAAACCATTTTAACGCACCGTACTCTAGAAAAAAATTAATAGTGAATATTAAGGACGCCGCGTTGCAGAAATCGATTAAAATAATAATGTAAAATGTGGTTTTTTTAAATCTGATGGCAAACCGCTGGTTTTACAAAAATAACTCACAAGACAAAATATTTAGCAATATATATAATCTATCGATTAAAATTAGTTTCATTGTAATCGGATCAATAGGTCAAACGTAATAGCCGTTTAAAGAAAGGCGCGCGACGTCATCTTGGATCGGCCGCCATCTTGTATAGCTGGGCTACCGAGATTGCTATCACGCGTTTTCACCATCCCCACGTGACCCCCTAACTAAAAATCATAAACATTTCTGGTCCCCTGATTGATACTCGAATTTCCTCTGTCTCATGGACTATTAGATGTTTAACTTTTAAAGCTGACAATATTGTCTGAAGCAAGCTCAGAGCAACGAATTCCTCGCTGTATATATTGTTCAAAGTATTTTTATTGTCTTTGTTTTAAATGAACTTATTTCTCCGCCTTTTATTAATACCTTATACTTTCATTTAATTACTTTGAGTTTTAAATGAACTTATTTCTCCGCCTTTTATTAATACCTTTTACTTTCATTTAATTACTTTTGTATGACCCAGTATAATGACGCATGGGTGCACGCAAAATACTTGGATGTGGATCGATTATCCTTTCCAAGCTTCATTTTAATAAAGCTGCCTTTAGGTTAAATTTTGCCAATATTGATCGTTATTTTTACATGTACAGGTCACGTATGTCACGAAGAGGATCTGTCACGGTCGTTTATGTGCTTGTGTCTGTTGTTAGATCTCTGGGTTTTCCGATCGATTTTTTGGAAAAGTACGATTAACTACAAATAATCAAAAGCTATTCAGTAGTTTTTTCGTTTAAACAAAACAGCAATTTTAGATGATATTTTTTTAGATTCAATGATCTAAGATTTTAACCCACAAATGTGTTCAATCGACCAAATTTCCGAAAACTTTATGTAGAAAGAACTTTTGTACTCTATGTTCAGTAAATTTACTTTACATAGTGTATCATGTTACTAATAGCAAAATTATGCAGGTTATAGAGTGTATGAACTTAATGCCTTTGATTACCGGGCTTGAAAACTACTTTTTATTTGTGGAATTGTCAATAAACGTATATATGTGAAAGCTTTAATAATCCTTATTTTACATTCTTATATTTTAATAAGTGTTACCAACTATTCATTCCACAAATTTCCATGCAATCCATTCACCACATATTTAAGCACAACATTTCAGAGATGGTTTCAGGATTTAGGCTACCTCACTACCAACGAGGTATACAAGGCCCAAGCACGCTCAGTTCGAAGGGGGAGTCACTCACCCATATAGATTTGACTTGTGTGGTTGATAGATGGCGCTTCTTAGTCTCTTTAATACACTTACTAATTAGGCTTAATTCACATGAAATCCCGCCGTTTTCTCCCTGGCTCGAGGTTCGAAACATAGAGCAGGCAGCTGGTCACGTGAGGTTTACGTAGTTTTTTTAGACTAAAACATGCCTCTAGGGGAGAATCGTGGCGATTTAAAAGGTCCGGAAAAAAATAAAAAAATTGGCGGCCGCATGGGCCTTGTATATCTCGTTGGTAGTGGCTACCTATTTACTTGTGATATGTTTCGAATCTTTAGAAAAAACCTTTTTCATAAGGAACCGAAGTTTCTGGTATTAATCTATGAAATTAAATCAGTTTTCATAAGGAACCAAAGTTTCTGGTATTAATCTATGAAATTAAATCATTGAAAGAGAATTGTACTAAAAAGCTGATAATGTTATGAACTATCAGAATAATAGAATACTTCTCTTCGAGAGAAGTGTACCACAAAGGGTAATAACATGAGAACATTAGAATCAAGGTTACCAAGCCGAATCATATACGCAATAAATAGTTCACTCACACTACTCTATTAGCGCTTGACTGTTTCCCAAGGCGTGCTTGTGGATTGTGTCTTAGGTCAGGACGATTTTTTGCTGGTTGATTGCTAAGGATTTTTTACCAATAGGTCTGGAATTCACCCCACGGTACTATGCCCAGTTGAAGTTTGATTAGCATGAAAGTAAACATTAAATGTGATCCTTTGAAAAATCATGTTACACAACTAAAGTATTAAGTCATCCTTCATCTATTCTCCCCGTTTTATTTTTGTTGCTTTTATCGTAATTTTTTACGATATGGTTATAACAAAGGTGGATGAAGGGGAAAGTATGGCACAAGGAAAAATTCTAGATACATCAGACTTTCGTCGTAGTTGGCCGTTGAGCTCGCGTAGAGTTACAGCCCAGAAGCCTTTTTACTACATAAAAAATAAGTCGTTTGTGTTAACGCGAAGTATCGCGGTTGGTTCGTCTGCTATTTGTTCTGTTCATTGCTAGCCTAAGTGCTTGATTGCTAGACCATCAAAACAACGTCCTCGCTAAGGTAGAATATTTGAAATTTTATTTAGTTGCAAGTTGGAAAAAATGTATAATGGATTTAAATCAAGTTTGAACATAATTTTTGATAAAATAAAAGCAAAACAGCTTTATTTTTGGGACAGAAGCTCAAGCTAAGATTCACGAAGATGTTCTAAAGAGGACTGAAAGCCTTAAAGGTGTTATTTATAGACTGTGTGGTAGCTTTTTCAGCATTTTTGATAACAATTTGAAGAGCAACAGTACTAATAAGAAAACAACTAACGTAGAATAAACACCAGAACATTAATTGAGTGGTGTTTACACATATTGCTAGATTTTTCTAAACTAGAGTTTTGTGGCAACGGAAATGATATTGAAAAGATTGTCTTCACTGTAATGAATGACCATCTTCCACATCGTCAAAGTAAAAGCATAAGTAATGTTCAAAAGTCTACCCAGTCCCTACCTTTAGACAAATACGAGGGGTCCTTATTGACAATTGGAGTAGGGTGCATGTTGGAGATATGGAAAGTGGCAAAGCAAAGAATCACTAGAAACAATTCTATTCTATTTCTGCCAAAACCTGAATTCCATGGATATTTAAAAGCTCTTAACAAGCCTGCACCCATATTGAGGAAAATCAAAACGCTTCCGAAAACTTAATTTTTTTTATGAGTGGCAAAGAAAAATGATGCATGCATGCACAAACGAAACAATCACAGCATGGGACGCTAAAAGATCTGAAAATAACAAGTCGTCTATGAAAGGAAGTGCAAGCTCACGGGATAGTGACAGTGGGGTGGCGTAGCGGTTAGCGCTTTCGCCTCGCAGCAAGAGGATCCCGGGTTCGATCCCGGACTGTGGCACCGGGTGAAAATCTGGGAACAAATCCTTCTGCGTAGAGTTTGCAAGTTCCTCTCCGCTTGTTAATGGAGTTTTCCCGGTTTCTCCTTTCCATCAAAACTTGCAGAGGTTAACGGTAATAGTTAGTATATGGTGCTCTAGGTTAGCTGTGGCATAGGGGCTGGCCACCATCACTCTGGGATCCACCTGTGAATAAGCCACAGGCTTAGTGTGGAAATCCCTTCATAGACAAACCCTAGATTTTTATTATTATTATTATAAATTGTTCGTGCTAACTTCAATAGGAAACTTTTCAAGCGCTGGGACGGAAAAAGAGGGACAAAAAAAGAAACACTTCAAGAAAAATACTAGTCAAGTTAAACTTAGCGAAGTTAAACAAAAATTTAATGATGAATCTGAAAAATTTGAAGTTCTAGCTGAAACTAGTCAAAAAGTTAAACAAAAATTTGAAGATGAATCGGAAAAACTTCAAGTTCAAGCTAAAACTAGTCAAGATGTTACACAAACTTTTGAAGATGAATCGAAAATTAATCGAATTCAAACTGAAACTACTCGAAGTATTACGCAAACTAGTCAAGATAAGTCCAAAACCACTCTACTTCAGAGTGCAGCCAATCGAGTCAAGATAAGAGGAAAACAACCGTAGAGGAAACGAAAACTGAACAAAAGAGAACGAAAACAAAACTAGAACATAAAGATAGCCAGCTGATGGAAAAAGCTAAAGAAAATGAGTCAGTAAACATGGGTGGAGCAACAACATGTGACGAATTTGGAAATAGGAAACGTTCATCCCAAAGACTATCTACGGGGCCAAAATATTTAAATGATTATAGATTTTTAATAAAAATGATCTAGATTGCTTTCAACTTCTTTGTTTTAATAAAATATTTAAAACTTCACAGATTGTTTTCAAAACTTTGTTTGACATACAATGGAGTATTTCGGTATCCTTTTCCAGAGTTGTGGTTTCGATGAACGTCTTTCTTAATCAAGAGAGCTTTGCGGGAATAGGCAAAATTTAACCTTGTGATTTTTCCCTTGGCATTGAATTTATATTGGGAAACGAGAGCCCCTATAAGAGAGATTAATCGTTTTTACGTCGATTTTTAATCGTTTTTACGTCGATTTTTAATCGCTTTTACGTCGATTTTTAATCGTTTTTACGTCGATTTTTAGTCGCTTTTACGTCGATTTTTAATCGCTTTTACGTCGATTTTTAATCGCTTTTACGTCGATTTTTAATCGCTTTTACGTCGATTTTTAATCGCTTTTACGTCGATTTTTAATCGCTTTTACGTCGATTTTTAATCGCTTTTACGTCGATTTTTAGTCGCTCTTACGTCGATTTTTAATCGCTTTTTCGCTCACTTAGCCTCCAGTTGATGAATCTGCGTGTAACCCAACAAATTCATCCGAATGTGCTCCATCAACATTAGCGGAAAGTCAACCTTGCAATAAAAGTTTCACCCGGGAAAATGTTGAAAACGCGTCTGTACAATTGCCTCAACATATTAATGAGGTATTACACGTTTTACGTCGGTTTTAATCGCTTTTACGTCGGTTTTAATCGCTTCGGTTTAAAAGTAAAATTATTTAAAAGTAATTGATGGAGATAAAGACGTACGTTTTAATTTAATTTTTTTCTCAGTGCAATGATGCGTCATCCTCGTCATCCTCGTCAAATGAGGTCATTTCTAGGCTGACAAACGAACTAAAAGATGCCTTGAGAGATAATGACACATTACGGAAATGGAACTCTTCTGTATTTCAATAGTATCAAAGAGCTAAAGCCCAATTGCAAGAACAAGTTAATGAAATGGATAAAATTCCCTCGGGAAAAGTACTTATTTTAATTTCTAAATCATTTAATGGTTTTTTAAACCCAAACTTAAATATTATAGGATGATTCGGTTAAGGTAACTACGGAACCAAAAAAAAAAGTCGCCTATCAATTGTCGAAACGGAGGTGGCTGGCCTGAAATTTGAGATTTAAACATTGACACAACAATTGAAGGACAGTCAAAGAAAGCTTCCTGAATAATATCGTTTCAATTTCTTCTCGCACTTTGGAAGCACGTAATCGCACGTGCTGAGCTATACGCGTATTGAAATGCACTTTCTGTTTTAACGTTCGACGTTGTTGAATCTTCAAGGTAGCTTCTGAAGCGTGCGACTTCTCCGGACGAAATTTAGGGCCGGAGTGTTTGGGAAAACTAGTGGTGGACTGCAGTCTCTCTCTCGATTCGCAAAGTCTCTTTGGAGCTTCGAGTCTCCCGCTATAAGAGCCAACCAGCTAGCTATGTTCTAGAGAAAGAGTGAGGCTAATGAGGAACGTGGAATTGCTTGGAACTTGGAACAGCGCAAAATTTTTTTTTCTCTTTCTCAAAGTCCCTTTTTATTCTTCTCCTCGCTTTTTAACTATTTTTGTTTTGTTTTTATATTTTCGTATTTCTTTTTTCTACTGCCGCGTGATGTAGTTTTCTTTTAACGCTGTCGCACATTCCTCCGACCATTGATATTTTGCATTCTTCTTTACGAGTTGAAATAAGGAGTGTGCTATGAAAGCAAAATTTCTAATGAATCGTCGATAGTACGATGCCAGGCCTAAAAATGCCTGAACCTCTTTTACATTGCTCGGTGTAGGCCAGTTCGAAATTTTTTCGGTGTTTTTTGGGTGCGGTTTTATTCCATTTTTCGATATTTGATGTCTAAGGTGACACACTTCGTCAGTACAAAAGACGCACTTTTGCGGTTTCATCTTGATGCTCGCTTCCCGGAATCGTTGAAAGACCTTTTTTAACCTGACTATGTGTTCGTTGAAGGAAGACGCGAACACTATCACATCGTCTAAATAGATTAGGCAAGTTTCCCAATTTAGGCCCTGAAGAACGCACTCCATCAATCGCTGAAAGGTACTTGGGGCGTTGGTAAGGCCAAAAGGCATTTTATTAAATTCAAACAGTCCACGGTTGGTTATGAACGCCGTTATTTCGCGATCCTCGGGTTTTACCTCTACTTGCCAATAGCCTGATGATAGATCAAGTTAAGTAAAGAGGTTCGCACCGCTTAAATAATCCAATGTTTCGCTTATTCGTGGTAACGGGTACGCGTCTCGTTTGGTTATATCGTTCAGGCCTCTATAATCGACGCAGAATCTCCATGATCCGTCTTTTTTCTTAACCATCACGATCGGTGCTGCAAAAGGGCTACAACTTGGCGATACAATGTTATGGTTCAACATATTTTCAAGTTGCTTATCTACCATCTCTCGTTGTCCATATGGTAAGCGGTACGGTTTTTTCTTTATCGGACTGTGATCTCCAATGTTGATTCCATGTTGAACCATTTTTGTACATCCTATATCAAATTCGTTTTTTGAAAACACGTCTTCGTATTCTTTAATCAGGGTCACCAGTTGTTGTTTTTCCTCTTCGTTAATTTTACAGTCCCTTAAGTTTATATCTTTCAGTACATCCGATGAGGCATCCGCTATGGACATGTTCGACGCAATCTTGTGATCTACGAGTAAAAGTTTTACGAAATAAAAAGTAAAGAAAATGTGTTAAGATAATGAAGTTGACGCCCCTGATAAGAATCGACAGTTTTTAGCTGTGACATGTGAAATTAATTGTCATGACGTAATATTAGCGCTTTAATAGTTGATGCTGTCATGACATGTGACATTAATTGTCTTGACGTAATGTTACCGCTTTAATAAATGGTGGTGTTATATGAAACGGTTAGAATAAATGATATCTGTCCCTTAGAAGCCGTGACAAGAACAGTGAGTGGCGACCCAAAATTAACGATGTAGTATATATCAGGTTTTTTCCGTTTGTAAAAACGGTTTTTTTATAATATGTGTCCCTTCCTTGAAAGGCTTGGTCTTACTAATAATGAAATATGAAATGATTAATTTCAAACGGAATGGATATTTATGTGTCCCTTCCATGAAAGGCTTGGTCTTACTGATAATGAAACGAATCGGAGAACGACAGAGATACGTGCATTGTAACTCTTCCCTAAAGAATTTAATTATTTTACCTCCTTTCAAGCAAAGTTGCGTTTTGAAAACTCTTGTAAACTTATTTTCTTTTTAAATTTACTTGTTGGTATCGTTAGATTTTCATGAATAATGAATACCCAATGGATATTTCCACGCACGGTTCAATATACTTTTTATTAATTTTTTTGAAAACTTATTTGAATATTTTAATAATTTTGGAAATATACGTTTTAAAAGCTTATGGCAAAGGGTTCTTAAATAATTTTTTTCTTCTTAATTTCTTTTCACGCGCAGATATGAAAAGGAAATTGATTATGAATCAGCACCTATACCTTTCCAAGAACTAGTTGAAGAATACTCTCGTAAAGAACCAAACCGTTTGAGACAGGTAAGAGAACTTTGAATTCTTGCGCATTTGACGCTAAGGCACTAGAATTCTTGTACATTTTAAACTAAGAAACTTGATTACTTGTTTACTCGCCATAGAGTGAAATATTTACTTGAAAGTCTCGTGAACTCATTGAAAGCCATGTAGTGAAACGTTTATATAAAGCATAGCGCATCTCCCTTTCCTATAGCAGCGAAGACTAGGTATGTGTCCTTTCATTTGACAGGTAGCTAAATAAGTGGTGCTATCACTTCTGCCCACTTATCCACTTTGCTTCTCGGCTATAGCTATAATCCTGGAGGGCCACCTTAGGTTCCTAACCTAGTAGTTAGGCTTAAGTGAAACTCCGAGCTTTTTCGTAGAAAAAATGGCTTCCGAGATCGATGTAGTGGACGCGTAATTCCTATAATTGTTTTTAACGCGCCGCCGAGAAATATCACCTACGTGGGCAGACGGAACCCAACAGTTATTAAATAAAATACGAGAATATCGCTGATTTTATTGGCGCCTTCCAGGCTATAAATATTTTTGACCCGAAATTGACGGGTTAAGAAATGCCTCGGAAAAACTTACGATGCACCTATCATAAGCCTTTCACATTCTCCGTAAGTATGGTGTATTACTACTATGCATAGAAAGTAGATGGTCGTTTCCTCTTGGCGGATTTGCCCGAAATGAAACCAAATATGATATTTTACTTTACCCAAAACCCAACTCGACTAAAGAATTCGAGCATGATAGGGGGATGAGATGATGTGAAATCGGAGAATTTAGGCGCTCTAAGTGTGGAAGGGCCAAAAATGGGAGAGGAATAGTCGGAATCAATTGTAATTGGTTCGTCTGTAGCCCTTCTTGACCAATTACCAATGCGTCCGACTATTACTCCCCCATTGTCGTCGTCCCACCCAACCTGAGTCGTTCCACAGTTAGCGCGCCTGTTTCTCTCAGATATCGCATCCTCCCCTCCCATCATCCTCGGCGCTGTAGTCTCTTATCTTTTTCATTCTCGCCTACAACTATCTTCTATGGGAGACGGATACTTGTACGTGATACGGTTATGGTTGTACTTATATAGTTGAATCGGGTTATGGATGAATTTTCAATCGAATTAACTTCTCTATTTGACGTCAGTGTATAATACGTAATCTCGTAATACGAAGACAAATTACGTTACATCGCCGCGTAATGTACGAGTTAACACACCGAAGATTATGTTTTTACGTGACCGCGCGCCTAAAATGTGTGGAAGGTTTTAAATGAATCAGCCATTATAACTCGTTTTAAACGTATCCGAAGTTTAAAATGAAACATTTATTATTATTTTTATTAATCCGTAAATGTTATACAGAAATTCCAACCATTATGAAAATTTACAGTGCATAAAAAAGAATTTCTTTAAATTTTTATCTCATCCATTACCAAACACAAAAAATATATATATATCAAAACTAGAAAAGGGTGAGATCGTTCAAAAGACTGCCGACAAATTTCATCAGTGTACACGGAAACGCACTTAGTGTCCCGCCATAATATCATTGGCTTAATACCGTCTCTATCTGTGAAATTATACAACCCATGTTATTTTTCAGCCACTATATTGAAGACGGATAACCACCTCCGTGTCTCTCTCTCTGTTTAAAATTTGCGTGCCAGTAATAGATTCGTATTTTATTAATGATAACAATATGATAAAATTGAGGAAGGCCTAGTATTTTCATTTGGGTTCATTTAATTTAGTCAAGAGTTTATAATAAAATCAAAGAGAGTGCCCAGCACTGCGAGGTATACATAGTTTACAGACCAGTATTATTCATACCATTTACACAAGGAGGCCTGGCTTTAGACTCATCCAGTGATTCAGGCCTCCTTGTGTAACACCTGAATCCTGTCCTCCCTGTGTAAATTTTGCGAATCCTCCTAGTCTGTAAACTATGTATATTTGAAGTAGAAATGACGTCATGAATATTGAGGCATAATTCTAACAACAGCCCTGTTGTAACGATGTACATTACAGGCCAATTGTATATACCTCTGAAGGACCTAGTGACTTATATGGGTTAACACATTCTGTAATATTACACGATCATTATTTAATTGCGTGTTGAAATGTTTCAACCCTTCCTAATCATAGCCTAGGTCATATTATATAGGTTTTAGAACAAAAATATTGTATTTTTGAATTTCTGTGTGTTTGGTTTGGGATATGCTTTTTTTTGGTTGAAAGTACGAGTTGTAGATTAAGAAATGAATCGATTGTTGGCGGGCCTAATGATGGGTGCAGGGTCTCTATTGACACTCTTTATCTCTTTAGACAAGAACAGAGAAAAGGAAAAAACGGGTAATTTATTCCGAATCGGCACCACCTAGATAACTATACGTTTTATCGTAGGCTTGGCTTCGACACCCATTCTACTCTAGCGAGCTTTTATCGCGCTTTTTACCATTTCATTTTAGGCTTTTTCTTTTGCATTTGAAACGTTAGGCCTAGTTCTATCAACAAAAGATAGTGACAATAGGGACTTGGCAGTACTACGTCATTCAACGTCAGGCTCCCTTCCACTAGTGCTAAAAAACATACCAGGAGGAGGGGCTTATATAGCTTTCATTCTGTTAAAAAACATACCATAATGGCGCTGGGGCCGAGTTAAGCCCGAATTGCCAAGTCCCTATTCAACTTCTTAGTTTGTCAATATAGGGTCATTTTGTACTTTTGAAGGAAAAACCGGGAAATATCCTTGAACCCGCATATTTATCTAGGGTGTGATAGGTTTATGGTTTAATTTGCATTTACCTTTTTAAATTCCCCGACCAATGTTAAGGCAAATTCAGGGAAATAAACAAGAACATATTCAGGCTAGCTTAAGAGCATCGAAACGAAGTAATGATCATAAGTTTATATGATATGTTCCATAAGTTTGAACCTACCTATGTTTCGTAATGTTTGATACTTTCAGCGCGAGCTAGTTCGAGAACGACAAGCGAGAATTGACTACACCCAGTTAATTTTGCAGTTCATCTTCTTCTATTTAGTCTGTACTATAAGCCTTTGACAGCAGCGCCTCACCAGGCGTCGCTTTACCTCGAATCTATTAGCTACCTCACTCACTTCAATCTTCATGACAAGCTCTTGGTAACCAGTGACAATGCGTTACTGTAACAATTTAATTCGGGGCTGGGGCCAATATTCAACGTTCTTACGGAAACCCGAATACGTTCTTGGTATAATCTCCGATAATTACATCACACTTGCTACCGAAATTAATCAGTGAAGAGAAAATGAGCTTTTCCGCGGGGTTTCCAACGTCGATTCAATTCTCAAGTCTTAAGTTTGTATCAAGAAAGTGCAAAATCTCTCGAGATAAATAGGATTAGTAACGAAATTAGACCACAGTATTCCGAATAAGAGATTAGTGCACGGGCTTATAAACCCTAACGAGTTTTTCCCCCTTAAAGGCTTAAAACTATATAAAAAAAACCAAAACCCTCCATAGTTCAGACTATAGATATCCGATATTGTTGTTGAAAAATCAAGGAGCAATGAAGATGAGAGTGGTGGTAAAAGTTTCATACAGTGTCGGGGCTCTTCTACCAAAAGAGTGACTGGGCCACCTAGTAAGTTGACCTTTGGGACATCCCGGCCCAAAACTTGTAAATTTTGACGTATTTCAACAAGAACAAAGGATCTTGTTTTGGTTTTTACCCGCTCGTTAGGCTTAACGTACTAATTCTCCCCAAAGTGATCTTGAATACCAGAAAAAAATACAAATCCTTTATTATTAGCAGGACCGTGACCAATTTGTGAAGTTATTGGTCACTTTTATCGCTTTGGGAATCTCTTTTCGACCAACACGTGGTTGATTTTTCTTTCTTTTATTATCTATGGATTTACGAATAAGGCCATTGGCGCACTCGCTATACGCAATCTGATTCCCAGCTTCCCCGTACAGCCGTTCCTTTCCGTTGTGCCTGTAAGTAATTGATTAATGAAGGAATTTCCAGGACAGGTGGAGAGGAATAACAAGTGGATGATCTTACGGGTGGAAATGCTTGGAAAGTGCAGCGCGGAACTTAGACCTTATAGTGATAGAGATTTTTGATTCCGGGAGTGCGTTCCAATCAGAGATGACCGAGCTTGTAAAATATGTTGGCGACGAAATGAGGTCAACACTCTAGGTTGTACTTCAAATTTATATTAAGCATTTTGTTTAATATACACCTGCCAAGAAATAAATTCCTTTCCTGGATACTTAGGTTATATTTGGGATCTGCACCTGTATAAAGAGAGAAAACGTTATTATAAATTTTCAGTTAAGGGCAGATGGTACAATAATCATTTTACTTTTCAAGTTTAAAAGCCATTGCTTAAAATAATTTAGACCCTCCTTAATGTTTAGCATAACTTGATCATCCATTGATCTTAGTTTTAAATTTGAAAGCATTCGTTTTTCGAAAACTAAATTGCACGCTTTTAAATAATTATAAGTCTCCATGGTCTCGTTGTGATCAGTCGGTGGATCTGCATTGTCGGGATTGGCATATTGTAACGACGCTTGCGAGATTTATAAACTCGCCCCACGTGGCCATAAAAGCCTTGGCTAATACTAAGAATAGCTACACTGGTTCCTTAGGCTATTTCATACTAAACTAAATTATAATTAAATGCCAACTTGCATTTAGTACAAATGAAAGAACTTATAATAATTACTGATAATGATGAAGTCTAATACCAGGGACAAAGCCCTATGCTCGAGCATACTACTACACCTTAGTAGTGAAGAAAGACTGACTTATTAGGATAAGCAGTCGACGCTTATATACTACGGGAAAGGTCAGAGGTAACACAGGGTGTTAATCCTCTATGTAACCTAACACCCCTGGAGTAGAAACTCAGGAGGTCCCTTAATCACTACGGAAGGTTACATCATTCATCATATTCATAAAGTTCAGACAACACGTCATCTTGCTGAAATAATAATTGAAACTAATGACCTTTCACACGCTGGAGATAATGCAGGCAATTTTAAACTCACTTGCATAATTTTAGCTTGTATTACATTCAGCTTGGTCCAAGAGTCCCTAATTATGTAAGACTCTCCCGTTTCTTCATGTCAATGATTGCTTGCCACCCAAATGTGACATCATTCTTTTTAAAAGAACGAGCACCTGATTCTTTTGACGCAAATAAAGCGTTGATCAAATTTTTAAGCTCGAATAAATGTTTAATTGAAATAACTACCACATCTACACATTAATTGGGGTTAATCTTAATTTTAGTACCTGGTGGCTGAGACACATGATCCAGTAAATTTTATGGTTCAAATGAAGTGGATTTTTGAACCAAGGTTGAACTTCAATGACTATGTCATTTTGATGTTGGTCAAATGATACCCCATAAGCCCCGGAATAATTTTGTGTTAGTTTAATTAAACTCAAATTAGCACTCGCCCCGTCACAAAGGCAAGCGGAAACTTTAAATCCAACAGCGTGTAAGGCACTGAATACTTCAAATAGGCAAGCGGAAATAAAATGAGTGTTAATCGAGCCTTCATAAGCAAAATAGGGACAAATAATGTCATAATCCGTTGTTAGATCTCCCCATAAAAAATGCAGCATATAGCCTGCTTGAGGAACAGTTTCTTCGGTGCTCAACTGATCGTAAATATCATCCAACGTCGCTAAGTGTTCTGGAGACATCGCTAAACCTATCAGTTTATGGCTTTTGCTGTTCCAATCAACCTTCGGAGTAACATCAACTTCATCAAAAATCAAAATTCCACCCCTTTTGGCTCTTTGAATCCTTTGGCAACATGTTCGTTCACGAAAGCATCATACAATTCTTTCTGTCGTTTCAATGTGTCCAGATTTTCGCCAGGTTCTTCCAAATTGTGAGACATTTTAGCTTGTAACCTTCTCCAACTTGGCAATTTTAGGATTTTGAAACTCTGAAGAGCGATATATGCGGCCTTGTTTCTGCAAGCTAAAGCTTGAGCAATACGGTACGTTATGGCACTCAACCTATTACTCGTCATTCAAGGGGCTAAAATCAAAAGTAAACTGTGTAAGTTTTCGTTAAATAGATACATAAATTCATCTCACAATTTCGGTTTTGATCTTTTTGGAAATCAATTGTGTCTTTTTCATTTTGTTCTTTGGTTTCATTCAACCAAACTTCTCTCACA
This sequence comes from Phalangium opilio, assembly GCF_054372755.1. Classification (NCBI taxonomy): domain Eukaryota; kingdom Metazoa; phylum Arthropoda; class Arachnida; order Opiliones; family Phalangiidae; genus Phalangium; species Phalangium opilio. The sequence goes on along the minus strand of NW_028324172.1, from coordinate 1,421,745 downwards.
GTGGATCTTACTTCAGCCTCTTTCTCGTTGGTAGAGGGTAGCTCGCTCAGTAGTTTTTTAGCCACATCGTAGTATACGATGAGGCTCTTAGTTTGACCCGAGCCGTAGTAGTAGTAGTGGCCGGGATTGTCGCTTTCGTTATCGTCAGATTTTAGCTTAAAATGAACTGTTTAGTACCTCAACAAAACCAATAGGGATAACTGAGGTCGGTTAGAGATTTTATATTAATTAAAAAAAATTTCAGTTCAGACCCGGGAATCGAACCCGAATCGCACACAGAGTAGTAAGACACTCTACCACTGAGCCATAGAGACTTGGTTGAAATTTGAGTTTTTATGATTTAGTTTTATCTCTAAAGTGTCGGGGTGAGGTGGGGTACCTCTTAATCTGTGGGGTCGGATACGTTTCAATTTTAACTTTGGGGTCGGATACTTATGAATTTGTACGTTTGGGGTTTTTAGCCACATCGTAGTATACGATGAGGCTCTTAGTTTGACCTGAGGCGTAGTAGTAGTAATAGTAGTAGTAGTAGTATTACGAGTAGTTGGGGCCGGAGTTTTCACTCTCGTTATCGTTATTGTTTAGCTTTAAAGGAACTCTATATTACCACAGCCCACACATAGGGATAACTGGGCTCGGTTAAAGATTTCATTTCAATTAAAATTATTTTCAGATTGCACCGGGAATCGAACCCGGGGCGCTCACGCAGTAGAAAGACATTCTACAACTGAGCCATACAGACTTGATACAAATGTCGGAGGGATGTGGGATGGGGTACCTCTTATTCTGTGGAGTCGGATACTTATGAATTTGTTTTACGGTTAATTCAAATGTGGGTTTAGGTAGAGCTAAAATAATGTTAAATGAGAGTTATGCGTTTGATCATTTTAGCATTGCTAAAGGAAAGGTAACTCGAGGGGATAAAACTAAAATGGGTAATGACTATAAATAAACTTTCTCTTTCAAAATTTTCTGGACATAAGTCCTTGTTAGAAATTTATAAGATGTGATAAGTGTGCATCGGCATAAGTCGGTTTTGTAAACTCATCCAGGGGATTATAACTAAAACTATCTGTTCTTCGATTCGCCGGAATATTAGAATTACAGCAAAAGTAAATTTATACGGTTATAATTTTATCACCGTTTAGAGTAGATCATCGAGGGGCTATTAACTCTGATTTTATGCACGGTAAATCATTTAAGCATTGAAAAAGATAGCGCTATTCACTCATTAGGGTAAGGTATAGAGGGGTTGTTGTATGTTAGAGCAAAAAGCACACAACGAGAACTTTATGTTTAAAGGTAACGTTTACTACTAAACAGTATTGTCCGATAAAATATAGTAGTTAATACATTGAACGTCAGAGAGATAGTGAGAGGAAAATAATACAGCTTATACTATTTATACATATTGCCCGTGGGCCAAAAAACTAACGTCAGTAGGTAATAACTTTTTTAGAGATCGTTAGGCCACGACACTTTCCTCCTCTTTAATACTCAAATGCTTCTGGTAATACGTTAGCCGTTCGGGTATCTTGGAAACTCTCGATGATCGTCTTGGAGCTTGGCTTTCATCAGATTCCGCCGATTCAGTTTGTACAGGAATGAAAGAAAGACGGTCTCGAGATGGAACTGCTGTGGCTTCAGATTGCGATGGTGGCAATGGAATTTCTGTAGCTGCCGAGCTGGGTAGAGGTAGCCGTACGTCAGGAATCTTAGGTCCATTCTTTATCTCTACCAAGTCCGGCGGAAGAATAAACAAGAATGCTTAACTATTTAAATCAAAAATTTCCAACACCAAAAATAATAAATTCGTCTAAGTGTTTTAAAATCAGATTAATGTAACTGTCTGGAATTAAATAGCTTCTAGATGTCGTTTTTTCCTATCTTACACGAACTCCATCATTGTAAGGACTATACATGATAAGGCATGGGCTATATATATATATAATAGGACATGGACTTAATAGCGTTCAGCTGTTGTTTACTGCTAAAATCCTAGAGGGGTTAACAGCGTTCAACTTTCGTTAGTGTTTTTGTTTACTGCTAAAATCCTATGGGGGTTTCCTTCCCAAAAAGAGCAGTTGATTAGAGTCTCATTTTTCAATACTCCAAGTCGTTTTCTATGTTATATGATCTCGCTTACATTATATAGTTAAGACGAGTGCCACATAACTTGAGAAATGCCTGCCCAATTCAACACTCGCGGGATACAGTGGCCGCGACACTATTAGGTGACATTTATAGTTTAGCATAAATTTTACCTCTTTTCGTAAATCCTAAAAAATAGTGAAAATGTTTTACATGTTTGTTAGATTTCGAAGTAGAGATAATGTTTCAAGACTAAAAAACTGCAATTGTTTAATGAGGTTACATTTTGGAGCTATAGAAAAAATAAAGTCTCAATCACGATGGGCAAAACATGTTTGTACCAGGGCTCGAACCTGGAACCTTCCGCGTATTAGGCGGACATGATAACCACTACACCAAGATACGTGGTAATACTGAGTTTCCCTTGAGATTTAGCTTATTATTATGTCCAATCACGATGGTCAAAACCTGTATCTACCGGGGCTCGAACCTGGGATGTTCCGCGTATTAGGCGAACGTGATAAGCACTACACCATAGTTTCGTGGCAATACTTAGTTTTTTAGAATATCAAGCTAATTTTCATGTCCAATCACGATGGTTAAAACATATGTATCTACCAGAGCTCAAGCTGGGACCTTCCGCGAGTAAAGCGGACTTGATACTACATCATAGATCCGTGGTTATACTCAGTTTTTTAGAAGAAAAATGTTAGCACCAATCTCGAAATTTGTCCAAATTAGATTTAAAAGTGGCCACTGACGATTGCTGTTTAATCGCTCTGGATAGGAAGTGTCATAATCATGGAACAAAACTTATAATCTAATGGTCACGTCCATTAGCCCATCCTTTTCTATTTTAAAGAATTTCATAAAAACTAAATTAATAATGCACAGAAGCATAAAAACATAATGTTTCAATTAGAGGTTACGAGGAGGAAATCTTTCAATAGAGCTACCAAGTCGGCGCGAAGATCGTGGGCGCCTAAAATAACAAGAGCTTCAAGCGATGGCAGCTTTGGCCTAAAAAACTCGTAATTCTACAGGGCCGGTAGGCCCTTGCAGATATGACTTGACATCCTTCGGTAATGATAAAGGAAAAAGTCACACATTTTAGGTTTAGCGTCCCATAGAAAAAGCATTAAAAATTTTCGGATTTTTAAGGCAATTGTCATAGGCGATACGGAAAAACTATAGCAAAGTTAGCTTTCAGAATACTTCTAAACTAACAAGCATTTTGTTAAGTGGGAAACTTACCTGCTTCGATTTTTAATTAATGAAGTCTAAGTATTGTAATTTAATTAATTCAGAAGCGCGTCAAAGAATTACTTTTGGATCAGAAGTCAGCCCAACCTTATAGTGCGGTTAAACCTATTTCTTCATTTCGTTCTCGTTGACAACTAGAAGGGCCTAGGTTTGAGGGTGCTAACAAGTTATGTTGGTGAACTGCACATAATGGCTTTCTTGCTGATTTTCCTAATTTCTTAGCAGTAGACGCTAACAAATTACTTTGTTATTTCATCCGAGCTTGATCACCTTTATATGTATTTTCTAATTTACTGTAGCACCCTTAATAAGAAATAATTCACTATCAGGTCGAATTTTCGTCTAGAATTCAGGTATATAATTACAGTTAATAGAGATTTGGTATCATTTATAGTAAGTTTTTCGACGTTCTTTACCTAAAGAAGCTGTTGGTCTGATCTCGACAACACTGTATACGCATACAGTGTACGAAACAAATAAATAGTTTTATTCTTTATTTCAAATAATATCGTTTTTAAACTTCTTTCATAAATTAATCAAAACGTCTTGGATTTAAGCAAGACCTAAAAAGTATCGATACGAAGAGAGTTAATCAAGTGACTGAAGGACCAGATATTGAAAGTTTTTTTGAAATTAAAACTTACATGCTTAAGATGCTGTTCATACAGTGGGACAAACGACGATCTTCCTCGCAGAGCTTAACATAGCGGGTGGGGAAAATGGAGAGGACGCGCGGATAGCCCCTTTAAGAAACTAATGTTCCATCACCCTATTCCATTGAATAAACTTAATTTACTGGTAGCCAATTTACTCCCTCTCAATAATTTGAAAAGTTTACTTATCTCGGTTTTTCCAGCACAATTCCATTTACATTTATCACTTTTAAGAGAGTATGTGTATGACATTGGGTCGTTAATATGTGGCTAACATATCCCCGTTCATGCCCTGTACGCTCCATAGTGAAACCTTTTGTTTTTGTGCAAATTTCAACAATGGAAGCAAATTCAATAGGGCAGTTTTGATTTTACTCTTGGTTAATATAAATTATGTAATAGATCACTTCGACATACCTAAGAGGGAAAGACATAGAGGTAAAAATTTGCCTTCCATCTCGCTCGATGGAAAGGTCATAAAGAGAGCAGAGACGGCGAGGGGTCAGCCCTTCTGTATGTACCGATACTGAGGATGGACATCTCTCTATGTTACGTAGAAAGGGTCTATAGCAGCGGTACGACAGACAACGGTCACACGGTTCTATGCCATGGCACCTCTATTGTTTCTATGGTTCGCAAGCAGTAGGGACGTGCTTACTATTCGTAATTCTTTTAATTTTCTTTTTTTAATTGTAAACTTTAGGGCGCTACGAGTGTGAGAGCATGGAACTAACTAACGCTAGGGACGGTCCGCACCGATAGAACTTACATTAGTCTCTCTGAAAAACATTCGTTGATAAACCCTCCCGCTTTTAAATCCCCCCTCCTGTGATTTGGTGATTCAAAACGGAAATAAGGTAATTCTTAACGCCACCTATAATTTAGTTTTCGTACTAATATACGGGATCCGCAGTAGAAGTCGTCCGCTATGCTAGGCGTAGCTTAACCATGGCGTAACCTTTGTGTAAATTGTGCTACTATGGAACAAACTAACGCTTAGAAACTCATTTTATCCCTAACTTTGAAACATATATGCAGAGTTTATCGCTTTTCCTAAACCTAAGCGTAATTAGGAAATAGCAGACTGCTTTTAAGGATTTTTGTTACCCCCTCCCCCTTTTAAAAATTGAATCACTTTTCCGGTTCGCACCAAAATCTCGCTAGGGTGCGTTGTCACCGAACATTTCTCAGATATTCACGCTTGCGGACCGTCCCTAGCGTTAGTTAGTTCCATGGTGAGAGTGTCAGCTGTACTCAGTGCGGTCGTAGCCTTAAAATTCTGAATTGGTTATTTTGCAAAATAGCCTGCGTTCACCGAGTCGCGTGATCTAGGAGGCTGTGACTGGACTCTGCTACTTAGTCTGTATATCTTCAGGAACAAGGATAATGTATTAACGGTTTTTGAAGGAATATGCGATTTATAAACTTGTCGCTGCGAATCTTCCGATAGTAAATGTAGTATTCCTTGGTAGCCCCAGAGACTTCAGGTAGCACTCTGTATGAATTTGGTAGAATACGTTTATAGAAATTGAAATGGTAGAAGATATTTATAAAATAAGATTTGTTCGAATATTTGAACTTCAATTTGGTCGAATTAATTCGTAGTTGCCCTATTTCAAGGCGAGGAATGCTCTCAAAAACAATTTCTATTTGCTGACGAATACCTTAAAAAGTATTATTCACACAGAATTCTCGAGCAACTTAACGCGTAATTGAGTAGGCTATTGCCTTGATGACAAGGTCAGCGAAAGACAAGGCATAAGAATGGCACAAGGCGTACTTCTATCAAGAGGGATATACAACTATACATCCTCCTTGTTCGTATCGGGCGCAGCAGAGACTACAGCAGACTACCCTAAATCGTTTTGTCAAATTTGTCATTGTTACCGTTACCGTCCGTTACGTGTAGTTACTAGTTATATGGTATTTTTCCACACGAAAACTCTTAAAAGTGATAATAAATGTAGTTATAAAATGTTTTCGGGGAATGGAATTGTGCTCGAAAACCCGAGATAAGTAAATTTTTCAAATTATTGAGAGGGAAAATATTTACTACCAGTAAGATAAGTTTATTCAATGGAATAGGGTGATGGAACATTACTTTCTTAAGCATATAAGATTTAATTAAAAAAAAAGTTTCAATATCTGCGCATTCAGTCAAGTGATTAACCTTGTTCTTATCGATACTTTTTAGGTCTTGGTTAAATCCAAGACGCGTTTTGATTAATATCTGTTACTTCGGTCTTAATTTTTATTAATTTTACGTACATGCGGTGGTGATTAATTTATTTCAGTGCTCATTCCCGCATGCTGCAGAAAAGGAAATAGTGTGTCATTCAATAGACTGAGAGTTAGTAGCTAAAGGGACGTCACATCAATATTTTTAGTCTTAATTTGAGCTGATGAAATAAGATATTATACTAGGGTGTGATGTCATGACATTTTAGTTCGACTATTTCTGATGAACCCACCAGACGTTTAAGCTGAATTGAACTTGGTGAGCCCTAACACTAGTAGCGTGGGGGTTTTGTTGCGCCCACTGATGCTTGTTGTGCATGTTCAATATGCCGTCAGGGGAGAAACTTACCTCATCAGTAACTAAAAGGTTATGTGGTAAGTTAATGTCTTGACGTCGAGCCATAAACCTTTGAGAAAAGTCTAGTCGTCTCGGATAATCCGTTTCGTTAAGTGCTTGGCCTTTATGTAGATGGTAAGGATTTCCTTGTAGTATAATGCTTGTATATTGTGTATATTAATTGTAGGTAATTGATTTCTTGTTATCATATACTAAATATGAAGAACTAAAATATGAAAGATAAACTAAATATGAAGAACTAAAATATGAAAGATAAACTAAATATGAAGAACTAAAATATGAAAGATAAACTAAATATGAAGAACTAAAATATGAAAGATAAACTAAATATGAAGAACTAAAATATGAAAGATAAACTAAATATGAAGAACTAAAATATGAAAGATAAAACACTTATACTCTTTGTTCTTTTACTGTTATCCGATATAACACTTATTCTACTTGTTCTTTTACTGTTGTCCGATAAATCAATTATTCTATTTGTTCTTTTTCAACTTCAACCAATGTCAGAGGGTATTTTGTATCATCGCCAATGCTTAAACTATCGTACATTCTCATCATCTTTGAAATGAACTTATATCTGAAGTGAACTTGAAACCAGACCAAATCAGTATATATAACGGAGGCTGATACACAAAAAATATATATACTTATACTTTGCTGGCATCACGGGAAGCCGCTTACTCCGTGCATCAGCAGTAGCACCAGTATTAACTCTAGGGAATGTGATCCTAAACCCAGCTAAAATATAAACGTCAATAACTAAGCCAGAGCATGATCAAGAGGGTGCCAATAGTAGGGTAACCCATCATGCCGTCAGCAACACTTGCAGTGGGCTATATTAGAAGACGTCATAGTAGTAACAAATCATCAAAGACCAGCTCAGCACTTCCGCATCATCTCTGTGACCTTGGATATCAAACATCCCTTCTATGTCGCAAAGTGATGAGTACAATATACATAATGCGCTATAGTTTCTGGCATTGGTCGCGTCGCGCATGTTTATTTTGGGGGTTATATTATTTAAACTAATCTAAAGTAATTAATCAATTAATAAGTAATTATAAAATGATTTAATCATTTGTAGTTACCTGTAATAGTGGTTAGTAGTAGATTTTGTTAACACTAGGCATATATAGGCCTCTAATAGTAGAAAAGTGTTACAAAATGGGGGCCCAGCCGGGATCTGTCTTTCTATGCCAGTCGTAACTAGTACGAAGACACCCCAGTTTTAGTTAGAATAGTTAATAGTTACTAAATGTGGAAAACTGTCGATCATACACTTTGCAAACCGCAGTTGGGAACCTTGTATTCCTGTCCTGAGTGTATTAAAGCATATAAAGAAGTGCAAACACAAGAGCGCATAAAAAGAGCGGCTAGACGAATTGTGGAACGAAACCATCAGTCTAAAACAATGAATCAAACACCACCCAGTGGCGGAGTTGGTGGGAGCCAGGGAGCAAGTAATATAGTAGTAGCAACTTCAGCTTCCCTTACACCCCCAGTTTTAGGAAATCCACTAGTTAGCACCATGGGTAGCATAAGCTCACCTTCCGTAAGTCTATTACCACCAACGAGCAACCCCATTCCGCCTGGAATGCAGTTAATCTCCTCGATAGACTTGACGGTAATGAAAAAACAAATAGCTGATATACAGGCCCAATTGCAAATTCGAACTCAAACTCCTAGTGGCACCCTGATTGCTAGCTCTGTCAGTCAAACTAGTTCAGTACCACCCAGACATGGTTGTCAAACTAGTAGTATCGTAGGAAGCCAAACGGGTTATAGCGGTCAGCCAGTCCTAGCGCAGGGCTGGTTTCAAAATAGGATGCCAAAAATTACCCCGCGGGAAAACCTTCGGACATGAATACGAAGGATTTTCTTACGAAAGTAAAACAAATTAGAGAAACATTGGCAATGCCAGATGATTTATTCATTCAGACATGGATACCGCAAATGTTTTTGGGTCCAGCTCTCGACTGGTGGCAATATTTGACAATTAAGCCAAGCACATTTTCTGACCTACAAAAGGAAATCAAAAAGGAGTTTGCTTATCAAGTAAACGATGCGGTTCTAAGCGAAGAACTCATTCATCGAAAACAAGGGTACAATGAAGGAGTCCGCGAGTATGTAAATAACATGAGGGAAATTTTTCTCCAATTGGAAACCCCCTTGCCTGTTCCCATCCAAATAGAATATGTGACCCGCAATCTACGAGATAGCATTAAGCCATACTTGGCAACCGCAACTTTTCAAACGGTTAGTGAACTTTTGGAGGCGGCCGTACGTGTGGAACTTTCACAAAGAAAAGTTGGCGGTCAAACCAGGGAAAATAGCTCTAAGGATAATAGTGACCCTGAAAATAGAAACCACAGAAGCGGGCATCGTAGACACAAAAATAGTAGTAATTTTCATCCCAGATCGAATCCGCCTAGTTATAACAGTCATTTCGTAATTAGGTGCTTGCATTGTAATCAAGAAGGGCACAAAGTACCTGATTGCCCTACAGTGGTATGTACGAGCTGTGGGAAAAAGGGCCATATTCAACGGTATTGCCCGCAAGCGGGAAACGAGAGACGGGGAGGTCCCAGGGGAGAGGGAGCCCCCCCAAAAGAGAAAGTAGTAATCCTCAAAAATAGCCCCTTCGCCATAGACTGTCTCCACGTGTCAAAAACTAGTGATCGAAAGAAATGCCTCATAGAGGTTAACATAGCGGGTATTCCTACGCTAGCACTTGTAGATTCGGGAAGCTCTGTTTCTTTAATTGATTGTACCCTTAGTAGTAGTTAAGTGCAGCTAGGATTTAAAATTTCCCCCATCAATATTAACCTTAGAGTAGTAGATCAAAATTCAATAGTAGTAAAAAAGGCAATACAAATGCCTTTAGAAATTTCAGGAAAGTTTCTGACACACGAGGCAATCATTCTCAAAGACCTGTCTTATCCTTGTATCTTAGGGTTGGACTTTTTAAGGACTTCCGGCATGACGGTTAGTTATGGTCAAATTCGTGTTGGAATACGAACCCCTCCGTTTCATACGAATTTTATAATAATGGTAGTAATTTTAATTTAGTAGATTGTAATTTATTTGAGGATGAGGAGTTCGACAGAGAAGCTATTTGTAAGGCGATAGATGAAGCGCCCATAGATAAAGATAAAAAGGGAAAATTAAGAGCGCTAGTTTTTAAATTTAAAAGTGTGTTTTCCGTTAACCCAGGTTTAACTAAATCCACGGAGCATTACGTCGACACGGGCGACAGTCTACCTATAGCGTGTCCCCCATATAGATATTCTCCTTGTAAACGAGAAATAATAGATGGAATAATTCAAGAAATGTTAGACTTAAAATCTCATTGAACCATGTAGTAGTCCATGGTCTGCTCCCACCTTAGTAGTTGGTAAACCTGACGGAAAACACCGCTTAGTTATAGATTATAGAAAACTTAACAACATAACACGCAGGGATTCGTATCCATTGCCAAGAATAGAAGATATTTTAGAGTCCATAAGAGCCCCCGATTACATCACAGTCATGTTAGCTCTCAAAACTTTTTAGGGGTAGATGGCGACATAGGTCCCATCTACCTGATCCTTCCCTAAATACCTGGGACCCCTTTTTTTTTACCTCCCCCACGTTCGGGGGTTGTTTAAGATTTCGTGGGGTAAAGCGTTTGGAGGAACGATGGGAACGCTCTCTCTCGTTCCAGTTCTCTAAGGAGTAAGTCATGTAGTTTTTGTCATTAAACTTTTACTTTTTTTTAAATTCATCTCGTGGCTCGACTAATTATTTTATCCATGAAATAAATATCCTGATCGACTTAAATGAGTCTCCAACATCTCAGAAGTGGGATAAAGAACAATTAACGCCGCGTAACGACGTGATGAATCGCGATTAATAAAAAGTAATCACGAAATGCAGTAGGTTGCTTCCACGCGAAGGGTTAACGAAACGCTTTCACGAGGCGGTGGTTAGGCTAATCTAGCGAGGTCCACGTTTTCGACCGCTGTGTATCTTGCATCGCGAATTAATGCAAACATATACAGAAGATTGCCCCCACATACGAAGGAGTGAAAGGTTACCCGGATCCAACCCTACTCCGAAAATCTGTCGAGATTGCCGAAAAACGTTAGACGAGGAACGTTTTTACCAAGCTCACGAGGACAGCGACGAACAAGAGAGCAACGAAAGCCTAAATTTCCCCGTAGAGGACGATTTAGACCACGAGGTTTCCGAAGAAACTCAAAATATGGCGGACCGTAACGAAGAGAACAACGGTAATGGAGGCATAGCTCCAGCGGGCTATATTTCTTTGGCAGCCTTTGAGCAGTCTATCCAGGCCGCGGTCGCCGTGGCCGTGCAACAGACGCTAGCGGCGGCAGGTGAACGAGGTAACCAGGGTTATTCACATAACTCAGCGGAAGCGGTTAAGATGATTCCGGATTTCGATCCCGTCGATGCACCCCATCAAGATTCAAAGATGTGGATTAAGAAGGTGGATGATTGTGCGCGAGCGTACGGGTGGTCCGATAGTTTCACGATAAACAGCGCTCTTCCGAAACTAAAGGGCACGGCGAAAATTTGGTATGAGTCCCTCGACGTAGTCGTACGCTCTTGGGGAGAATGGAAGGAGCTACTAACGGAGTGGTTCCCTCCCGCGAAAGGGTCGCAACGGCTCTACCGAGAAATGGAGCAACGTGTGCGGCGACCCGGGGAGTCCCTAGAAGTGTACTACCATGATAAGGTGTCCAAAGCTAGGCTTTGTGGATTAACGTACGACGGCATGATTGAATATTTGATAACGGGATTGAATGATGAAACGCTCATCACGGCCTTGAGTGTACGAGAATTCGCGACCCCACCTCAATTATTAACGTGCGTAAAGCAGCTTGAAGAACGGTTACAAAGCTCCGGACGAAATAAGGAGAAAAACGAAAAGGCGCGAAATTCAAACGACAAATCACGCGACGCGAACGGACGATTCGGAAAACCCTCGGACGTTAGTACCGATAGCGCGGTCTCGAGCGGCGACGTGAGAAAATCGAAGCATCATAGTCGTAACTATAAGCCGCGTATAAACGAGAAAGGAGAACCGGTTTGCTTCAATTGTCATGAATATGGACATTTGTCTAGAGACTGTTCCAAGCCTTCCCGTAAATCTAGATGTAGCAATTGCCAGAGAACGGGTCACGACGCCCAACATTGCCAACGAAATCCATCTACTAACAACGCACCCGCTCAAATGTGTGTGGAAAGCAGTCAAACGGATGCGGATGGTAACGTGAAGTACTTCATGGATGCCATGGTCAACGGGAGCGCGGTAAAAGCCTATGTAGATATGGGTAGCAAGTGTGTGACCATGCGGCATAGCGACGCCATGCAGCTTCAACTCCAGTTCCGAGAGACTGATAAGGACTTTTTTATCGGCGGATACGGCTCCGGACGCACGAAACCAGAGGGCGTCTGCAGCGTAGAGATAAAAGTAGACCAGGCTACTGCTGACGTAGAGATGTACGTAGTCCCCGATGAAGCCCAGGCTATACCCCTGATGATAGGGCAGCCCTTCACAGAGCAGCCTCACGTGGTCGTTGTTAAACGTAAAACGACGGTACGAATTTTCGAGGAACGAACAGAAAATTCCGAAGCGGATGGGTGTTTGAAAAATATGACCATCCCTGAGCTGCCAGAGCCTACCGTGCAGCTGTGGGCTCGTGAAGCCACTGTGATCCCGCCGAACTACGTTGGCTTCGTAGACGTGATATCCCGCGATTCGCGCGTTAACGGTCGTGATGTTTATATCGAATCCTCCGTTAGGATGATACCGGGCAACGAGTATTGTCTTCCGCGTACAGTCTGCTCGCTTGGCGAAAAAGGCACGACGGTGATGCCTGTTTTTAACGTTTCCGAAAGGGACCTGATTATAGATGCCGGGCATAAAATGGCCCGCGCGGAAATCTGCGTACGAGAGACGGAACCTTCGACGGACGTTCTAACTACCGCGCCGGTAAAAATGTCACCTCTTCGCGGCGAAGATATAATTACGGGCAGCGATATTTCCGTCGATACGCGAACGCGTTTACATCAACTCTTGAACGAGTATAGGGACTGTTTTGCTGACAACCTGCACGAATTGGGTCGCACAGACAAGGCGACTATGCGTATTGAATTGACATCGAAAGAACCGGTATCGTACCGACCATATCGCTTATCCTTTACGGAACGCGCCCGCGTTAGAGAGAAAATATCCGACCTTTTGGATGCTGGTATTATCGAGGAATCCGACTCTCCGTATGCTAGTCCGATCCTCATAGTGAAGAAAAAGACAGGCGATGAACGTCTATGCGTTGACTTCCGCGCGCTTAATAAGATAACGAAGAAAAACGCGTATCCATTGCCTCTGATAGATTCTCAGCTGGAACGTTTGTGCGGCAACAAACTGTTCACCAGCCTAGACATGATGTCTGGGTACTACCAGATTCCCCTCAGCGATGATGCTAAGGAAAAAACGGGATTCGTAACTCCTGATGGGCATTATCAGTTCGTGGTGATGCCGTTCGGACTGTCAAACGCGTGCGGCGTGTTCCAACGCATGATAAATTCTGTGCTGGGTACCTTGAGGTACGCCATCGCTCTCACGTACATGGATGATGTACTCATCCCTTCGGTAGATGAAGATGAAGGACTTTTGCATTTGCGACAGGTTTTGGATGTAATACGTAACGCCAAACTCACGTTAAACCTAAAAAAATGCCGATTCCTTCTAAGCGATATAGACTACCTTGGGTTTGAAATCAGTCAATTTGGAATACGACCTGGCTCGAGAAAAATAGAATGCGTCGAAAATTTCCCAGCTCCATCGAACGTACATGAGCTCCGCCGTTTTCTTGGACTCGCGAGTTATTTTCGGCGGTTTGTAAAAGGCTTCGCGCTTGAAGCCGAGCCCTTGACGTGTTTATTGCGAAAGGATAAGGACTGGAATTGGAGCGCCGACCAGGAAAAAGCGTTCAATTCTCTGAAATCCAGGCTTACAGAGAGGCCGATTCTCGCCTTGTATGACGCCGAGGCCGAGACGGAAGTCCATACCGACGCGAGCAAGGACGGTTTAGGCGCGATATTGATGCAGAAATCCAAGGATGATAAATGGCACCCAGTTTGCTACGCTAGCCGTAAGACAACGCGAGAAGAAGCCTTATACCATTCGAGCGAACTCGAAACGCTGGCAGTCGTTTGGGGATTGGAGAAATTTCGGGCGTATTTAATCGGGCGCGAATTTAATGTGATCACGGACTGTAACTCGGTTCGGTGCACGCTAACGAAACGTCATCTCGTACCGCGCATCGGTCGTTGGTGGCTTCGGTTACAAGAGTTCACCTTTGAAGTTCTACATCGACCCGGCTCACGTATGGCCCATGTAGACGCGCTAAGTCGTTCACCTTGGGATGACGCGGAGGAGACGGATATAGCTAAGGGTGTTGATATCTTACACGTGGAGGTATCGAGAGAAGACTTTCTGACAGCCGCCCAACACGGGGATAAGAAGGTCAGAGCTATCAAAGAGAGTCTTGCGAAAGAGAAAAATCCCTCCAAGGACGATCTCCGAAATCGTCGGGAATTTACGGTCAAACAGGGCAAGCTATTCAAGAGGGTAGCCCCAACGGATCCGAACCAAACGGAGAAACTCCTCTGGGTGGTGCCAGATAGCGCCAGATGGCGCGTGTTACGGAACTGTCATGATGACATCGGTCATTTTAGCGTGGACAAAACGTGTGCGAAAATACGCGAAAAGTTCTGGTTTCCCAGACTAAAACGTTACGTAAGACGGTATATATCGTCATGTTTGGAATGTCTATTCCATAAGCGACCCGCGGGGAAGAGACCTGGAATGTTACATTCCATTGACAAGGTCGGCGAACCCTTCCACACCATGCATCTGGACCATTTAGGCCCTTTTGTAAAGAGCACCCGAGGTAACGCGTACCTGATTGTTGCGATTGACGCGTTCACAAAGTTCACCATTCTACGTCCGGTGCGGAATACCGGTATGGTTCCGACAAAACGCTTTTTGGAAGAGTTGATCGGATTATTCGGCGCGCCCATTCGAGTAATCACCGATCAAGGAACCGCTTACACGGGTAAAGCTTTCGAAGATCTGTGCAAGAGCGCGAACATCACTCACGTGACCAATGCTACCGCCACGCCGCGCGGAAACGGGCAAGTGGAGCGTTTAAATCGGCTACTCTCTCCGGCGATCGCTAGCATGAGTGGTCGAGAAGATAACAAGGACTGGGATGCGCGTATCCACCAGCTCCAGTGGGGCTTAAACAATACCTTTCATAAGGCTACGGGGCAGACGCCATTCGCCCTCCTCTTTAATTTCGCTTCGAGAAGCCCGACTGGTAGCCTACTGGAAGATACTGTTAGGGAAACCTTGGACGCCGACGTTTTGAAGCGTCGCGAGATTGCCATCAACGCTATACGCGAAGACCAAGAGAAGCAACGGCTTCGCTACAATGCCCGTAGGGCAAAAGCGCCCACCTACGAACCAGGCGATCTTGTTGTGGTGGAGAGACCCCCGCAGGCAACTGGTCTTCCCCTCAAGACAGCCGCCAAATATAAAGGACCTTACGTCGTGTCCGATAAGTTAAAATATGACCGGTACGTCATCGAAGATTTACCGGAAATGCAAAGAAGCCAAAAATTTTATCGCAATTCTGCCCCAGCTGACAAGCTTAAAAGGTTTCTAATTGTTGATAACAACGAAGAAGAGTCCGACTATGATTCCGAGGGCGACGATCCGACGAACGATCTCGTAGAGGACCCCCCTATTGATGTGCCTCCTGGCGGGAAAGCCATAGGTACAACAAACGTGGATGTTTCGGAACAAGACGACGACGACTACGCTGTTCCTCGACGCAGTGAAAGACGAAAGAAGGCACCCGCGTACTTGGGCGATTATGTCAAGTAGAAAGCAGCGTTGACATGCCTTTAACTATTTAACGTTAATTTTTGTTTTGATTTTTGTAATTTTGATTATGGTTATGATTCGTGTGAGCTAAATTGTGCATGTTAAAATCGGAGTTTTAATTAATAGGACGGCCGAGTGTTAGCTCTCAAAACTTTTTAGGGGTAGATGGCGACATAGGTCCCATCTACCTGATCCTTCCCTAAATACCTGGGACCCCTTTTTTTTTACCTCCCCCACGTTCGGGGGTTGTTTAAGATTTCGTGGGGTAAAGCGTTTGGAGGAACGATGGGAACGCTCTCTCTCGTTCCAGTTCTCTAAGGAGTAAGTCATGTAGTTTTTGTCATTAAACTTTTACTTTTTTTTAAATTCATCTCGTGGCTCGACTAATTATTTTATCCATGAAATAAATATCCTGATCGACTTAAATGAGTCTCCAACAGTCATGGATATGAGAAGTGGGTATTGGCAAGTTTCTCTACACGAGGGCAGTCGTGACACTTGCGCTTTTGTCACGCATAGAGGGATATATAGACCCAAAGTTATTATGTTTGGACTGACAAACGCCCCAGCTACATTTAAAAGACTAGTCAATAATTTATTCGGTGGGTTAACGAGAGAAGGAGTATTTGATTATTTCGACGATTTATACATAGTCTCAGACACGTTCGAAGAACATCTCGAAAGTTTAGAAAACGTATTAACTATTTTACAAAAAGACGGTCTGACAATAAAATCATCGAAGACTCAATTCTGCCGTAAAAAGGCACATATCTTGGGACACCTTGTTCTAGTCAAGGCATAGAAGTAGACCCTGACAAATGGAGATCAATCCGAGAATACCCTATTCCTCGCACCGTACGACAACTAAGAAGGTTCTTAGGAATGGCCGGCTTTTACCGTCGTTTCATCCCCAAGTTCGCGGATATAGCAACCCCTTTACATCACCTGACTCATGACAATGTTAGTTGAACAACAAAGCGCGTTTGAATCGTTGAAAGACAGACTCAGCACCGCCCCTATCATAGCGTCGCCAAATTTCAAAGCCCCGTTCACCCTCTATACCGACGCATCCAATTCTGGGCTTGGCGCAGTATTAACCCAAATAGTAGACGGGAAAAGTATAGTGGTACAATACGCGAGTAAAACCTTAGACGCCGCGCAGAGAAAGCTGTCTGTCACTGAGAGGGAATGCTTAGCCATAGTATGGGCAGTATAGAAATTCAGGGTTTACCTGGAGGGCGATCCATTTGAAATCATTACAGACCACAAGTCCCTAGAGTGGCTGAAAAATGCAAAAGACCCAACCGGAAAATTCACTAGATGGAGTACAAAGTTACAGTCTTTTGATTTTAAAATTGTTTACGTTCGGGGAAAAACAATGTAGTAGCGGACGCCCTCTCACGTATCCCCGAAGCTTCAGAAACGGAAGAACCCGTTGTAGGTTTAGTAGAAATAGAACAGACGGAATCAATAATTCTAGATAGAGAATTAATCATAGAAGAACAGCGCATGGACGCGAAAATTAGTCGCCTCTTGACCTTTCTAGAGGAGGGTTCTGTAGGTACTGAGGATTTTAATATTTTGAGAAAACCACACAACGAATTTAAAATTAACTACGATAGTTTATTTCATTCTATTTACAAGAGCTAAAATTTACAACGCGTCAGTTATAAAACTCAAATTAAAACAACAGCCGTTCTTATCTTTTCAGTCTAAGATTACAACTCGGTTATCAAATTTACATAGATAATTTTTTACAGTATGACCTATTTTTTGCCTACAGATAATAATTTTGAACGTCCATTTTTTACACTCCCCGCCGATGGCGAAATCCTGAGTCCATCTTCTAAATTTCGAGCGGACAGATCAAATTGACTGGTCTTTTAAGTATGACTTTAGATGGCAGGCGAATGGAGCATGAACGGATTTTTCCATCTCGACCTCTGAAGACTTCCTCTACTCGAACTAACTTCCATATGTGACGAGGCACATTGTCGTCTCGGAGTAACGCCAGCTCACCTGGTTGAATATAGTGTGATGAAGTTCTTCTAGATATCTCATGAGCAGATCTCAGTTCGAGAATATATTCTTTACTCCATCTGGTCCAGAACTGTGTAATTAGTTTTTCTTGAAACTTCCATCTACGCCTTAGTTCATCTCTCGTATCGGAAAAATTGATATTTTCTTGAGTGGCTGGTGGTAATGACAACACCCGTCGTCCAATGAGGAAGTGCGCCGGGGTTAAAGGTTCCTCATTAGATTCGTCGTTAACATATGTTATTGGGCGGGAATTCAATACTGCTTCCACTTCCGTCAATACGGTGGTAATTTCATCAAAGTCGAGGAAGGCCTGACCAAGTATTCTTTTAAGGCAGGACTTGATAGAGCGGACTAATCGTCCGCCAGGGGGCTCGCTCTACGATATACTTCCACACGACTCCCTGATGACCAAAGAAATCCTTCACTTCGTCAACAGAAATTCTCTTCCAAAGTAATTTAAATTCCCGATCCGCTCTTTGAAAGGATTTGGCGTTGTCACTATAAACAACCTTGACTAGGCCACGTCTGGAGATAAATCGTCGAAATGATTGAAGAAATGACTTGGCCGACATATCCGAAACCAACTCCAAGTGAAGTGCCCGTGTTACACCACAAGTGAAGAGGGCTATATAGGATTTTCTTCTTTCATTCTGATCTTTAGTATAGATTGGTCCCGCGAAGTCGAGACCCGTCACTTCGAAGGGTTTCGCCTGATTAACTCTGTCCGATGGCAGTGGAGCTGTGTCCTCGATGACAGGTTTTACTCGTAGTCTTTTACAAATAAGACACTTATTGATACGATTCTTGATTTGTTGTCTACTCTTTAAAATCCAGAATCTCTCTCTGACTTGAGTTAAGGTTGACGTTATTCCTGAATGCATAACTTTCTCATGGGCCAAGTCAATTTGTAGTTCGGAGAATCGATGTCCTGCCGGCAAGATAATGGGATGTTTCTCGTGAAATGACAGCTCAGAGTGCTGTAATCGACCACCGATTCGAATTATTCCTTCTTCGTGTAGGAATGGATTGTACTTGATTAACGTCGAGTTTTTTTGACAAGGGTTCCTTGAGTTTCAAAGATCTTATGACTTCTGGGAAGATTTCACGTTGAGTCTGTTGGATCCAATAATTTTCGGCTCGCTTAAGTTCTTCCGTGGTCAAAACGTCCAAATTTCTATGTTCCTTGAGCTTTCTGAGGTTATTGAGATATCGAAAAATCCATGCTGTCACTCTTTTTATTTTTCTCAAAGAACTTGAATCGTTGAGATTTAGAATAGGTTCAATATTCTCGACGTTGCAAACATGTTGAGAAATGGTTAAGTGGTTCGCTCGCAGTTCCTGGATGACTTCTTTTTCGTCTACTGGTATTTGGTTCTTAGGCCAGTGATCTTCAGTCAAACTGAGCCAAGGGGGGGCCGCTCCACCAGAGTTGATTCTTCATAAATTCTTCGGCATTCTGTCCTCGGCTTAGACAATCTGCAGGATTTTCGCTCCCAGGGCAATGATTCCAAGAGTGCTTTTCACTAAACCTTAGTATTTCGTTGACTCTGTTGGAAACAAACTGCTTCCAACGACTTGATTCTCCCTTGATCCAGTGACTGTGAATTGTTATTGCAGAATCATTCCAAAAATATAGATCCGGTTCTTTGTCCTTGAAATTAATCTTCAAGCGGTTCATTAGTCTCGATCCAATTAGAGCGCCCATCAGTTCCAATCTCGGAATAGTGAGAACTTTGAGGGGTGCAACTCTTGACTTGGAGCCCACAAGGCTGACATAAGAGTGTCCATCATTGGTAGTGCATCGAAGGTAAAGACAGGCACCGTAAGCTCGCTGACTAGCGTCGGTGAAACAGTGCAGTTGTAAAGAGGCTTCACGATAGTTGGTTTCGGGTGGTAAGTAGTGTCTTGGAATCTTCAATTCGTTTAACTTGGGCAATTCTCTACACCAGGACTTCCATGATTGTGTTAGATCCTCTGGTAGTGGTTCATCCCATGAACACTCTTTCTCCCATATTGCTTGAAACAGTATCTTGACGGTAATTGTGAATGGCGTTATGAGACCAAGCGGGTCAAATACTCTTGCTGCAGCACTAAGAACGCATCGTTTAGTATTCCGAAGAGACGATAAGTAGTTTATAATTCCTTCCACGTTGAATATGAATATGTCCTGGGATTTGTCCCACGATAGCCCCAACACCTTCAGAGTGCAAGGCGACGAAAAGGTAACCTTTTCCGTGGTGATTTCTTGCCAGCCTTGTCCTTTCCAGTTTTCCTCAAGTTTTCCAGAGTTGGTATGCCATTTCCGAAAAGACATACTAGCGTCCTTAAAGATAGTCTTCGCTTCCTTGGAATGTCTAATAGCGTCATCGTCATTATGTGCGCCTGAGATAAAGTCGTCCACATACAAGTCTTCATTAATTTTTTGGCAGGTATCTTCGTATTGTCCCTTGTACTTGCGCAAATGAAATCTGATAACTCCAGCCAAGAGAAATGGACTTGAAGTCGTACCGAAGGGGATTCTTGTAAATCGGTAGGTTTCTATCTGGATGTTCTTCTCCGATGCAAGCGGATAACGTGACCACAAAAACCGGACCGAATCTTGGTCTTCCTTTTTAAGCGAAACTTGAAGAAACGCTTGTTCGACGTCAGCTATGAAGGCAACCTTGTAAATTCGGAATCTTGTCAGGACGTCCAATAAATCTGGGTTCATATTTGGTCCAGATAAAAGGCAATCATTCAAGGATGGGCTTCCAGGCTCATGTGAGGAGCCATCGAACACGATTCGAACCTTTGTCGTTGAACGCTCTTCTTTGATCACTGGTTGATGTGGTAAATAGAATAGCCATGTGTTATTTAATGGAGGAGTTTCAGGGCGGACTAGTTCAATCATTCCCTTCTGAAGATAGTCGTCAATGATGGTTTGGTACTTCAACAAGAGTAACGGATCCCTTTTAAATCTTCTGGTTAGGCTGACGAGTCTCCTTTTCGCGCCGACATAATTACTTGAGAGCTCTTCATGGTGATCCTTCCACAATAAAGGAGCCTCATATCTTCCATTGACGAATCTGATCCCCTTTTCCAGTTTACCCACTGTTTCTTCGTCAAGGATTGTTGGCTGAACTCCAGTCTCTGTGATTCCAATGGATTCTAACTCCCAGTGTGCTCGTAGAATTTTTGAGATATCATCTTCGTTTGCTATGATCTTCGAAACTAGTACTGTTGATGATTGAGAGACAACTTGCATACCTAGGACCGACGAAGGACCGTGGACCAGCCACCCTAATTCGCTTTCGATTGCAACCAAATTTTCGTTAAGTCGTTCGATGTTTCCGCTCATTATTTTCCAGTAATAATCGGCTCCTATTAGGATTATTAATTCATCACCACAGGTTCGGTTCTTTGGTACTTGGTCGGCTAATTGAAAGCCTTTTGATCCTATCATCTTCCTTATTGTATGTCCAGGGACTTCTACTAATGCTGATGTGATTTCTGGAGATTCGACTGCTTCGATATCGATTGTTTTGTTGTTATAAAGACTAGTGAGAGAAACTTTGACTCTTCGGCATCTCACTGGTTCCGGGTCTCCTCCGCCAAATGCATGGATGTGTAACAATTCTTCAGCAACGACTGGAAGACCAAGCTCTTGAGAGGTCTTTCGTTTAATAAATGTCCGCTGGCTACCACCGTCGAGAAGAATCCGGACTAATTTTTCCCTTTTTCCATAAGTGATTTTGGCTATCGCTGTTTGAAGCAGGATGGTATTCTTTCCCATCAGTGTGGTCGCTGAGACAACTGTGGCTCCCTTCGTTCTTTCTTCCGGTTTGCGATATTCACTACAAAAAAAGATGTGGTGTCTTCTTAGGCATTTCGTACAAGTCGTTTTCACGCGACATTCACGTGCTAAGTGCCGTCCAATGATGCAGATAAAACAACGTCCCTTTTTCTTGAGGACAGCTTTCCTGTGTTCTACTTCTTCAACTTTGCTGCAGTTTTCTGATTTATGATTTTCGTCGTCACAAAATAAGCATACTTCAACTGGATGTGAGGCTGTGTTCAAGGCAGCAGCTGATTGATTTGAAGGTGTCTTGTAGATAGACTTGTAAGGTTTGTGTTTAGATGGTTTAGCGTGCTTTCGTGAATCTTCATACTCCTGAATGTAGGACAGGCACCTTTCTCGACTTTCAACTTCGTGACGGATGAATTCAAGGATCTGAGAAACGTCGTATTCGGCTTCTGGTTGTTTTCTTCTACAGTACTCCAAGGAGATGTCCGGTGGGACCAACTTCAAGATAATAGATCCTATCACGCCTCCAGATTTTCCTTCAGCTTCTCCAAGATTGATGAGGCTTCTAACTTCAATTTCACATTGGTCATAAAGACGTCTTAAGGATGCAATATCGCTTGATCTTTTAACAGGTACTATATCCAAGAGTCGATTGGTGTGAATGTTCCTGAGATTGACCTTCTGCCCAAACCGGTTGGTAAGATTCCTGATTGCCTCTTCATAGTTTCCGTCGCTTAAGGTTAGACCAGTGATGGAGCTGAGTGCCGTACCTCCGAGATAGGACTTCAAGTACACAAACTTGTCCACCGGTCGTAGGGTTTCGTTCTTGTGTACAGCAACCTCGTATTGAGGCCGAAAATCCATCCATTTACTATGTTCTCCATAAAATTTCTTCAGTTCTAATTTCGGTAGTCTTGTCGTCATTGTCGGTTGGTGTAATCTTTGACTTTCGCTTCCCAATACTGTTTCTTCGCTCGCCGTGCTATTCATTCTTCGATTAACTCGAATATAGATATTGGGCCTCATCGCTCGCTTAATTCTCGCCTTGCAGTTGATAATTTACTCCTCGTATCCTTCTGATTCGCACATATCGCTTTCGAGTTCTTCATCATCGAAAAGGGTATTTTCGATTTCATTATTCATGACCTTCAGTAATGAATATTTAGCCTCAATTTGTTCCATTAAGTTGTCCAAAGTATCTAAGGAAATTTCTTCTTCTTCGTCGAAAAGCTTGTTTATCTTGTTGACTAATTTGGTTACCATTCGTCGTTGCACCACTCGTTTCTTTTTAGCTTGTTCCAAAATTCTTTCAGCTGATTCGGCCATCTTAAACGCGTCGTGTTCCGTAAGGTTTCTCAAGGTTTCTAATCCGTATACTAGACCGTGATTCAATCGCGACTAGCCTTCTGATAATCTTCTATATTCTCCCGGGTTTCGACACCATTTAATATTTTGAGAAAACCACACAACGAGTTTAAAATTAACTACGATAGTTTATTTCATTCTATTTACAAGAGCTAAAATTTACAACGCGTCAGTTATGAAACTCAAATTAAACAACAGCCGTTCTTATTACCTCTCCGAGTGACGTATGTCACGGAGAGGTTCTGTAACGATCGTGTGTGTCTGTGTGTGTGTCTGTTGTTACACCCACGTGACCGCGTTCGCAGTTTCCAAATCGGAGCAAACGTGTTCGCCATTTCCGAACTGCTTTCACAGTCACGGAAATGGCTCCTCTACTTGAGTTCTCACACCACCATCTTCTGGTCTTTGTCCATCCCACACGGATACCAGTCTGTACTTACTGGCTTCTAATCACCACCATCTTTTGGTCTTCGTCCATCCCACATGGACACCAGTCTGTACATACTGGCTTCTAATCACCACCATCTGCTGGTCTTTGTCCATGCCACTTGGACACCAGTCTGTACATACTGGCTTCTAAACACCACCATCTACTGGTCTTCCGTCTATTCCACATAGACACCAATCTGTCTCATTGGCTCCTAACTCCATCGTCATCGTTTGGTTTAAGACATTGGCGGCGATCAGCTAGGGTTACGAGAAACGTCTAGCCTCCCTAGGGTGGGTTGTCCACCAAAGGTTTTCGCAATTGCGGTTGTTCTTGCTTTTTACTGTAGTTCGACACCCTTATATACTACCTATTTCAGTAAGGCGAAGCAACCGGCGTATGTTTCATCTCAAACGCCAATATTAGTCAAGTCTCTCAAGAATGTTTAATTGTTATTAATCAAAACGATGTAACGCTCAATAAGGCGAACAACTAACGAAGAAAATATTTAATACTAATTATATTTATTTTACTATTTAAGATAATCTTGTTTCTCAACTCAAAATTAATACGGAAAGAGTTAAAAAGCAGTCTATGTTTTTGTCTGTGTGTGTCCGTCCATTGTTACACTAGTGCGTCGCGTTAGCAGTTAGCCTTGTGTTGATGTGTTAAGAAATCATACAGAACCTTAATTTCCCTTTTTCCATAATATAAAGTGAATATGTGGAAGTAGTTTTCGTAATTACGATGCCTTTAGTAGTTTTGTAGCTTGAAAGCTCTGTTTCATTTTGATATTCCAAGGACATTTTTTAATATTATAATTTGAAATGGCTGTTTATATATTACTTAAGCTATACTACATCTGTATATAGAATAATCCATGCTTTTTACCTCTCCGTGTGACGTAGTCCAGGAGAGGTTCTGTAACGGCCGTGTCTGTCTGTCTGTCTGTCTGTCTGTCTGTCTGTGTGTGTGTGTCTGTCTGTCTGTCCGTTGTTACACCCACGTGACCGCGTTCGCAGTTTGCGTATCGGAGCAAACGTGTTCCCAATTTCCGGACCGCATTGACAGTTCACAGAAATTTGGGAAATTGTATTTCTCTCCGTTGGCTACTCTATACTTGAGTTCTCACACCACCATGTTTGGTCTTCGTCCATCCCATATGAACACCAGTCTGGTACTTTTCTGGCTGCCACCACCACCATCTTCTATTCTTTGTCAATCCCACATTGACACCAGTCCGCACTTACACTAGCTTCTAACACCACCATCCACTGGTCTTCCGTCTATTCCATATAGACACCAATCTGCATCATTGGCTTCTAACACCACCATCCACTGGTCTTCCGTCTATTCCACATAGACACCAATCTGTATCATTGGCTTCTAACACCACCATCCACTGGTCTTCCGTCTATTCCACATAGACACCAATCTGTATCATTGGCTTCTACTCCATTATCATCGTTTGGTTTTACGATATACGCGGCGATCAGCTAGGGTTACGAGAAACGTCTAGCCTCCCTAAGGTGGGATCGGCCACCAAAGGTTTTCGCAATTGCGCTTTTTCCTTACTATTATAATGGAAACGAATCTATATCTATATAAATCAAAGTCCTGACTGACTGACTGACTGACTGACTGACAGACTGACTGATAATCAACGCCCAGCCCAAACCGCTTGCCCTAGAAGGCTGAAAATTTGCAGGAACGTTACTCATAAGTAGTAGGCGCGTACTAAGAAAGATTTTTCCAATCCGCCGCCATCTTAAAAAATGGCGCCCAGAAATGTAAAAAATATTCTCTATGCAATTAAGTACGCGCGTTTCAACCGATTTCACAAATATTTAGTACACTGGTTTGCTTTAACCTTAAGACGGGCTGATTGGTCTTTCGGGATAGATTTTTCGCCATCTTTTAAAATGGCGCCCAGAAATGTAAGAAAATATTCTCTATGCAATAAAGTCCGCGCGTTTCAACCGATTTCACAAATATTTAGTACAATGGTTTCCTTTAACCTATAGACGGGCTAAAAGGTCTTTTGGGTTCGATTTGTTGCCATCTTTTTAAATGGCGGCCAAAAACTTAAAAACCCTTCATTATGGAATAGTGTCCGCGTGAAAAGTAATAAAAAATATCCCGACGGGCTGACGGACTGTGCCGAGTGCCTTCGCTCCTTGTGTGCTACAAAAATATTAGTCATCAGTAAAATCTTTACATTCTTTATATCATTTTAGATGGAAGTTCTTATTACATGCGAGCGACGCCGCGGGTAACGGCTAGTCGTATATATACCCCAAAATTTGAAGAAAGCGGGCAAGAGGGGTACCCTTCACTTTAAACGTCAATATTAGAAAAGTTTGAGAAGATAATAGGTATAACTTTATTTTAAACGATTTAACTATTATTAATGTTAATAATTGAAGATTAAAATAATTAAAAATAATTATATTTATTTAAATATTAAAGATAATCTTGTTTCTCAACTCAAAATTAATACGGAAAGATTTAAAAAGCAGTCTATGTTTTTGTCTGTGTGTCCGTCCATTGTTACACTAGTGCGTCGCGTTAGCAGTTAGCCTTGTGTTGATGTGTTAGGAAATCATACAGAACCTTAATATTCCCTTTTTCCATAATATAAAGTGAATATGTGGAAGTATTTTTCGTAATTATGATGCATTTAGTACTTTTGTAGCTTTAAAGCTCTGTTTCATTTTGATATTCCAAAGATTTATTTTAATATTGTTATTTGAGATGGCTGTTTATATATTGCGTAAGCTATACTACATCTGTATATAGAATAATCCTTGGTTTAGTAATTTCATGAAGAAAACTAAGACCTAGACTCAGGCGCGTATAACAAGTATTATCCGCAATAGGCTTAGTGAAACAAAGAGTAAATAATTGAGGCCTGAGGTGAAGTAAACTTTTGGCTTTGATTTTCGTGTCTGAAATGAACAGACATCAACGGTTCAGAGTGAGCCGAAAGTTAAATACACTCTTAAATAATAATAATAAGGTTAGTAAAAGGGCTAATGGTAAACGGCTAGTAACTACAGACTTATTATTCTCTTTATGGTGCGCATTGACTATTAGTGCGTCTAGCTACAATTTAGCTTTGGTGTTATTTAACGTTAACATTCATGTTGGCAAACTAAGAATATTGTTGAGGTGAGACGAGACGATAGTGTTTACACTGCAAACCAGTTGTGAATGTAGCTTTCAGAATAAAGGGTAAACAGCTGAAGCGTAGACTTCATTTCCTGTTCTTTTCCCCATTGACTGATTTCCATGTGTCCAAGATTTATCCTTATTGGATGTAAAATGTCGTCTGCTTTACTGTACATTCGCTATGTTTGGAATACTGCTTCAATATTTCGTAAATTTTTACTTCAAAAAAGTGAAATAATTCCATATCTAGGTAAATACGTTTGTAGTAGTAGACCTCTTGACACGGAGAGGTAATATTTTGGTTTTCCCAACTTGTATTATTACAGAATGAACGCTAAGGCTTACACTCTGTCGGTTAAATCAAGTATTAACCGTAATAGGCCTAGTAAACAAAAGAGTGTATAATTGAGGCCCAAGGTGTAGTAAACTATGGGTTTAGATTTTCGTGTCTGTATTGAAGAGACATTAACAGTTCAGAGTGAGCCGAAAGTTAAACACGTTTAAACAATCAGGGTTAGATATTATAATAGAAGAAAAGATCATGGTGGCAATTAGACCAGTGAAAGAGCTAATGTTAAACGGGTAGTAGCTACGGAGTGTTAAATCTTTTTATGGTGCGCAAGACTTTCAGTGCGTCTAACCACAAATCAGCTTTGGTGTTATTCAACCTTAACAAGCATGGTGGCAAACTAAAAACTAAAAACAAGACGATAGTGTTTACACTGCAAACCAGTTGTAAACCAGGTAAACAGCTGAAGCGTAGACAATTGGGCTTTACAAACACATAAAGGTTATATCTCTCCGAAATTTATACACTTCATTTCCTGTTCTTTTCCCATTGACTGATTTCCATGTGTCCAAGATTTATCCTTATTTGATGTAAAATGTCGTCTGCTTTACTGTATATTCGCAATGCTTGGAATACTGCTTCAATAATATGTAAATTTTTACTTCAAAAAAAAGAGAAATAATTCCATATCTAGGTAAATAAGTTTGTAGTAGTAGACCTCTTGACTCGAAGAGGTAATATTTTGGTTTTCCCAACTTGTCTTTTCAGTCTAAGATTACAACTCGGTTATCAAATTTACATAGATAGTTTTTTACAGTATGACCTATTTTTTGCCTACAGATAATAATTTTGAACGTCCATTTTTTACAAGGATAGCATAGGTAAATGGGTACAACGTGTTGCTCCCTCTTGTAATAATTGACGGTATTGTTTATAGAAACATTCCAACAGTAGGTCAGTTAGGAGGTGAAAATAGTAGTAGACAGGACGCCAATGGTGATAGTGCCAAACGCCCTAACATACTAGAATCGTTCATAGTAGTAGTACCCGATAGCCTAGTTAATATAGTTTTGTCCGCCTGTCACGATATTCCGTCATCTGGCCATCAAGGAGCCAGTAAAACCTTACAACGAGTTCGAAAGTATTACACCTGGGAAGGTATGGCAAAAGCCGTTAGTAAATATGTCAAAACATGTAAGATTTGCCAAGAGCATAAATCCCCTCCCGTCAAGCAGGCAGGATTTATGAAATCGGCTGAACTTTCTCAACCTTGGGAAATAATTGGGATAGATCTGAAGGGTGAGTACCCTAGAAGTAAGAAGGGGAACACTCATATTTTAGTAGTAGTAGACTATTCCACCAAGTGGGTTGAAGCTTTTGCTTTAAAATAAGCAACAACGAAAAACATAGCTAACATCCTGGTGAATCAAGTATTTGCTCGATTTGGCGTTCCAAAAAGAATTGTCTCAGACAATGGGTCACAATTTGTGTCAAACCTAATGCGCGAGGTTTGTAGTCCCTTTAACATCAAGCAGAGATTCACATCATTCTATAGCCCTCAAAGTAATCAAACCGAGCGGGCTAATAAAACCTTAGGAATGATGATAAAATGCTACGTCAAAGAAAGCCACCAATATTGGGATGAAGGCCTTCAACAGTTCGTCATTGCATTGCGCGCGTCGAAAAACGAATCAACAGGATTTTCACCTTCGTTTTTAAATTTTGGTAGAGAGATAAGAGAAGCGCCCATCATGAATATTGACCACAATCAAATATCAAAAGCTTGCGAGCAAATAGAACCCCTTCGTAAGGCAGAATTAATTAGTAGCGCCATAAAAAAGCCCACGCTAATTTAGTAAAAAGCCAGCAAAGGAATAAGGCTATTTATGATGAAAAGAAGCGAGAGCTCGAATTTGTAGAGGGAGATTTAGTTTTAAAGAAAACACACTACCAATCATCCGCTGGGAATAGGTTTTCCGCCAAGTTGGCACCATCCTGGCAAGGTCCGTTTATAATAAGCTCCAAATTATCACCCTATTCCTACACTCTCCGCCCACAGGGTAGTAGCGTGGTTTTAAAAGGAACATTCCACTTACGGGAACTTAAGCACTACAATGAGCGTGACCAAGTGGATCGGGTAACTCCGATGGTCAAACCTAAGCCCAAAGAATGCGGTAAAACTATTCGGCCCCCTCTGGACCGTACTTTCCACATGCAATTGCGAACTAGACGCTAGCGCACGATTTCCGAACTAGGAAAGGTACACTCCTAGCTTACGTCATATCGTCCTACATTACAGGTCGCCTTTTGCCTTTGTATGGTGAATACATCGTGTTTTCCGAAACTTTTACCTAAACAATTCCTTCTTTTTTTTTTGACCTCACGAGGCCGTGTTCGGTTCTTCGTCGTGGGGAGTGTAACGTCCATATATTAGTTGTAGATAATCTATTATAGTGTAATGCATGTTTAGGTGTAGATAATCTCTTGTAGTGTAATGCTTGTATATTGTGTATATTAATTGAAGTTAATTGATTACTTGTTATCATAAACTAAATATGAAGAACTAAAATATGAAAGATAAACTAAATATGAAGAACTAAAATATGAAAGATAAACTAAATATGAAGAACTAAAATATGAAAGATAAAACACTTATACTCTTTGTTCTTTTACTGTTATCCGATACAACACTTATTCTACTTGTTCTTTTACTGTTATCCGATAAAGCAATTATTCTATTTGTTCTTTTTCAACTTGAACCAATGTCAGAGGGTATTTTGTATCATCGCCAATGCTTAAACTATCGTACATTCTCATCATCTTTGAAATGAACTTATATCTGAAGTGAACTTGAAACCAGACCAAATCAGTATATATAACGGAGGCTGATACACATAAAGGATATATACTTATACTTAGCTGACATCACGGGAAGCCGCTAACTCCGTGCATCAGCAGTAGCACCAGTATTAACTCTATGGAATGTGATCCTAAACCCAGCTAAAATATAAACGTCAATAACTAAGCCAGAGCATGGTCAATAGGGTGCCAATAGTAGGGTAACCCATCATGCCGTCAGCAAGACTTGCAGTGGGCTATAGCCGAAGACGTCATAGTAGTAACAAATCATCATAGACCAGCTCAGCACTTCCGCATCATCTCTGTGACCTTGGACATCAAACATCCCTTCTATGTCGCAAAGTGATGAGTACAATATACATAAAGCGCTATAGTTTCTGGCATTGGTCGCGTCGCGCATGTTTATTTTGGGGGTTATATTATTTAAACTAATCTAATGTAATTAATAAGTAATTATAAAATGTTATAGTTAATACCTTGTCTTGATTTAATCATTTGTAGTTACCTGTAATAGTGGTTAGTAGTAGATTTTGTTAACACTAGTCATATATAGGCCTCTAATAGTAGAAAAGTGTTACAGGATCCATTTTATCGTCTTGCGAAAAACCCTCATCCAAGTCATCTTCGTTCATTCCACTTTCAGTCCTTATACTGTGGTTCATACGAGCTTCGTCTATGGAGTTTGTATCATATACTTCATCTTAATTAGAGAGCTGCAACTCCGTGGAAGAACTCCGAAAACCGCTGGGTTCCGAGTTTAAGCGATGGGAACTCCAGGAGTTGGAAATGTTTTTCTGAGATAAAATTGGAGTTGGGTGGCAGTGGAAGTTTTCGTGTGCGGAGTTGGGAGGCAATTTGAATAGTGATAATTATAATTGCGCAGTTGGGAGGCAATGGAAAATTATATTAAAACATGGAAATCTACGGAGTTTGAAAACTTAAGTCTGGTAAGTGGTATTGCTCAAATTTAAAAGCGGACTTTAGCGTTGTTTGTCTTCAGAAGCTTCGTACGAAATTCTATTTTCACCCGTAACCCGACGTGACACGTCCACTCAGTGTGTCTCTCACACAATGGGGCCGCGGGCGCTTTCCTTTTCTCTTAAACCCATTGACAAGAGTCTCCTTTCTAGCTTTGAGGCATATTAAAGTAAGGCAGTAGGCATATTGGCAGGCACAACTAATAACAGAATGGACTCTAGTGTTAGTATATCTTGATTCGTGAAGTTTTCATAGAAGGAGTTGGGAGGAGTTTAAGAAATTTTATTTTTCATGGAAGGAGTTGGGAGGAGTTTAAGAACTTTTAATTTTCATGGAAGGAGTTGGGAGGAGTTTTACATTTTGCTTGGCGGAGTTCTGCGGAGTTTTACATTTTGCTTGGCGGAGTTCTGCGGAGTTGAAGCTTTTGATTATGGCATTGGGAGGAATTGGAGTCATTGTTGTGTATTGCCTTGGAGTTGGAAGGAGTTGGAGGTTAATATTTTCATTTTCCAGCTCTCTAATCTTAATCGAAACAGTGAGCATCTTTGATGCTATAAAAGCCCTCTATAATGGCAAAATCTCCGGCTTTTAACTTGATGCCACAGTTAGACCTTTTCGCTACTTCTTCTGAAGCGAACTTGACGCCTAATATTTTCATTTTATCAAACCTACATACAAAATCATTTTTACTGAAATAAGGTTTCAGGGCTCTTTTTTGGATATTTGTTAAAGAGTGTTGTGATGGGAGACCGTAGCAAAATATTCTTTTCGACACATGACATACCTTTTGAGTTAAGACATAGCCTCTTAAAAGTTCCCAAAAATAGTCCCCAACAGTACCTTTTTCAACAGTTAAAAAAGAATTTTGCGCTAATTCTGAGATTTTTCCAAGAATTACTATTTTTCCCGCAATTTGCATAGGTACATTTTGAGTTCCATGAAATAGTTTCATAATTTTACCATTCATATTTTCAAATTGGATACACGAGACAGACCATAATGGGCCCCAGTTTTTTACTGTTTCGTGCAAATGAAGCGTTAAATGAACATAAATGACATGTGTTCATCTGCATAAATTTGGGCATACTGTTTGACAAACTTGCTTAACTGTTTCTTCGCCTCTTGAATCATGAGTGATGTAACAACTTCGGAAAGCAATAGAGACAATTCAATTACTAACTTTAACCAGTATTTATAATATTTCACGGGCAAGA
Source organism: Phalangium opilio (assembly GCF_054372755.1). NCBI lineage: Eukaryota > Metazoa > Arthropoda > Arachnida > Opiliones > Phalangiidae > Phalangium > Phalangium opilio. The sequence continues at coordinate 1,390,053 of NW_028324172.1, read as the reverse complement.
AGTTTTGTAATAAAACTGGAGTATAGTACAGAAGCCAGGATCTCCACTCATTGGCCTTCCACTGTTTAAGATGTTTGATGCTTTTTGGTGTACGAGTTATTTCATCAGCGGGTTTCAGACTCATAAAGATTGCGTCAATTTCCTTCAATTGCTTCCCACGATAAAATTCGCTTTGATGATTTGAAGAGTCAAACCACATACTAGTTGTTCTATTGACGATGCCTTGGCACGCTTCATGCATATAGTCCACTGCAAAACCTTTATGTCAAATGCGACAGCAACATTAAAATGGAGATCCCTTTTATTCCATTTACTGGAGTTCCAGTCGTGTTTGCTAGTTCTGCAACAATTTTTGTTTGGGCAGCATTGCGTTTTGGGCCTAATCACCTTCATAAATTCGGCAGCTACCGTTTCCTTTTGAAATTCTTCGAACCTCATTCAGCCGAAAGTGCCAATAAATTGGTGTACATTTTGAATGGTACAGCGCGCAACTGAGTCACATGATATAGGTCCGGGGAACACTTTAATAGATCTGACCTGTCCATCTTTTTCATGCTGGAAACCGCACCGCGAAAGTTGGTTCATTTCGCTAACAATTGGCATCAGAAACGTGTTTATCTCTGGTTTTTCATTACCAAACCATAATGCTGCAAGTTGAACATTTTTCCTTTGCTCTTCAAACTGTATTTCATTAACAATTTAAAGCAAAGGCCAAATTGAAAAACCAGATGAATGGAAGACCGGGACTCCATCTGTGTTCCAGGTTATTGAGAAATCTCTTCCCCTTCTCATTGGTAAACGTTTGTATGATTCCCCATTAAGGAAACATTTTTGGTCTTCATAATCTGATTCACGACTTTTTTCTAAGAGCGTTTTGATTTGATTTTCAATAGAAAAAACCACAAAACAATTCCCTCTTTCCAAGCTTTCTATAAGCTTGACATTTTGATGGCAAAACTCGCACCGTTTATCTTCAATTCCTATGTATCCTTTGCAAACGCAGCAATACATGTGGTAGGAGAAATCACTCTTTGCTTGTTCAAAATGTTTATACAAAAAGTATACACTCTAAGAAAAAAAAGGGTCTACTTTGCCGAGAAAAGGGTTCTTAACGCTTGTCCCCTATTTTTAACCCTTCTTTGATCTACATAGAACCTTTTGATATGGGTTCTCTATAAAGCCGTAAGGAGTTCATCTACGATCCGAGGTGAAGTTTTTCTTAGAACCAAGTTAGTTTCTTTGGAACCGTATTAGGTTCCTCCCTGATTCATGTCGCGTGTGCTTCAGAACCTTCTTCAATTGTAATCGGAACCATGTATAGTTTGACTGAGAACCGTGTTGAGTTCGACTCTGAACCTGGTTCAGTTTGATTCTGAACCTGGTTCAGTTCAATTCAGAACCTTGTTCAGTTCAATTCAGAACCTTGTTCAGTTTGATTCAGAACCTTGTTCAGTTCGATTCAGAACCTTGTTCAGTTTGATTCAGAACCTTGTTCAGTTCGATTCAGAACCTTGTTCAGTTGTAATCGGAACCATGCGTAGTTTGACTGAGAACCGTTTTGAGTTCGACTCTGAACCGTATTGCGTTAAACACAGAACCCGGTTTAGTTCGACCCAGAACCCGGTTTAGTTCGACCCAGAACCCTGTTTAGTTTGACCCAGAACCATGTCGAGTTCGACCCAGAACCATGTCGAGTTCGACCCAGAACCCTGTTTAGTTCGACCCAGAACCATGTCGAGTTCGACCCTGAACCCTGGCGAGTTCGACTCTGAACCCTGTCGAGTTCGACTCTGAACCCTGTCGAGTTCGACTCTGAACCCTGTCGAGTTTGACTCTTAACCCAGTCGAGTTTGCCTAAGAACCCTGTTTCGTACGCTAAGAACCGTATTGAGTTAGACCCAGAACTCCATGTTGTTTGACTCTGAACCGTGATGAGATCGCCTAAGAACCGTGTTGCAGTCAACCCAGAACCCGTGTAGCTCGACTCTGAACCTCGTTTGTTTCAAATCCGTTGGAATTATATTATATCATATGACCACCTTATAGAGGTTCTTATTTTAACAGTGTTAGGTTGCAATCATAACAATTATATTCAATTTTTCTTTCTTGGCGACTCTTTAAAAACACTTCACCATGAAGTATAAATAAATAAGAAATTATGGTTTTCAGAATTTTACTTTAATTTATTTACAAAATTTGCCACTAAAACTGATAAATGTTTCGCGTTTAAATTGAAAATTACTTTTTGAAAGTACTCCAAAGATCTTGAAAGTTTCTCTGGGTATTTCAGATATAAAATATAGTAGCTGCTAAACAAGCACAGAGCGGCCTTTCTAATGCTCGTACAATAAAATTCCCTGCTTACCATTTTTAAAATTATTTCCGTTGAAAATAAATGCTCCTCTGAGAAGAGTAATAATGGTGTTAGAAATTTTGCTTCATTCTGGAAACAAAGCAGTAAGCTTATTTGTTAGCTTCTGAAATTTCTATTATTTTTTAATGTAATAGTTGTCAAAAAAGTTTTTCTTAAAAGAATTAGGAGTCGACATATTTTTTATGAATTCCGTGTGTGGCTAAAAAACCTAGATATCATTTGATCTAAAAGTCTCCAAATGATTTTCCATTTTTAATGAATTCTAAATAATCTGTTGATAAGAAATAAATTTTCCTCGCCTTACGTACAATTTTAAAACACTGTCGTTAAATTTCTAGATAATTTTTCTTGAAATTAAAACCGATTAGACACTTTTAAATATCGTTTTACAGCCCATTTTATAGGCATGGTATCTACCATTCTCTTAAAAATAGTTCCCAATGTCATATTTTGTGATCCGTCCTATCAAGCTATCTTAAAAGGAACTTAAACTTACCCCATAAATGTAAAAATATTTCGGATTCACCGAATGAAGTAAGCATAAAAACAAGACTGCCGCGTCCACTTCCATATCTGTTTTCATTATATTATATAATTAATATTTTAGACCAGATTTTAAAATTTATTGAACCATACCTTCAAATTAACTTTGAAGTAAAACTTCTTTATTTTTGTCCAACAAACTATTAATTTTTTTTGGCGTTTGGGTTAGATTTCGTCATATCTAAAACTTTCCTTTTTATTTGAGTTACATGGCTCAAAAATGTGTGCATCACTCCAGAACCACTTGACTATCCACAAATTCTAGATAATTCCTCAATCAAGTAAACAGGACATGACAGGGGAAAACAAAACGATTAAAACGAATGTTTGTTAAAAATTAAAAGTCACATTTTAAATATAATCGTAAAATCATCATTATTACATTACCTAATTTTTCGCAATTCAGCTGCACGTCACACATGCCGTAAAACGATTGAAATGAAAGGTTTTTTTTTTAGTTAGTGGTTTCAATGTAACTTGGGTCCCTTAAGGGTCCGCGACAAGGATGCGATTATTCAGGTTTTCAGTATGAGAATAATCAGGGAAGGAAATGAGGTTTACTTGGGAGGTGACGGAAGGGGTGTGGGGGTCAAGTCACCTCCGGCGGACACGGGGCAGTCGGCACCTATAGGGTAGGATCGCCGACATGTGTCGTATTCCCTCAAACTTTGCCGCCCAGAAGCTTGGCTTACAGGAGTGCGCCACACTCCTAGCTTAATGAAAGTTCGTGAATTTGTTTAAATCTGATAAGGGGTTTCGGCGCTAGACGGCACGGTTCACCGAACAGTAAGGTCAAAGATCTCTTGCACTGACCTCTAAAAGTTCAATACACTTTCAAGTTGTGTTAACTGACCGTGCACCAAAATATAGTTCCGATTACGTAAAGAACTGAACTGAACCAGAATGTTCAGGTCCTGCCCATATGGACATCCAATCCCCACCCTTAGGTCAAAATGGCGTCATCAGCGTGACATCCAACCAACAGCATTAAGTTCGATCCTGACCGACCCGTCCGCGAGCTTAAGTCAGGGGGAGTGGTATACGTTTTCAGCAGAATACGGCCGCAGATCTGAAAAAATATGAAAATGACGTTACTGTTATTCGTTGGGACGACCATAAAGAACCGGCTCCTGGCATATTTCAATATTTTGGTAAGTACACTTTGTCTTAATTAATTTCTTCTTTCATTCATAAGGGAGTTTAATAACTTAACCATTTTAATTCCAAGCCCTTTCGATACTTCAATATTTCAATAGAGTAATGGCAGGCCAAGTTACCTTCCCATCAGGGTTGTTTGATTTCAATCTGTTTGATTAATATCACCGATTTAAATCAAGCGATTTTTTTAAAAAAATCGTCTGATTTTAATCAAATATTTTCCTTTTTCAAAAAATGTTTTCTAAAATTCCAACAAATAGTTTAAAAGACTTAACTAAACAAAGCCTATTAGTAAAAATCAGAAACAGTCATAGTTTGTCTTATTTCTGTTTCGTCACTCATGTGGTGCCTTTAAGTTTTAGTTTTGGGTTCATTCTATCGAGCATCGTGTCGTGCCACGTTTTGTTTTACTTTTAGGTTCAGTCTGTCCAGTCTTGTTGTGGATACTTTAAAGTTTTAGTTTTGGAATTTGGTGGAGTGGACACGTTTAAGTTTATAGGTAGGGTAGGGCTAAGTAAAGTCTGTATATTTTATAGTTTTTCGAGGGTCTTGGTTTCTGTGATTAATTCAACATGCCAGTCGGCATAAAATGCGATGTTATTTAGCATAGTTTTATTAGGATAGAAAATCCAGACAGGAGGGGATGTAGGGCGAAATGCATAGAATGTGGCATCGAAATGGAAGGCTTGGTAACTCGCCTTAAAAATCGTAAAGCGAAATGTGCTGTAGTTTCTGCTTCCACAAGTCACGCGAATGAAAGCATTAATGAACAATTCGATGATGAAAATTCTGGATCCGTGGATATAAGTTTTCTTGAAAATGCAAACCAACCTAATGCTCAAACTCCCTCGACTAGTGTAATAAGTGTGGTTCCTACAGTAAAAAGACAAAAGACTACCCCTGGTAAACCTGAGAAAACTATAGATCAGCACTTTGTCAAAACTACTTTGAAACAGAAAGAGACATTGATAAACAGTTGGCACGGGGAATTTTTGCCACAAACACTTCATTTAGAATGATTGAGCATCCTGAAATTAAATTAGCTTTACATAAGCTACGACCTGGATATATTGCACCCAGTCGCCAGGAGATTGCTGGACCGCTTCTAGATTTAACATTTGAGAAACAAATGATGAACTGCAAATCGACTCTTAAAGGTCAAGTTTTCTTCCTTAGTTTGGATGGATGGTCAAATGTGCACAGCGAGCCTATAATATGTAAAACTGCTACTAGTAATGGAGAGTTGTTTTTAATTAAGTCTATCGTCACCACCAGAAAATCGCATACAAGTGAATACTTAGTTGAAGAATTCGAGCGCGATTATGAAGGCAGAGTACGTACCTTTATTAGTTCGCAAGGTGGAACCGCTAGCTTCCCTTAGTTTTCCAAGCTGACTCATAGCCTAGCCTACTTCTCTCCTGTCTCTTCACAGAAGCTACTTCCCTACAGGTATATAGGAATAGTCCAATACGAAAGGGGGATCTTGGGGTCGCAGCAGCGGTAGGTACCCGTGTCCGCTGACGTAGTAAACCCTCTCTCACAAGATCTAATCCCCTATAGGTATGATGCAAGGGGTTCGACTCCCCCTTTTAAATATTAGTCTATAGCCCATGTATTTTGGAAGCAGACGATAAATTAGGCGGGAAATTGATAATGGTTATATGTGTCTCGTGTGAGTGTCATTTAAATGTTATGATTATCATTTCGCATTTAAAATGGGAAAGTGTCATTTTTGCAATGACTGGTTGTTAAAAACGGACGAAAATGGACATGAAGTTTCAGCTTGATGTAAGAAGGCTGCATTGTAGCCCTCAATAGAAATTAACTAAAAAGGGAGATTCTCCCGAGGGCCATAAAAATTAATTAAAGATAACTTACAGTTTTAATCCAAAAATAGAAGACGAATCGTCTAGACTTTTATTGAAGTTTGTAACAAAGGGATAAACCGAATATACCCGTACACTTTACGGTTCTTTTCTAACAAAATACCAAAAAGTTCTAATTGAGAGACGACAAACGACTGCGTTTTCGATCGCAGTGATATCACAGAAGTAAAGTAGGGAGGAGGAGTATGTAACATGGAGGCAAATATACCCTGCCAGATCCAAGTGTAACAAACTCGAATGAATCTGGCAGCCATGTTACATCCCCCCTCTTTAGGAACTATTTTGTTATAACAATTTTTATCGTAACAAAAATGAAAAAAGGGTTACCCCGAGGAACCCTGAGTCTTTTTGGCAGGGGTAGAGTGTAAATATCACAAAGAAATTTTTTATTCATGTTGAGGTATCTTCCTTTCGTCGTTGTTGTTATAAACATCCAGGGGATCCACTGGTGCGGCGTGTTTTCTAATTTTGAGGCAGTAGAACTTGCGAGGATCTCTGCCTTGAACTTGTGAAACACAGTGACATGCGCGTTAACGTCCGTCTGACGATGAGGATGTGGAAGGAAACAAGTTAATGACCAAGGGTCAGCTTCGCCCTGAATAGAAGAGGGAGGTGTCAAAGGGTATAACCATGGGGAATGGTCCGAGACGGACTGAGGAGCTGCAATTTGCTCCATTTCTTCTCTAGAGTCTTCCAATAGAAGTATATCATCTTCAAACGGGCAGGAACTAGCGATATGTCCCTTCGAGTAACACGATGAAAAGGAATCGTTTGAGTTCATATACTTATTGGGCATGTAGCAGTTTTTTGCCTCATGGCCAAAATCATCGCAATTGCGGCATTTAATAATATTTTCTGGCTCCTTCGGACAATATCCCTCTAGTATCATTACGGATTGCTCCGTTTTGCTCATTGATCTTTTTTGACTCCTTGTTCTCGTTTGCATTCCTTTAGGGAGGTCAATTTCCAAGTTGGAATAGGGTTGTTAGAAGCCATCTGAAACTATACAATATTAGTATCGTCTCTTATTTGCTTGGGAGATAAACTCCCATGGGAAAACAGAGATTGGCTCTCGGGTGAAGGAAAAATGTTCCTGGTTAGTTTTTTTATGTATATTGTTATGTGTTGGACCTCGTAAGGAGACCTCAATCTTTTATTGTCTGGAGGGCGATAATAAATATCGACTTCATTGCCTCCTGGCATAACCGTTGCCCTTTTGCACACCTCTCGTCGCCATCCCAATCGAAAAGGCTCCAAATATATATCGGGTAAGGTATCCCTGTTTAATCGAGGAGTTCTCATGGACTCCGATAATGTGACCGATGAACTTTCGGACGCACGCAGTGATTGGGAATGCGCCTGAGAAATCTGTTCAGGAGTCAAGAAGAAGGTGATTGGTGTTGTTCTGGTTCCGCGACTGGTTTGTCAGAAATGTGCTCAGGCCTTTGAATCTCTTCCGTAAAACTCGAAGTTGATGTATGTAGCTTAGTTTCCGCGACTAATTTTTCATGATCAGACGGGGAAGCCTCCCCTGCCGCAGAAGGCGGACTATCATTAGATGGATAAGTGAGCTGGAAAGCTCGCATATAGTGGTAGGTACGGAGTAGGAGACGAGGGTCTTCAAAAAGAGCCATGCCCGGTTCACTATCAGAGTCCGTTGGTTGACGAGTTAATGCTGGTATAGCAGGAATGATCTGTTGATCTTCAGCTCGATCGTCCGAAATAGTAGATGGCGAGATAACAGACGAAGTAGTTGAGGAGGTCTCCGCAGGTTGGTGGTGCGCGCTACCACCGTCCGTTGGAGGACTAGGCTCAGGATCATCTGCCACTTTGGACTGAGAAGTGGGGGCATTTCCGGCATTGTCGAAGACAGCTAAATTTGTCCAGTAGAGTTTTAAATGCTCTAAGTTAACTTTCCCTACATTCTGCACTGAGTTAGCGTCCTCTAACTCATAGACAACGGGAGAATGTTTAGCAACTATTTTAAAGGGACCTTCCCATTTGGGACTGAGTTTTCTCATAATTTGACCTGTCGTACTTGATAAAGGATGTGTTTCCATCCATACTAGTGTTCCTACCTCAAATTCTAGAGCAGCGCTTCTCAAACTTTTTAACATTGCGGACCGGTTTTTTTTCAACTATGTATGACGGACCAGATATATTTTTTGTTTGCTATAAATTGAAATTTTCCAAGTTTAATGAATGAAGAAATGGTAAATACATTAGTAGTTTATTTATATACGCGTGAAAACCAATGTTATGAGATTACAACTTAATGGGAAGGATGAGCCAGGAGGCCTCTTTTCGCCATCCCCTACCAAAAACTGTGAACTATTTTCCAACAACAAAATTGATGTTCAATTTTATTTGAAACTATACAGGGTGTTTCTGGAAAGTCTGGCACAAATTAACAGGCATGTTCCTTGGGTCAAAAGGAGTCCGAAAGGTCCTATGACGTTTTGGGATAAAGCGCTCCGTTGCGACGTTATGGGCTCTCAAAGGTAGGCCGAAAAACAAGGAGATTTTGATGAATTATAGCACTAGTATTGTGGTTTTGACCCAATTTTTTTCGATTATTGAGCATAAGGCAATGATCGATATAAGTTCAAACCTAGTGGCCAAAAGCGTTAATCCCTTTGTTTTTATTAATGATTGTAATTAAAGGTAAGGAAAGTAGCTCAGATATCGGTTACTTGTTTGTTCAGATGTACTGGTAACTGACCAGTCTTTTATTCTTTATTTGAATTAGACACATTACTTTTACAATAATTCGAATGAACCCCATTACTTTTACAATATTAATTCGAATGAACCCCTTAACCTTTACAATAATTCGAATGAACCCCATTACTTTTACAATATTAATTCGAATGAACCCCTTAACCTTTACAATATTTCGAATGAACCCCTTAACCTTTACAATAATTCTCATAAACCCCTTTAGTTTTACAATAATTCGAATGAACCCCTTAAATTTTACAATAATTCGAATCGAACCCATTACATTTACAAAAATTCGAATCGAACCCATTACATTTACAATAATTCGAATCGAATCCATTACATTTACAATAATTCGAATGAACCCCATTACATTTACAATAATTCGAATGAACCCCATTACATTTACGATAATTCTAATGAACCCCAGTACTTTTACAATAATTCGAATCGAACCCTATTACTTTTACAATAATTCGAGTGAAACCCAATTACATTGTTCTACAAAAATTGTTCAAAATGGGCACCATCAACGTTTAAGCAAACTTGCGTGAGTACGCCATGAAGCACGTTAAGGTACACACATTTAAGCCGTCTGTAAAAAACCTACAACTTCTGACGTTGAAAACTACCCTAATGTTTAGACCAACACAGCAGGGGGAAATTCGAATTATTGTAAATGTAATGGTTCAATTCGAATTATTGTAAATGAAATGGGTTCGATTCGAATTATTGTAAAATTAATGGGTTCGATTCGAATTATTGTAAAATTTATGGGTTCGATTCAAATTATTGTAAAATTAATGGGTTCGATGCGATTTATTGTGAAATTAATGGGTTCGATTCGTTTTATTGTAAAATTTAAGAGGTTTATTCGAATTATTGTAAAACATAAGGGGTTCATTCGAATTATTGTAAAGGTTAAGGGGTTCATTCGAATTATTGTAAAGGTTAAGGGGTTCATTCGAAGTAATATTGTAAAAGTAATGGGGTTCATACGAATTATTGTAAAAGTAATGGGGTTCATACGAATTATTGTAAAAGTAATGTGTCTAATTCAAATAAAGAATAAAAGACTGGTCAGTTACCAGTACATCTGAACAAACAAGTAACCGATATCTGAGCTACTTTCTTTACCTTTAATTACAATCATTAATAAAAACAAAGGGATTAATGCTTTTGGCCGTTTAACACGTTCACGGTCTTCCACTAGGTTTGAACTTATTTCGATCATTGCCTTATGCTCAATTATCGAAAACAATTGCGTCAAAACCACAATACTAGTGCTATAATTCATCAAAATCTCCTTGTTTTTCGACCTACCTTTGAGAGCCCATAACCTCGCAACGGAGCGCTTTACCCCAAAACGTCATAGGACCTTTCGGACTCCTTTTGACCCAAGGAACATGCCTGCTAATTTGTGCCAGACTTTCCAGAAACACCCTGTATATTTTTGGTGACACCTAGCGGGGTTCTTCCAAAAAAAAAACCGCGGCCAATTCAACTTTAACTAAAGGGGTTAGGTCAGAAAGGGTAGAGGGAAGGTAACTATAATGGAACAGTCCGAACTCTAACTCGCGCGCACTTAACTCGGCGCACGTGATCCGTTAAGATGAAAATTCAAGAAGGTAAATACGACCTTGGTCTTTTTAAGCTTTTTGCCTATAGCAATAAGTTTTATACGGAGACCCCTGGAAGCAGGCTAGCTGGCAGGCACGCAGGCTGGCTGTTTCGCGTTCGCGTACATTTTCGTAGATTTAAATTACGCGGAAGAGCTCGCCGGAATTTGATTCTCCACCGCACTAGCGACATCTATACTAAATTCGATCATATTTTCGACGAGAAAATGCGGTCTTTCGGAGCTAGCGGGACTCGAACTTACGAGTGACTGACGACGCCGGTGTGGGATGCGGATGCTCTACGTTTGCGCCACTACGATTGTTGTTTAGCTATCGATATTTTTCCTATACTTTTCCACGCCTTAGCTTATTGGTAGCGTGAATGGGACTGACGTTGCCGGTGTGAATATCCCTTATTTCGGGTTTTGTTAAAGCAAAAAGCGTTAATATGCCTTGGGGCATATCTTGTTTATCTTTACTAATATAAAGAGGGAGTTGAAACAGAGAAAAGGCCATTAATACCAGGTAAAGGGAGATTCTGCCGGCGCTTGCTTGCGGACCGGCAGCCGCATGCCCGCGGACCGGTGCCGGTCCACGGACCACAGTTTGAGAAGCGCTGTCAAAACCACAATACTAGTGCTATAATTCATCAAAATCTCCTTGTTTTTCGGCCTACCTTTGAGAGCCCATAACGTCGCAACGGAGCGCTTTATCCCAAAACGTCATAGGACCTTTCGGACTCCTTTTGACCCAAGGAACATGCCTGTTAATTTGTGCCAGACTTTCCAGAAACACCCTGTATAGTTTCAAATAAAATTGAACATCAATTTTGTTGTTGGAAAATAGTTCACAGTTTTTGGTAGGGGATGGCGAAAAGAGGCCTCCTGGCTCATCCATCCCATTAAGTTGTAATCTCATAACATTGGTTTTCACGCGTATATAAATAAACTACTAATGTATTTACCATTTCTTCATTCATTAAACTTGGAAAATTTCAATTTATAGCAAACAAAAAATATATCTGGTCCGTCATACATAGTTGAAAAAAAACCGGTCCGCAATGTTAAAAAGTTTGAGAAGCGCTGTTCTAGAGGGTCATGACGGAGGTCATAGTATTTCTTCTGGTGAGCTTTGGCTAACTTAGATAATTCATTACTGAATTCTAATTGTTCTTTAAGAACTTTTAAAGCCTTAGCACGACCAGGGTCATCAGGGTCCTGAATGGGTTCTTCAATTTCTAAATCCCAAGGGAGACGTGGCTCCCGTCCAAAATTTAAAAAGATGGGGGATCTGCCCGTTGTTTCATGGGGTGCAGAATTTATAGCAAATTGAAGAAGGTCAAGGGATTCTTCCCATCTATCATGATGATTCCCTACAAAAAAGGATATGAGTTCGCCTATTACTCTATTGACTCGTTCGGTGGGATTTCCCTTTGGTGTGTAGGGGGTGGTAAACTTTGGATTAATTCTAAAAGCTCTGCACGTCTGCAGCCAAAGTTTCGAGGTAAATTGTACCCCTCTATCATTAAGAATAGCTTTAGGAGCTCCCCCACCTAGAAATAATAGACTTAAAAGCTTGGAAACAAGTCTTAGCTGTAATAGACTTAAGTGGTATCATCTCCACGAATTTTGTCATTTAATCGACAAATACTATAAGTTATTTATAATGGTGTCTACTTTGAGGAAAAGGTCCCATAATATCGACAATAATTTGGTCCCAAGGACTTGTTATTTCAGAGATTTGCATTAGCCCTGGCTTTTTTCTATTCCTAGCCTTAAATTGTTGGCATAAGGTACATCCTCTAACATAGTCCTGGACATCACTAACTATAGTTGGCCACCAGTATCTAAAAGTCACTTTACTTAGGGTCCTATCTTTGCCCCTGTGAGCTGATAAAGGGTGGTCGTGTAATAACCTCATGGCTTTTAGCGTCAAGCGGCGTGGTAAATAAATTTTTTCGGGATAATTCCTATAAGGTCTTCTATATAGAAGGTTATTTTAAAGTTCGAACAGTTTATTCCTAACTGGGTTATGTTCTTGCTAGGAATTGATTGTACGGGAAGCAAAAGGGTCTTCCCTAGTGATTTTCTTACATCTTCCAATGTAAATACAGAATATAAGGCTCTAGGACCTGGAGGACGTATCTGACGTTCAACAGAATCACTAGAGGACGTTGATGAACTACTACCGGTAGAATTTGAGCTTGTACTACTACTAGTTGGATCCTGAATACTAGTAGACTTAGAAGTAGAGGAGCTAAAGTCTATGCTTAAGACGTTTATCGGGGCCCTTGACAAAGCGTCAGCTACTACATTCTCCACTCCTTTCTTATGCTTAATAGTAAAATCAAAGGTTTGAAGGTACATTGCCCATTTAACTAGTCGAGAATTTGGTTCCCTGATATTAAATAACCACTGTAAAGCCTGATGGTCAGTAAGGACAGTGAATTTGCGACCTTCTAGAAAGGGCCTTAACTTCTTAACTGCCCAACAAATGGCTAAACATTCCTTCTCGCTAGTGGAGTACCTATTTTCTGCGCGTTTTAGTTCTGTACTAGCGTTAGCTATAGGAACTTCTACATTATCTTGAATTTGGGAAAGAAGGGCACCTAACCCGGCATCACTAGCATCTGTAGTTAAAATGCAAGGGAAATCCCTTCAGAAGGATGCTAAAGGATGAGCCTTACAAAATTGTTCCTTAATCTTTTCGAACGCCTGTTGCTGTTCGATATCCCAATTAAATTGTAGATCTTTTCTTTTTAGTTTGTAAATTGGGGCTACTATTTCGGAGTAATGATTAATAAATCTATTATGCCGTCCTACCATCCCTAAAAATCTCTTGACTTGCTTAATATTTTTAGGTGGAGGGAATTTCTCAATGGCTTTAATTTTTGAAGGATTAATATGCTCTCTTTTTTCGTTAACTATGTGACCAAAAATAGTAGCTTCTTTTTGAGCGAAACGACCTTTTTATAAATAAAGGGTGAAGCCCGCTTCTTTTAATCTATTAAGAACATATTCTCAGCGTTTCTTTTCCTTACTTGGATATCCTTTTCAATTTTCCTACAGGAATTCCTTAATTGTTCCATAGTAGTAAATTGCAAAAAGAGGAGTTCTAAGTTCATCCTTTAAATTACTTTTAATTATGGGAACTAACTCCTTTTCGGAAAGAGGATGAGTCATCCCTAAATTTAAATTCATAACATCCCGGAAAAAATCCTCAACCCGTAAATGCTAATCTTTCGAGAGGAACTTTTCCCGTCTGGTCTACTTGAGGATTTGTACATCGATTTATTAATGTAGGTAAATCCCTTACTAATTTATCCAAGCTAGCAGCTATTGCAGTATTTATTGCTACATTTTGAGATACGGCATTAGCCTGAGTGGTAGAATTATCTGCCAAAGTTTGAAGTAAAGGCAGCATAAAGGATCTTAATTCCTCATCTGTAGTATCTGGTCCAATTGGAAAAGGTTCTCTGTTGGAACCAGTATCTCTAGTGGGACGAGACGGAGACATTTGTTTTCCGGTAGTTCTAACTGTAGGATTAGGTAACGTGTTTGTAAAACTTACTTTAGGCCTGACGCTTTTAGACTCTGGTTTGGGAGGAACAAGGGTATCAACCCCAGTTTGAGGAGGGAAATTTGAGGGAGTTGAACATCCCTGCACAGAAAAAACAACGTTCAGAATCTAAACATTTTCCTAAACGTGAAAATGCAACGCGTTTTGAAACACGTTTCCTACCTATACACGTTACCAAATAAAATATTTAGATGAAAGACATGTTCAGAGAAAAACCATTTAGGTTGTAGGCATGCCTACCCGAAATGTGTTTAGGATGTAGTCGTGTCTACTCGAGATGTGTTTAGCTGGTAGTCGTGCCTTCTCGAACTGTGTTGAGGTTGTAGTCATGTTTACTCAAAATGTGTTTAGGTGGTAGTCATGCCTAATTGAGCTGTTTTTAGGTGGTTGTCATGTCTACTCGAGATGTGTTTAGGTTGTAGTCATGTCTACTAGAGATGTGTTTAGGTTGTAGTCATGTCTACTAGAGATGTGTTTAGGTTGTAGTCATGTCTACTAGAGATGTGTTTAGGTGGTAGTCATGTCTACTAGAGATGTGTTTAGGTGGTAGTCATGTCTACTAGAGATGTGTTTAGGTGGTAGTCATATCTACTAGAGATGTGTTTAGGTGGTAGTCATGTCTACTCGCGATGCGTGTAGGTGGTAGTCATGCCTACTTAAACTGTGTTTAGGTTGTAGTCATGTCTACTCGAGATGTGTGTAGGTGGTAGTCATGTCTACTTGAGATGTGTTTAGGTTGTAGTCATGTCTACTCGAGATGTGTTTAGGTGGTAGTCATGTCTGCTAGAGATGTGTTTAGGTGGTAGTCATGTCTGCTAGAGATGTGTTTAGGTGGTAGTTATGCCTAACCGAGTTGTGTGTGTGTGTGTGTGTGTGGGTGTGTCTGTCTGTGAGTCTGTCTGTCCGTTGTTACACCCACGTGACCGCGTTCGCAGTTTACGTATCGGAGCAAACGTGTTCCCAATTTCCGGACCGCATTGACAGTTCACAGAAATTTGGAAAATTGTATTTCTCTCCTTTGGCTAGTCTATACTTGAGTTCTCACACCACCATGTTTGGTCTTCGTCCATCCCATATGAACACCGGTCTGGTACTTTTCTGGCTTCCACCACCACCATCTTCTATTCTTTGTCAATCCCACATTGACACCAGTCTGCACTTACACTGGCTTCTAACACCACCATCCACAAAGTCTATTCCACATAGACACCAATCTATATCATTGGCTTCTACTCCGTTATCATCGTTTGGTTTTAGGATATACGCGGCGATCAGCTAGGGTTACGAGAAACGTCTAGCCTCCCTAAGGTGGGATCTCCACCAAAGGTTTTCGCAATTGCGCTTTTTCCTTACTATTATAATGGAATCGAATCGTATATATACCCCAAATTTGAAAAAAGCGGGCAAGAGGGGTACCCTTCACTTTAAACGTCAATATTAGCAACGTTTGAGAAGATAATAGGTATAACTTTATTTTAAACGATTTAACTATTATTAATGTTAATTATTGAAGATTAAAATAATTAAAAATAATTATATTTATTTAAATATTAAAGATAAACCTCTCGTGCAAAGAGAGAGATTATCATTGCCTCCTATATCTACCAAGGCCCGTGCATGCGATATATTTCCTTCATTGCCTCCTATATCTATCAAGGCCTGTGCATTGTGATATATTTCATTCATTGCCTCCTATATCTATTAAGGCCCGTGCATTGCGATATACTTTTCAAAACAACAACAAAAATGGGAAGCTCCTCTCAGAAACATAATAATTTCTTTTCTCTGTATATGAAATGAAAATATGGATAATATTGCTCTCCTTCTTTAATGGTATGAATCCTTGCCTGTCTATTAATATTTTACGTAAGAGAAATACGTATTTAGCGAAGCCTAGAGAGGATAAACATAAGCGAGATTGTTTCGGAAAAAAAATACTGCTTCCACTAATGGGTTTATACTCCTTGTTACTGTTGTATAGAGTAATCTTGATAAAAGCTTAAAAAATTACGAGAGGACAGATCTTTTTTATCCTTTTGTTTTATTCTTAATAAGAATATAAAACATTTATTTTGTATCAAAAAATATTTTTTGGTGCTGAGATTGCTTTAGAAAAATCCAAACGGTTAGGCATTGGTAAAAAAGACATGTGTAAGCTATTTGCAGAGATGATAATTGTTTTACATGTTTTAAATAAAACTGAAGCTTCCATTATTGTGTTTATGCTCCTTGTTTGTTTCTGGGTCAGTCCACGTGAAATCACCGAACGATGTCACCATGGGTAAACCGATTTTTTTCAAAGTTTACATACACTTTAAGCAAGCCTTAAAACTAATGATGGCGAGTTTTTAGGACTAAATACTGAAAAGTTTTTGAGATACGACAGTTTTAGTATAACCCTTGTTTTTTGCAGTGCACATTTAACAAATTCGGGTCTCTCCACATAAAGTGGAATAACTTTTCTTCTATGCCATCTATTTAAATGAAAATTGAGTTTCTTATGCATCTTTTCACGAGAAATGGACTAGTCTTGTTGAAATATTTCTAAAAATTCGGGTTTCGGCGTTATTAACACGCCAACCGAAAAAAACATTTTTTCGGGGGGTCCCATTCGGAGGGGAAAATGGCGATGTCAGAATATAGCATTCCCAATTATATGAGCTATTTTCAAGGCCCAGTGGGCAGGCCTTTCCAGTGATACTAAAATATTTTTATATATTTGGTTTTCTCTAAGATTTCCACGCGAAATTCTGATTTCATGATTTTTCCTAAAATTACAAATTATTAAAGGAATTCAAAATTCTTTAAACAAAGTTTTCAACTATGAAGCTTTATTTGCAGCAGGATTATTTACTAGACAGTATTAGATCTATATATAAACATGTTTTAATGTCAATGCCTTAATAATTTCCAGTTCGTTTTCCGTTAGTTTCAAAATCCTAGCTCTTGAACCAGTGGCCGTTGGATCTGATACGAAGCACAAAATTGAGTTAAGAGGAACATGGCAAATATCATCAATTAAAGGCCAAGAGATATGATTGGAATTCGGGTCTCGTTTCATAAACTTTGGGAGAAAATCATTTTCTTCCCTGAACTTTTCGAGTACTAAAGCAATATACCAATCTTTATACACCAATGTGTGTGTATGTGAAGTTCATCAAAACATAAAGTTAAATGACAGCTGCTCTACCAATTAAAACAGATTATAAAACTCTAATGATGAAACAAGTATGCGACATCGACGAACGCCAATGCATGCTTCACGGCTGTGTGAACTGTCCTGGGGAATTGGAGTTTTCTAAATACTTGAGAGCTTTATTTGAAGAAAAGGAAATGGATTCTGGTGATGAGATTACTTATAAAATATGGTTACATCAGTGATGGGCGAATAAAATTAATTGACATCACAGAAAGTATAAGCGATTTCGTTGACAATTTTGGCAACCGTATTCGTCGAGCAATTCCGCATCATTTCATTGCCAAATCCCAGGGGTCATACTTAAGGAAAATTAAAGAAAACCTTCCCCAAGATCACGTTGTGACACTTTTGGACTTTACTGAAAACTACTCTTTCGTCGTTCAAGATGCTGTTCAAGGTTTTCACTGGGAAAACAGTCAGGCAACATTGCATCCATTTGTAACATACTACAAAAAGGAAACAAATTTGAACTGTTTAAGCTCTTGCATTATTAGTGACGAAATGGACCATGGTGCCGGATCAGTTCACTGTTTCGTAAGCATTTTTGTTAAACACCTCGTTTCTGTTTTTCCAAATTTAAAACACATTCATTACTTCAGTGATGGAGCAGCGTCACAATACAAAAATTGCAAAAATTGGTTGAACCTTTGTCACCATGAGGCTGACTTCGGTGTTCCTGCAGATTGGAATTTTTTCGCAACAAGTCATGGGAAAAGTCCGTGTGACGGAATTGGAGGAACGGTAAAACGCTTGGTCACGAGAGCATCTCTTCAAAAACCCTTAGACAAGCAAATTGTTACTCCAATTCAGTTTTTCGAATGGGCCGAGGCGCTCATAGAGTCCATAAAGTTCATTTATGTTAGCAAAGAAGAAGTCCAGCAACATCACGAAAAGATTGACGACAGGCTATCTAAAGCTTCAACTATTGTTGGTACCCGAAGCCACCACAGATTTGTGCCAGTGTCAAAATTTGAACTAATGATGTACCGCATATCTGAAGACGAATTTGGATCAAAAGTCAAAGTCGTGCAAGAAAATTCGCAAACAGCGAATCTCATTCAATTTGGTGATATATCAATTGGGCATTATTTCGCAGCGACGTACGATAAAGATTGGTATATTGCTTTAGTACTCGAAAAGTTCAGGGAAGAAAATGATTTTCTCCCAAAGTTTATGAAACGAGACCCGAATTCCAATCATATCTCTTGGCCTTTAATTGATGATATTTGCCATGTTCCTCTTAACTCAATTTTGTGCTTCGTATCAGATCCAACGGCCACTGGTTCAAGAGCTAGGATTTTGAAACTAACGGAAAACGAACTGGAAATTATTAAGGCATTGACATTAAAACATGTTTATATATAGATCTAATACTGTCTAGTAAATAATCCTGCTGCAAATAAAGCTTCATAGTTGAAAACTTTGTTTAAAGAATTTTGAATTCCTTTAATAATTTGTAATTTTAGGAAAAATCATGAAATCAGAATTTCGCGTGGAAATCTTAGAGAAAACCAAATATATAAAAATATTTTAGTATCACTGGAAAGGCCTGCCCACTGGGCCTTGAAAATAGCTCATATAATTGGGAATGCTATATTCTGACATCGCCATTTTCCCCTCCGAATGGGACCCCCCGAAAAAATGTTTTTTTCGGTTGGCGTGTTAATAACGCCGAAACCCGAATTTTTAGAAATATTTCAACAAGACTAGTCCATTTCTCGTGAAAAGATGCATAAGAAACTCAATTTTCATTTAAATAGATGGAATAGAAGAAAAGTTATTCCACTTTATGTGAAGAGACCCGAATTTGTTAAATGTGCACTGCAAAAAACAAGGGTTATACTAAAACTGTCGTATCTCAAAAACTTTTCAGTATTTAGTCCTAAAAACTCGCCATCATTAGTTTTAAGGCTTGCTTAAAGTGTATGTAAACTTTGAAAAAAATCGGTTTACCCATGGTGACATCGTTTGGTGATTTCACGTGGACTGACCCTTCTCTGAAAACCATCTAGGTGTAGATAACAGTTAGACCAAAAATTTCAAAAAAACCTAGTTGAAAATAGACCATTTAAATTTGCGGGAGCCATTCTTGAGAATTTTTCTTTGCTTGTAGGTTGTCAATTTATCTACCAGTAAATATTTGTGTTTGGAAGTTGAATGTTAAGTCAAATTAAGTGGTTGTAAAGAGCCAGCAGGTTTTTGCCGCTCCTTTTTGTGAGTATTCGATTTTTGTATGTAAAATGGAGGAAGATAATGTTGAGAGTAAGGATGAAATGCGGAAGCGCAAAGCGCGGGAAAGGATGAGGGCAAAAAGGTCGACGTTTTCATTGGATACTTAAGTTTATATAATCTTCTCGACACGGAGAGGTAATATTTTGGTTTTCCCGACTTGTTAAATGTTAATACCGAGCTCGCCAGGACTCGAACCTGGAATCTTCTGCTCAGTAGGCAGACGCGTTATCCATTGCGCCACAAGCCCGGTAGCTGTTTATCTAGATGCTATTGAAGCATTGCAATATTATCAATTTCCCTTCCGTTATACTCTAATTATCATCTTTAAATGTTGATACCGAGCTCGCCAGAACTCGAACCTGGAATCTTCTGCTCCGTTGCAGTCGCGTTATCCATTACGCTACAAGCCCTTGCTTTCTACTATACAAAACTTTTCCAAACATTGTATTTATGCATTTTTTATGACGCATAAAAGATCTTTCACTAAAACAAAAACCGAGCTCGCCAAGACTCAAACCTGGAATCTTCTGCTTCGAAGGCAGACGCGTTATCCATTGCGCTACAAGCCCTTGCTCTCTAATATTAAAAACCTTTCCAAACATTGTATTTATGCATTTTTAATGACGCATAAAAGATCGTTTACTAAAACAAACACCGAGCTTGCCAGGACTCGAACCTGGAATCTTCTGCTCCGTAGGCAGACGCGTTATCCATTGCGCCACAAGCCCGTTAGCTGTTTATCTAGATGCTATTGAAGCATTGCAATATTATAAATTTCCCTTCCGTTATACTCTAATTATCATCTTTAAATGTTAATACCGAGCTCGCCAGGACTCGAACCTGGAATCTTCTGCTTCGAAGGCAGACGCGTTATCCATTACGCTACAAGCCCTTGCTGTCTACTATAAAAACTTTTCCAAACATTGTATTTATGCATTTTTTATGACGCATAAAAGACCTTTCACTAAAACAAACAACGAGCTTGCCAGGACTCGAACCTGGAATCTTCTGCTTTAAAGGCAGACGCGTTATCCATTACGCTACAAGCCCTTGCTCTCTAATATAAAAAACTTTTCCAAACATTGTATTTATGCATTTTTAATGACGCATAAAAGATCTTTTACTAAAACAAACACAGAGCTTGCCAGGACTCGAACCTGGAATCTTCTGCTCCGTAGGCAGACGCGTTATCCATTGCGCCACAAGCCCGTTAGCTGTTTATCTAGATGCTATTGAAGCATTGCAATATTATAAATTTCCCTTCCGTTATACTCTAATTATCATCTTTAAATGTTAATACCGAGCTCGCCAGGACACGAACCTGGAATCTTCTGCTCCGTAGGCAGACGCGTTATCCATTGCGCGACAAGCCCGTTAGAGGTCGATCAAAATGCTATTGAGGGATTGCAATATTATAAATTTCTCCTACGTTGTACTCTAATAATCATCTTTAAATGTTTATTCCGATATTGCCAAGACTCGAACCTGGAACCCTCTGCTTCGAAGCAAGACGCTTTATCAATTACGCTACAAGCTCTTGCTCCGTAATATAAACAACTTTTCCAAACATTGTATTTATGCATTTTTTATGACGCATAAAGATCTTTTACTAAAACAAACACCGAGCTTGCCAGGACTCGAACCTGGAATCTTCTGCTTCTAAGGCAGACGCGTTATCCATTACGCTACAAGCTCTTGCTCTCTAATATAAAAAACTTTTCCAAACATTGTATTTATGCATTTTTATTGACGCATAAAAGATCTTTTACTAAAACAAACACCGAGCTTGCCAGGACTCGAACCTGGAATCTTCTGCTTCGAAGGCAGACGCGTTATCCATTGCGCCACAAGCCCGTTAGCTGTTTATCTAGATGCTATTGAAGCATTGCAATATTATAAATTTCCCTTCCGTTATACTCTAATTATCATTTTTAAATGTTAATACCGAGCTCGCCAGGACTCGAACCTGGAATCTTCTGCTCAGTAGGCAGACGCGTTATCCATTACGCTACAAGCTCTTGCTTTCTACTATAAAAAACTTTTCCAAGCATTGTATTTATGCATTTTTTATGACGCATAAAAGACCTTTCACTAAAACAAACAACGAGCTTGCCAGGACTCGAACCTGGAATCTTTTGCTTTGAAGGCAGACGCGTTATCCATTACGCTACAAGCCCGTGCTCTCTAATATAAAAAACTTTTCCAAACATTGTATTTATGCATTTTAAATGACGCATTAAAGATCTTTTACTAAAACAAACACCGAACTTGCCAGGACTCGAACCTGGAATCTTCTGCTTCGAAGGCAGACGCGTTATCCATTACGCTACAAGCCCTTGCTTTCTACTATAAAAAACTTTTCCAAACATTGTATTTATGCATTTTTAATGACGCATAAAAGATCTTTTACTAAAACAAACACAGAGCTTGCCAGGACTCGAACCTAAAATCTTCTGCTCCGTAGGCAGACGCGTTATCCATTGCGCCACAAGCCCGTTAGCTGTTTATCTAGATGCTATTGAAGCATTGCAATATTATAAATTTCCCTTCCGTTATTCTCTAATTATCATCTTTAAATGTTAATACCGAGCTCGCCAGGACTCGAACCTGGAATCTTCTGCTCCGTTGCAGACGCGTAATCCATTGCGCGACAAGCCCGTTAGAGGTCGATCAAAATGCTATTGAGGCATTGCAATATTATAAATTTCTCCTACGTTGTACTCTAATAATCATCTTTAAATGTTTATTCCGAGATTGCCAAGACTCGAACCTGGAACCTTCTGCTTCGAAGGCAGACGCTTTATCCATTACGCTACAAGCTCTTGCTCCGTATTATAAACAACTTTTCCAAACATTGTATTTATGCATTTTTTATGACGCATAAAAGATCTTTCACTAAAACAAACACCGAGCTTGCCAGGACTCGAACCTGGAATCTTCTGCTTCTAAGGCAGACGCGTTATCCATTACGCTACAAGCTCTTGCTCTCTAATATAAAAAACTTTTCCAAACATTGTATTTATGCATTTTTATTGACGCATAAAAGATCTTTTACTAAAACAAACACCGAGCTTGCCAGGACTCGAACCTGGAATCTTCTGCTTCGAAGGCAGACGCGTTATCCATTGCGCCACAAGCCCGTTAGCTGTTTATCTAGATGCTATTGAAGCATTGCAATATTATAAATTTCCCTTCAGTTATACTCTAATTATCATCTTTAAATGTTAATACCGAGCTCGCCAGGACACGAACCTGGAATCTTCTGCTCCGTAGGCAGACGCGTAATCCATTGCGCGACAAGCCCGTTAGAGGTCGATCAAAATGCTATTGAGGGATTGCAATATTATAAATTTCTCCTACGTTGTACTCTAATAATCATCTTTAAATGTTTATTCCGATATTGCCAAGACTCGAACCTGGAACCCTCTGCTTCGAAGCAAGACGCTTTATCAATTACGCTACAAGCTCTTGCTCCGTATTATAAACAACTTTTCCAAACATTGTATTTATGCATTTTTTATGACGCATAAAGATCTTTTACTAAAACAAACACCGAGCTTGCCAGGACTCGAACCTGGAATCTTCTGCTCCGTAGGCAGACGCGTTATCCATTGCGCCACAAGCCCGTTAGCTGTTTATCTAGATGCTATTGAAGCATTGCAATATTATAAATTTCCCTTCCGTTATACTCTAATTATCATCTTTAAATGTTAATACCGAGCTCGCCAGGACTCGAACCTGGAATCTTCTGCTTCGAAGGCAGACGCGTTATCCATTACGCTACAAGCCCTTGCTTTCTACTATAAAAAACTTTTCCAAGCATTGTATTTATGCATTTTTTATGACGCATAAAAGACCTTTCACTAAAACAAACAACAAGCTTGACAGGACTCGAACCTGGAATCTTTTGCTTTTAAGGCAGACGCGTTATCCATTACGCTACAAGCCCGTGCTCTCTAATATAAAAAACTTTTCCAAACATTGTATTTATGCATTTTAAATGACGCATTAAAGATCTTTTACTAAAACAAACACCGAACTTGCCAGGACTCGAACCTGGAATCTTCTGCTTCGAAGGCAGACGCGTTATCCATTACGCTACAAGCCCGTTAGCTGTTTATCTAGATGCTATTGAAGCATTGCAATATTATAAATTTCCCTTCCGTTATTCTCTAATTATCATCTTTAAATGTTAATACCGAGCTCGCCAGGACTCGAACCTGGAATCTTCTGCTCCGTTGCAGACGCGTAATCCATTGCGCGACAAGCCCGTTAGAGGTCGATCAAAATGCTATTGAGGCATTGCAATATTATAAATTTCTCCTACGTTGTACTCTAATAATCATCTTTAAATGTTTATTCTGAGATTGCCAAGACTCGAACCTGGAACCTTCTGCTTCGAAGGCAGACGCTTTATTCATTACGCTACAAGCTCTTGCTCCGTATTATAAACAACTTTTCCAAACATTGTATTTATGCATTTTTTATGACGCATAAAAGATCTTTCACTAAAACAAACACCGAGCTTGCCAGGACTCGAACCTGGAATCTTCTGCTTCGAAGGCAGACGCGTTATCCATTACGCTACAAGCCCTTGCTCTCTAACATAAAAAACTTTTCCAAACATTGTATTTATGCATTTTTAATGACGCATAAAAGATCTTTTACTAAAACAAACACCGAGCTTGCCAGGACTCGAACCTGGAATCTTCTGCTTCGAAGGCAGACGCGTTATCCATTGCGCCACAAGCCCGTTAGCTGTTTATCTAGATGCTATTGAAGCATTGCAATATTATAAATTTCCCTTCCGTTATACTCTAATTATCATTTTTAAATGTTAATACCGAGCTCGCCAGGACTCGAACCTGGAATCTTCTGCTCAGTAGGCAGACGCGTTATCCATTGCGCCACAAGCCCGTTAGCTGTTTATCTAGATGCTATTGAAGCATTGCAATATTATCAATTTCCCTTCCGTTATACTCTAACTATCATCTTTAAATGTTGATACCGAGCTCGCCAGGACTCGAACCTGGAATCTTCTGCTCCGTTGCAGTCGCGTTATCTATTACGCTACAAGCCCTTGCTTTCTACTATAAAAAACTTTTCCAAACATTGTATTTATGCATTTTTTATGACGCATAAAAGATCTTTCACTAAAACAAAAACCGAGCTCGCCAAGACTCAAACCTGGAATCTTCTGCTTCGAAGGCAGACGCGTTATCCATTGCGCCACAAGCCCGTTAGCTGTTTATCTAGATGCTATTGAAGCATTGCAATATTATAAGTTTCCCTTCCGTTATACTCTAATTATCATCTTTAAATGTTAATACCGAGCTCGCCAGGACACGAACCTGGAATCTTCTGCTCCGTAGGCAGACGCGTTATCCATTGCGCGACAAGCCCGTTAGAGGTCGATCAAAATGCTATTGAGGGATTGCAATATTATAAATTTCTCCTACGTTGTACTCTAATAATCATCTTTAAATGTTCTGCTTCGAAGGCAGACGCGTTATCCATTGCGCCACAAGCCCGTTAGCTGTTTATCTAGATGCTATTGAAGCATTGCAATATTATAAATTTCCCTTCAGTTATACTCTAATTATCATCTTTAAATGTTAATACCGAGCTCGCCAGGACACGAACCTGGAATCTTCTGCTCCGTAGGCAGACGCGTAATCCATTGCGCGACAAGCCCGTTAGAGGTCGATCAAAATGCTATTGAGGGATTGCAATATTATAAATTTCTCCTACGTTGTACTCTAATAATCATCTTTAAATGTTTATTCCGATATTGCCAAGACTCGAACCTGGAACCTTCTGCTTCGAAGGCAGACGCTTTATTCATTACGCTACAAGCTCTTGCTCCGTATTATAAACAACTTTTCCAAACATTGTATTTATGCATTTTTTATGACGCATAAAAGATCTTTCACTAAAACAAACACCGAGCTTGCCAGGACTCGAACCTGGAATCTTCTGCTTCGAAGGCAGACGCGTTATCCATTACGCTACAAGCCCTTGCTCTCTAACATAAAAAACTTTTCCAAACATTGTATTTATGCATTTTTAATGACGCATAAAAGATCTTTTACTAAAACAAACACCGAGCTTGCCAGGACTCGAACCTGGAATCTTCTGCTTCGAAGGCAGACGCGTTATCCATTCCGCCACAAGCCCGTTAGCTGTTTATCTAGATGCTATTGAAGCATTGCAATATTATAAATTTCCCTTCCGTTATACTCTAATTATCATTTTTAAATGTTAATACCGAGCTCGCCAGGACTCGAACCTGGAATCTTCTGCTCAGTAGGCAGACGCGTTATCCATTGCGCCACAAGCCCGTTAGCTGTTTATCTAGATGCTATTGAAGCATTGCAATATTATCAATTTCCCTTCCGTTATACTCTAACTATCATCTTTAAATGTTGATACCGAGCTCGCCAGGACTCGAACCTGGAATCTTCTGCTCCGTTGCAGTCGCGTTATCTATTACGCTACAAGCCCTTGCTTTCTACTATAAAAAACTTTTCCAAACATTGTATTTATGCATTTTTTATGACGCATAAAAGATCTTTCACTAAAACAAAAACCGAGCTCGCCAAGACTCAAACCTGGAATCTTCTGCTTCGAAGGCAGACGCGTTATCCATTGCGCCACAAGCCCGTTAGCTGTTTATCTAGATGCTATTGAAGCATTGCAATATTATAAGTTTCCCTTCCGTTATACTCTAATTATCATCTTTAAATGTTAATACCGAGCTCGCCAGGACACGAACCTGGAATCTTCTGCTCCGTAGGCAGACGCGTTATCCATTGCGCGACAAGCCCGTTAGAGGTCGATCAAAATGCTATTGAGGGATTGCAATATTATAAATTTCTCCTACGTTGTACTCTAATAATCATCTTTAAATGTTCTGCTTCGAAGGCAGACGCGTTATCCATTGCGCCACAAGCCCGTTAGCTGTTTATCTAGATGCTATTGAAGCATTGCAATATTATAAATTTCCCTTCAGTTATACTCTAATTATCATCTTTAAATGTTAATACCGAGCTCGCCAGGACACGAACCTGGAATCTTCTGCTCCGTAGGCAGACGCGTAATCCATTGCGCGACAAGCCCGTTAGAGGTCGATCAAAATGCTATTGAGGGATTGCAATATTATAAATTTCTCCTACGTTGTACTCTAATAATCATCTTTAAATGTTTATTCCGATATTGCCAAGACTCGAACCTGGAACCCTCTGCTTCGAAGCAAGACGCTTTATCAATTACGCTACAAGCTCTTGCTCCGTATTATAAACAACTTTTCCAAACATTGTATTTATGCATTTTTTATGACGCATAAAGATCTTTTACTAAAACAAACACCGAGCTTGCCAGGACTCGAACCTGGAATCTTCTGCTCCGTAGGCAGACGCGTTATCCATTGCGCCACAAGCCCGTTAGCTGTTTATCTAGATGCTATTGAAGCATTGCAATATTATAAATTTCCCTTCCGTTATACTCTAATTATCATCTTTAAATGTTAATACCGAGCTCGCCAGGACTCGAACCTGGAATCTTCTGCTTCGAAGGCAGACGCGTTATCCATTACGCTACAAGCCCTTGCTTTCTACTATAAAAAACTTTTCCAAGCATTGTATTTATGCATTTTTTATGACGCATAAAAGACCTTTCACTAAAACAAACAACAAGCTTGCCAGGACTCGAACCTGGAATCTTTTGCTTTTAAGGCAGACGCGTTATCCATTACGCTACAAGCCCGTGCTCTCTAATATAAAAAACTTTTCCAAACATTGTATTTATGCATTTTAAATGACGCATTAAAGATCTTTTACTAAAACAAACACCGAACTTGCCAGGACTCGAACCTGGAATCTTCTGCTTCGAAGGCAGACGCGTTATCCATTACGCTACAAGCCCGTTAGCTGTTTATCTAGATGCTATTGAAGCATTGCAATATTATAAATTTCCCTTCCGTTATTCTCTAATTATCATCTTTAAATGTTAATACCGAGCTCGCCAGGACTCGAACCTGGAATCTTCTGCTCCGTTGCAGACGCGTAATCCATTGCGCGACAAGCCCGTTAGAGGTCGATCAAAATGCTATTGAGGCATTGCAATATTATAAATTTCTCCTACGTTGTACTCTAATAATCATCTTTAAATGTTTATTCTGAGATTGCCAAGACTCGAACCTGGAACCTTCTGCTTCGAAGGCAGACGCTTTATCCATTACGCTACAAGCTCTTGCTCCGTATTATAAACAACTTTTCCAAACATTGTATTTATGCATTTTTTATGACGCATAAAAGATCTTTCACTAAAACAAACACCGAGCTTGCCAGGACTCGAACCTGGAATCTTCTGCTTCGAAGGCAGACGCGTTATCCATTACGCTACAAGCCCTTGCTCTCTAACATAAAAAACTTTTCCAAACATTGTATTTATGCATTTTTAATGACGCATAAAAGATCTTTTACTAAAACAAACACCGAGCTTGCCAGGACTCGAACCTGGAATCTTCTGCTTCGAAGGCAGACGCGTTATCCATTGCGCCACAAGCCCGTTAGCTGTTTATCTAGATGCTATTGAAGCATTGCAATATTATAAATTTCCCTTCCGTTATACTCTAATTATCATTTTTAAATGTTAATACCGAGCTCGCCAGGACTCGAACCTGGAATCTTCTGCTCAGTAGGCAGACGCGTTATCCATTGCGCCACAAGCCCGTTAGCTGTTTATCTAGATGCTATTGAAGCATTGCAATATTATCAATTTCCCTTCCGTTATACTCTAACTATCATCTTTAAATGTTGATACCGAGCTCGCCAGGACTCGAACCTGGAATCTTCTGCTCCGTTGCAGTCGCGTTATCTATTACGCTACAAGCCCTTGCTTTCTACTATAAAAAACTTTTCCAAACATTGTATTTATGCATTTTTTATGACGCATAAAAGATCTTTCACTAAAACATAAACCGAGCTCGCCAAGACTCAAACCTGGAATCTTCTGCTTCGAAGGCAGACGCGTTATCCATTGCGCCACAAGCCCGTTAGCTGTTTATCTAGATGCTATTGAAGCATTGCAATATTATAAGTTTCCCTTCCGTTATACTCTAATTATCATCTTTAAATGTTAATACCGAGCTCGCCAGGACACGAACCTGGAATCTTCTGCTCCGTAGGCAGACGCGTTATCCATTGCGCGACAAGCCCGTTAGAGGTCGATCAAAATGCTATTGAGGGATTGCAATATTATAAATTTCTCCTACGTTGTACTCTAATAATCATCTTTAAATGTTTATTCCGAGATTGCCAAGACTCGAACCTGGAACCCCCTGATTCGAAGCAAGACGCTTTATCCATTGCGCCACAAGCTCTTGCTCCGTACTATAAACAACTTTTCCAAACATTGCATTTATGCATTTTTTATGACGCATAAAGATCTTTTACTAAAACAAACACCGAGCTTGCCAAAACTCGAACCTGGAATCTTCTGCTCTGTAGGCAGACGCGTTATACATTGCGCCACAAGCCCGTTAGCTGTTTATCTAGATGCTATTGAAGCATTGCAATATTATAAATTTCCCTTCCGTTATACTCTAATTATCATCTTTAAATGTTAATACCGAGCTCGCCAGGACTCGAACCTGGAATCTTCTGCTTCGAAGGCAGACGCGTTATCCATTAAACTACAAGCCCTTGCTTTCTACTATAAAAAACTTTTCCAAACATTGTATTTATGCATTTTTTATGACGCATAAAAGACCTTTCACTAAAACAATCAACGAGCTTGCCAGGACTCGAACCTGGAATCTTCTGCTTCAAAGGCAGACGCGTTATCCATTACGCTACAAGCCCTTGCTCTCTAATATAAAAAACTTTTCCAAACATTGTATTTATGCATTTTTAATGACGCATAAAAGATCTTTTACTAAAACAAACACAGAGCTTGCCAGGACTCGAACCTGGAATCTTCTGCTCCGTAGGCAGACGCGTTATCCATTGCGCCACAAGCCCGTTAGCTGTTTATCGAGATGCTATTGAAGCATTGCAATATTATAAATTTCCCTTCCGTTATACTCTAATTATCATCTTTAAATGTTAATACCGAGCTCGCCAGGACTCGAACCTGGAATCTTCTGCTTCGAAGGCAGACGCGTTATCCATTACGCTTCAAGCCCTTGCTTTCTACTATAAAAAACTTTTCCAAACATTGTATTTATGCATTTTTAATGACGCATAAAAGATCTTTTACTAAAACAAACACAGAGCTTGCCAGGACTCGAACCTGGAATCTTCTGCTCCGTAGGCAGACGCGTTATCCATTGCGCCACAAGCCCGTTAGCTGTTTATCTAGATGCTATTGAAGCATTGCAATATTATAAATTTCCCTTCCGTTATACTCTAATTATCATCTTTAAATGTTAATACCGAGCTCGCCAGGACACGAACCTGGAATCTTCTGCTCAGTAGGCAGACGCGTTATCCATTACGCTACAAGCTCTTGCTTTCTACTATAAAAAACTTTTCCAAGCATTGTATTTATGCATTTTTTATGACGCATAAAAGACCTTTCACTAAAACAAACAACGAGCTTGCCAGGACTCGAACCTGGAATCTTCTGCTTCGAAGGCAGACGCGTTATCCATTGCGCCACAAGCCCGTTAGCTGTTTATCTAGATGCTATTGAAGCATTGCAATATTATAAATTTCCCTTCCGTTATTCTCTAATTATCATCTTTAAATGTTAATACCGAGCTCGCCAGGACACGAACCTGGAATCTTCTGCTCAGTAGGCAGACGCGTTATCCATTACGCTACAAGCTCTTGCTTTCTACTATAAAAAACTTTTCCAAGCATTGTATTTATGCATTTTTTATGACGCATAAAAGACCTTTCACTAAAACAAACAACGAGCTTGCCAGGACTCGAACCTGGAATCTTCTGCTTCGAAGGCAGACGCGTTATCCATTGCGCCACAAGCCCGTTAGCTGTTTATCTAGATGCTATTGAAGCATTGCAATATTATAAATTTCCCTTCCGTTATACTCTAATTATCATCTTTAAATGTTAATACCGAGCTCGCCAGGACTCGAACCTGGAATCTTCTGCTTCGAAGGCAGACGCGTTATCCATTACGCTACAAGCCCTTGCTCTCTACTATAAAAAACTTTTCCAAGCATTGTATTTATGCATTTTTTATGACGCATAAAAGACCTTTCACTAAAACAAACAACAAGCTTGCCAGGACTCGAACCTGGAATCTTTTGCTTTTAAGGCAGACGCGTTATCCATTACGCTACAAGCCCGTGCTCTCTAATATAAAAAACTTTTCCAAACATTGTATTTATGCATTTTAAATGACGCATTAAAGATCTTTTACTAAAACAAACACCGAACTTGCCAGGACTCGAACCTGGAATCTTCTGCTTCGAAGGCAGACGCGTTATCCATTACGCTACAAGCCCGTTAGCTGTTTATCTAGATGCTATTGAAGCATTGCAATATTATAAATTTCCCTTCCGTTATTCTCTAATTATCATCTTTAAATGTTAATACCGAGCTCGCCAGGACTCGAACCTGGAATCTTCTGCTCCGTTGCAGACGCGTAATCCATTGCGCGACAAGCCCGTTAGAGGTCGATCAAAATGCTATTGAGGCATTGCAATATTATAAATTTCTCCTACGTTGTACTCTAATAATCATCTTTAAATGTTTATTCTGAGATTGCCAAGACTCGAACCTGGAACCTTCTGCTTCGAAGGCAGACGCTTTATCCATTACGCTACAAGCTCTTGCTCCGTATTATAAACAACTTTTCCAAACATTGTATTTATGCATTTTTTATGACGCATAAAAGATCTTTCACTAAAACAAACACCGAGCTTGCCAGGACTCGAACCTGGAATCTTCTGCTTCGAAGGCAGACGCGTTATCCATTACGCTACAAGCCCTTGCTCTCTAACATAAAAAACTTTTCCAAACATTGTATTTATGCATTTTTAATGACGCATAAAAGATCTTTTACTAAAACAAACACCGAGCTTGCCAGGACTCGAACCTGGAATCTTCTGCTTCGAAGGCAGACGCGTTATCCATTGCGCCACAAGCCCGTTAGCTGTTTATCTAGATGCTATTGAAGCATTGCAATATTATAAATTTCCCTTCCGTTATACTCTAATTATCATTTTTAAATGTTAATACCGAGCTCGCCAGGACTCGAACCTGGAATCTTCTGCTCAGTAGGCAGACGCGTTATCCATTGCGCCACAAGCCCGTTAGCTGTTTATCTAGATGCTATTGAAGCATTGCAATATTATCAATTTCCCTTCCGTTATACTCTAACTATCATCTTTAAATGTTGATACCGAGCTCGCCAGGACTCGAACCTGGAATCTTCTGCTCCGTTGCAGTCGCGTTATCTATTACGCTACAAGCCCTTGCTTTCTACTATAAAAAACTTTTCCAAACATTGTATTTATGCATTTTTTATGACGCATAAAAGATCTTTCACTAAAACATAAACCGAGCTCGCCAAGAATCAAACCTGGAATCTTCTGCTTCGAAGGCAGACGCGTTATCCATTGCGCCACAAGCCCGTTAGCTGTTTATCTAGATGCTATTGAAGCATTGCAATATTATAAGTTTCCCTTCCGTTATACTCTAATTATCATCTTTAAATGTTAATACCGAGCTCGCCAGGACACGAACCTGGAATCTTCTGCTCCGTAGGCAGACGCGTTATCCATTGCGCGACAAGCCCGTTAGAGGTCGATCAAAATGCTATTGAGGGATTGCAATATTATAAATTTCTCCTACGTTGTACTCTAATAATCATCTTTAAATGTTTATTCCGAGATTGCCAAGACTCGAACCTGGAACCCCCTGATTCGAAGCAAGACGCTTTATCCATTGCGCCACAAGCTCTTGCTCCGTACTATAAACAACTTTTCCAAACATTGCATTTATGCATTTTTTATGACGCATAAAGATCTTTTACTAAAACAAACACCGAGCTTGCCAAAACTCGAACCTGGAATCTTCTGCTCTGTAGGCAGACGCGTTATACATTGCGCCACAAGCCCGTTAGCTGTTTATCTAGATGCTATTGAAGCATTGCAATATTATAAATTTCCCTTCCGTTATACTCTAATTATCATCTTTAAATGTTAATACCGAGCTCGCCAGGACTCGAACCTGGAATCTTCTGCTTCGAAGGCAGACGCGTTATCCATTAAACTACAAGCCCTTGCTTTCTACTATAAAAAACTTTTCCAAACATTGTATTTATGCATTTTTTATGACGCATAAAAGACCTTTCACTAAAACAATCAACGAGCATGCCAGGACTCGAACCTGGAATCTTCTGCTTCAAAGGCAGACGCGTTATCCATTACGCTACAAGCCCTTGCTCTCTAATATAAAAAACTTTTCCAAACATTGTATTTATGCATTTTTAATGACGCATAAAAGATCTTTTACTAAAACAAACACAGAGCTTGCCAGGACTCGAACCTGGAATCTTCTGCTCCGTAGGCAGACGCGTTATCCATTGCGCCACAAGCCCGTTAGCTGTTTATCGAGATGCTATTGAAGCATTGCAATATTATAAATTTCCCTTCCGTTATACTCTAATTATCATCTTTAAATGTTAATACCGAGCTCGCCAGGACTCGAACCTGGAATCTTCTGCTTCGAAGGCAGACGCGTTATCCATTACGCTTCAAGCCCTTGCTTTCTACTATAAAAAACTTTTCCAAACATTGTATTTATGCATTTTTAATGACGCATAAAAGATCTTTTACTAAAACAAACACAGAGCTTGCCAGGACTCGAACCTGGAATCTTCTGCTCCGTAGGCAGACGCGTTATCCATTGCGCCACAAGCCCGTTAGCTGTTTATCTAGATGCTATTGAAGCATTGCAATATTATAAATTTCCCTTCCGTTATACTCTAATTATCATCTTTAAATGTTAATACCGAGCTCGCCAGGACACGAACCTGGAATCTTCTGCTCAGTAGGCAGACGCGTTATCCATTACGCTACAAGCTCTTGCTTTCTACTATAAAAAACTTTTCCAAGCATTGTATTTATGCATTTTTTATGACGCATAAAAGACCTTTCACTAAAACAAACAACGAGCTTGCCAGGACTCGAACCTGGAATCTTCTGCTTCGAAGGCAGACGCGTTATCCATTGCGCCACAAGCCCGTTAGCTGTTTATCTAGATGCTATTGAAGCATTGCAATATTATAAATTTCCCTTCCGTTATTCTCTAATTATCATCTTTAAATGTTAATACCGAGCTCGCCAGGACACGAACCTGGAATCTTCTGCTCCGTAGGCAGACGCGTTATCCATTGCGCGACAAGCCCGTTAGAGGTCGATCAAAATGCTATTGAGGGATTGCAATATTATAAATTTCTCCTACGTTGTACTCTAATGATCATCTTTAAATGTTTATTCCGATATTGCCAAGACTCGAACCTGGAACCCTCTGCTTCGAAGCAAGACGCTTTATCAATTACGCTACAAGCTCTTGCTCCGTAATATAAACAACTTTTCCAAACATTGTATTTATGCATTTTTTATGACGCATAAAGATCTTTTACTAAAACAAACACCGAGCTTGCCAGGACTCGAACCTGGAATCTTCTGCTTCTAAGGCAGACGCGTTATCCATTACGCTACAAGCTCTTGCTCTCTAATATAAAAAACTTTTCCAAACATTGTATTTATGCATTTTTATTGACGCATAAAAGATCTTTTACTAAAACAAACACCGAGCTTGCCAGGACTCGAACCTGGAATCTTCTGCTTCGAAGGCAGACGCGTTATCCATTGCGCCACAAGCCCGTTAGCTGTTTATCTAGATGCTATTGAAGCATTGCAATATTATAAATTTCCCTTCCGTTATACTCTAATTATCATTTTTAAATGTTAATACCGAGCTCGCCAGGACTCGAACCTGGAATCTTCTGCTCAGTAGGCAGACGCGTTATCCATTACGCTACAAGCTCTTGCTTTCTACTATAAAAAACTTTTCCAAGCATTGTATTTATGCATTTTTTATGACGCATAAAAGACCTTTCACTAAAACAAACAACGAGCTTGCCAGGACTCGAACCTGGAATCTTCTGCTTTGAAGGCAGACGCGTTATCCATTACGCTTCAAGCCCGTGCTCTCTAATATAAAAACTTTTCCAAACATTGTATTTATGCATTTTAAATGACGCATTAAAGATCTTTTACTAAAACAAACACCGAGCTTGCCAGGATTCGAACCTGGAATCTTCTGCTCCGTAGGCAGACGCGTTATCCATTGCGCCACAAGCCCGTTAGCTGTTTATCTAGATGCTATTGAAGCATTGCAATATTATAAATTTCCCTTCCGTTATACTCTAATTATCATCTTTAAATGTTAATACCGAGCTCGCCAGGACTCGAACCTGGAATCTTCTGCTCCGTTGCAGACGCGTAATCCATTGCGCGACAAGCCCGTTAGAGGTCAATCAAAATGCTATTGAGGCATTGCAATATTATAAATTTCTCCTACGTTGTACTCTAATAATCATCTTTAAATGTTTATTCCGAGATTGCCAACACTCGAACCTGGAACCCTCTGCTTCGAAGCCAGACGCTTTATCCATTACGCTACAAGCTCTTGCTCCGTATTATAAACAACTTTTCCAAACATTGTATTTATGCATTTCTTAACTTGCCATTACTCGACCCTGGAATCTTCTGCTTCAAAGGTAGACGCGTTATACATTACGCTACAAGCCCTTGCTCTCTAATATAAAAACTTTTCCAAACATTGTATTTATGCATTTTTATGACGCATAAAAGATCCTAAGATTTTAATTATAGTGATGCTTCTTGATCTTCACTCTTTAGGATAGTAACAGTATGTTGTATAAAAAGAGCTGCTGCTTGAAGGACTTATCTTTATTTTATTTTAGAAGTATTTTTAAAATTTCAGAAGCTCCGCAACCGTTACAATAACTGTTTCTATTGCAGTTAATTCAACATTCCTTTGAGGTATACAGGGTTTTATTATTTGTTAATCTCACTACAATGCTACTAATTGTGAAGGTAAGTGGTATAATTCCTGAGACTCAACCAATGTAGAGGACAACATCATTCGTTAAAACAATTTTTCCTGTTGCAACAGTCCGTATATGATATTTCATTTTATAAATTATTTGTTACCAAGAGTGGATTGTTTAATTTAGAAATGTAAGTAACAGTGGTGCTGGTTAATCCAGGAGAAAATTGTCTTTACGTAATTAGTCAAATAAATTCCATATGCAGATTTTTTCAATGTAACCACGTGGGAAACAGAGGGTTACATTCGCTATTTCCACAGTCCTCATTGCCGTTTGTTTATATGTCAGAATTGCTATGAATTGTTTAGGTATTTGATTTAATTACTGGTATTTAAGCGAAACTATGGAATCACATCATTCATTAACATTGTAACCTTTGTAGTGATCCGTTGTAACGGGCTCCCCGGTACAACATATTTAATTGTTAATCTTCACGTTACCGCAAATTTAGCACGGGGCATGATAAAAATTGAACGCAATGTGTTGGAACTAATCAAAAACTCATCTAAACATTAAAATTAAGGTTAATAATTTTTTGAAGCTCAATTTATAAGCTAAATCAATACTGCCAAACCACAATCCTTCATAAATTTCAACATAATTAAGTATAATTAGGGTGAATTTAAACATAAAATATACATATTTTGGATAAAAACTCGAATAAATTTTAAATGGACTACTTAATATTTAAACTGTATAGCTGTTGATAAAGCCTCGTATTTCTATTTCACACTTAATCAAGATAAACCTTTAAATTAAACTTAATCAGGATAAACCTTTAAATTATACTTAATTAGGATAAACCTTTAATAAAACTTAATCCGGATAAACATTTAATTAAACTTAATCCGGATAAACATTTAATTAAACTTAATCTGGATAAACATTTAATTAAACTTAATCTGGATAAACCTTTAATTAAAGTATTAAACTTAATCCGGATAAACCTTTGATCTAAACTTAACCGAGATAAACCTTTGAACTAAACTTAATCGAGATAAACCTTTGAACTTAACTTAATCGAGATAAACCTTTGAACTAAACTTAATCGAGATAAACCTTTGAACTAAACTTAATCGAGATAAACCTTTGAACTAAACTTATTGCTCATTTTATATAACCACTCAAGTTAATCAGATGTTAATGGGCGTAGAAAGAATTATAAATTAAGCCAAGATGTTTGTCCCATTAGACCAAATCCAAAACCGCCAAATTGCGGTAGTTTTCAGCCGAACTGGAATTCGGTCGTAAGGCAGGCAAGCTGTAAATTACCATAGTACAATTATCTTAAAATGGGTCAATAGGGCCTTAAAACGGGGGAAATAGGGTCTTTAAATGGGTAAACAGGGACTTGAAATGGTGTATTGACCGGTTTGTTTTACACCATAAACGTGGTGCTAAATATGGAAAAAATAAAAATTTAACAACTATTTCACTTCACTTGGTTTAATAATGTGACAGAGGTAGCGTACCTTTTCCATACTTTTAGCACCATTAAGCTAAGTAATATTAGAAGTTCAACAGATTGCCTAACAAAGATGTTAAAAACCACTGTAAATGGTGCATAAATGCCTAATATTTCCTTAATACTTGCAAATAGTACTAGCAAATGGCGTGAATTGATCATAAAAATGGGGCTAAAGTACAACCTAAATGATGTCTTTTTGGCACTGGAAAAAACAGCATATATGGTGTTTGAATTCACCATGATGTTGGTAAGACTGTCGTTTACAGTGAATGTCGTTTATCCTGCGTGGTTAAGGGTAAAGATCACATAAACAGAAATACTTCTCAGTACCAATGACTCGTTATATTCATTTCCTGCGGAGATAATATGGTTAGCCACATCATTCATTACTAGTTATGCCAAGAAGTTCACATTTAACTCCGACACCCCCTCCCTTCCTCTATTTTCCCAATATATTGCATTTTATAATCACCAGTGGTTCCAGTGTATGGGTCATCTGAGCCGTCGCAACACACTATATTATATTACCATATAGATCGAAACCTTTTCACATTAGTAAACGGTACATGACACTCCGGACTTGCCCGCCAACCTTATTAACCTAACACTATAAAACATTCATGTACATGAATGGTTATGGTTATGGCTTGACACTCGCTAGCGCCCGAACGACCGATCACTCAGTGTAATCGGTGTACAGTACATTTGTAAGTGAGTTTGGAAATTACATACAGAGAAACTAAAACACAGGTGTGATCCCGCCATTGGGGTGATTTCTCTCTTTTATTTTCTCGCTCGCTTAGAAGCACCGCTATAGGCAGTGCTAGTTGACTAGCCTCCTGCCCGTAGTGAACTTTGGCACCTCTTCGAAAACTGATAATAACCAAGTATCTATGGTGCAGTGGTTGTCACTTCCAACTGGCGGAAGGTCCCAGGATCGAGCCCTAGTAGATACATGTTTTGACCATCGTGATTGGACATAATAATAAGCTGGATCTCTTGGAAAAATCTGTGTGACAACGTATCTATGGTGTAGTGGTTATCACGTCCGCCTAACGAGCGGAAGGTCCCAGGTTCGAGCCGTGGTAGATACGTGTTTTGATCATCGTGATTAGACATAATAATAAGGTAGATCTCTTCGAAAACTGATAATAACTAAGTATCTATGGTGCAGTGGTTGTCACTTCTAACTCGCGGAAGGTCCCAGGATCGAGCCCTGGTAGATACATGTTTTGACCATCGTGATTGGACATAATAATAAGCTGGATCTCTTGGAAAAATCTGTGTGACAACGTATCTATGGTGTAGTTGTTATCACGTCCGCCTAAAGAGCGGAAGGTCCCAGGTTCGAGCCGTGGTAGATACGTGTTTTGATCATCGTGATTAGACATAATAATAAGGTAGATCTCTTCGAAAACTGATAATAACCAAGTATCTATGGTGCAGTGGTTGTCACTTCTAACTCGCGGAAGGTCCCAGGATCGAGCCCTGGTAGAAACATGTTTTGACCATCGTGATTGGACATAATAATAAGCTGGATCTCTTGGAAAAATCTGTGTGACAACGTATCTATGGTGTAGTGGTTATCACGTCCGCCTAACGAGCGGAAGGTCCCAGGTTCGAGCCGTGGTAGATACATGTTTTGATCATCGTGATTAGACATAATAATAAGGTTGATCTCTTCGAAAACTCAGAATAACCAAGTATCTATGTTGTAGTGGTTATCACGTTCGCTTTACACGCGGAAGGTCCCAGGTTCGAGCCATGGTAGATACATATTTTTACCATCGTGATTGGACATAATAATAAGGTAGATCTCTTCGAAAACTGAGAATAACCAAGTATCTATGGTGCAGTGGTTGTCACGTCTAACTCGCGGAAGGTCCCAGGATCGAGCCCTGGTAGATACATGTTTTGACCATCGTGATTGGACATAATAATAAGCTGGATCTCTTGGAAAAATCTGTGTGACAACGTATCTGTGGTTTAGTGGTTATCACGTCCGCCTAACGAGCAGAAGGTCCCAGGTTCGAGCCGTGGTAGATACATGTTTTGATCATCGTGATTAGACATAATAATAAGGTAGATCTCTTCGAAAACTGAGAATAACCAAGTATCTATGGTGTAGTGGTTATCACGTCCGGCTAACACGCGGAAGGTCCGGGGTTCGAGCCGTGGTAGATACATGTTTTGACCATCGTGATTAGACATAATAATAAGGTAGATCTCTTCGAAAACTTATAATAACCAAGTATCTATGGTGCAGTGGTTGTCACTTCTAACTGGCGGAAGGTCCCAGGATCGAGCCCTGGTAGATACATGTTTTGACCATCGTGATTAGTCATAATAATAAAGTAGATCTCTTCGAAAACTCAGAATAACCAAGTATTTATGGTGTAGTGGTTATCACGTACGCCAAACACGCGGAAAGTCCCAGGTTCGAGCACTGGTGGATACATGTTTTCACCATCTTGATTAGACATAATAATAAGGTTGATCTCTTCGAAAACTCAGAATAACCAACTATCTATGGTGTAGTGGTTATCACGTTCGCTTTACACGCGGAAGGTCCCAGGTTCGAGCCATGGTAGATACATATTTTTACCATCGTGATTGGACATAATAATAAGGTAGATCTCTTCGAAAACTGAGAATAACCAAGTATCTATGTTGTAGTGGTTGTCACGTCTAACTCGCGGAA
Source organism: Phalangium opilio (assembly GCF_054372755.1). Lineage (NCBI taxonomy): Eukaryota > Metazoa > Arthropoda > Arachnida > Opiliones > Phalangiidae > Phalangium > Phalangium opilio. The sequence goes on along the minus strand of NW_028324172.1, from coordinate 1,350,457 downwards.
GGTCCCAGGATCGAGCCCTGGTTGATACATGTTTTGACCATCGTGATTGGACATAATAATAAGCTAGATCTCTTGGAAAAATCTGGTGCCAGCATCGTGTCAGATGGCGCCAGTAAATATGGCGTCAATGAATCAGAATCTGAATGGTGGAGGATAAGTTGATGTTGGAAATATCCTTAGTAATGCAGGTCATGATATTCTTATTCCAAGATTCAATTTCCCGTCCCGTGGCCAGGTAGACGATAGCGAGAAGAAAAGCGGTATTGTGGGCTTCCACGCGTATCCATACATGATCTTCACATTCCAAAAGCTTGACGCATTTCAGCTTGTCGGAAAAGAGAAAACCGACTCCACCGCCCTTCTTAGCCGCTCCCATACGATTGACCCCAATCCACCCAAAGCCCGGTGAAATTTCTGGTACTTCATCGTTCCGCAAATGAGTTTCCGTGAGGCAAAAACCAGGTATTGAGTTTTCGATCATTTGATTTTCCAATTCCGCCCACAATTCTCGCCTCCTACCTCCTTGTATATTTAACAGTCCAATTTGTAATGATTTGTCTTTTGGTTTTAACTTTCTACGTTTACGCCATGCCGTTCGCCGCCATTAGTTTTGCTGCTGCACCAATGATCATTCTTGCCCCCCGGAGGCTGCGCCTTCACGGGCTTTCTTGCGTCGATCGAAAAATCGTTTTCTCTCCCACATTTCCCGTCTAGTGAGATCCGGCTTAATGTATATGTATATGTATGTATGCATGTTGTCCTTCAAAAGTTTCGACCTGCTGAGTACCAACTGTCTCATCTCTCTGTTTTCCAGGACGACTTTGATAGGCCGGGGAGGGTTACCTTTAGCCCGGAAGCGTTCACAGTCTGTACCTTAATTGGGGTCGCCTCGAGCCCTAGGGTTTCAGTCAACCATGTACTCATTCTCTCAGAGTTCTCAATGTCATTCGATGGCATTCCAAAGAGTATGATGTTCGTCGCTCTGTCAGTTTTCTCGCGTACCTCCATAAGTACTTTCTTAACAGTGTTATGAGTGCAACCAGCACTAGGCGTATCCATTAGTTCCTCACGAAATTTCTGTAACTCTGCTAAGGGAGCTGCTAGATCTTCCTTCAATTTTGTAACCTCGTCTCTAGGTTTTGCTAGTTCCTCTCGTAGTTTCTTTATTTCCGAATTTGTAGCATTGAACTCCTCCGCTATGTGGTCAAACGTAGTTTGAATCCCGGTCATTTCCTGCTGAATCTTATCAGTGACCAGCTGGTCACAGTGCGCCATCAGCATTGTTTGAAGACTCGTAAACTTGGCGGAGATGTCCGTACTTATTTCCTCGCGAAAGGTAGCCAGTTTAGCTTCAACCACTGACCCCAGTTCCATTTTCATCATCGTACTCAAAGATTGCAATAAGGAATCATTATCACGACTTGTAGCCAACTTCGGTTGTGTCAGAGGAGAAGAGTTGCCAGCAGACGATGATTTGGACTGTTTAGAGGTATTTGCGGTGTCTTAGGACCCTCTGATTTAATCGTAGCCGAAGTATTTAGCTTGCTGTTCAATTGAGACTTCCAACGGGTTGTTATATCCGACATAATGAATGATATAATGGGTGATGTAGCGAAAAGTTTGATATTGTTAAAAAACTGCTAGAGCCAACTTGCAGGGGTATTTACCCGCTATATGTCGGTGTTTTAAAAGTAAAAAAAAAATTCGAATATCACATGCAGAGAAAAAAACTTCCAGGGGCAAGCCGCCATTCTGAATAATTTCCCTCACGCCACGAGACATCGCTAGAGGCATGAGCGGGTTTGCTAACCTCTAACACGCAGTGAGCTTGGGCTGCCCTCTAGTGGTGTTTCGTGGCAGGAGAGAAATTATTCAGAATGGCGGCTTGCCCCTGGAAGTTTGTTTCTCTGTATGTAATATTCGAATTGGTCTATACATACAGCCTGAACAATAAAGCGGTTCCACCTAATAGACCACATAATTTCTTGTTACAAATGTTAGTATGGATAACGTTTAATTTATATTTTGTAACTTAAATAACGGGCCCCACGTTTTTCGCGCAAATTATTGAGCGTGTAGGGTGCCCTTTACAACGACGCGCTACCATTAGTCGTAATATTAATTTCAAATTGGAGATTTTCTGTGCATGAACAAATATTACTTTAAACTTAGAGGAGATAACGTATAGCCTTAGGGTATCGTCATAACGAGTGTTAGAGGTAGAGCAAAGAGAATGTAAACACCAGGAGTAGCAGGCAGGACTGAAGAGATCTCGCTTTGAATGTTTTTATGTAAGCTTTCAAAATTCTCCGAGTGTCGAAGACGGAGAAAAATAAAAATTTAAATGGCTATTAAATTTTCTAGAACTCTAATTTTTATTTAAATTGTAATAAAACAAGTATCTGCAATTTAATAATATTTATTATCGCACCTTTTCCTTATAGCATGTTTAAGAGATTTTTCGATATAAAGTTAAATTTGACGTCACGCATGAAAGTACCCCTTCGTTTCCACTGTCACCGACCGTAGAAATCCCTCCCCCCTCAAAAATGTGACGTACTATAGGCCTAAATGCTTATAGTTGATTTATTCACGAAAGAAATGAATAAATTCATTGCATTAACGTTATTAAAAAATATGTCAGTTATTCTTTCTTAATTCCGTTGCTTAGGGTATAAACCGTTGGCCATTATTTTTTTGTATCACATATTTAATCTTTGCTAATTCACACTTGTATGTAGACTCATTTTTAATGTCAATCCTTTGAAATAATAATCTTTAACACGTTTTTTTTATTAAAAAATGTATGTAATATTTATTCTTTAAGCCATTTTAATAATCACTAATAATAATTTTTGCTTTTAGTATGCCGACAGACCGCCCTCTGTGAGGGGAGTATCACTAGGCGTAATCAGAGTAGCTGAGAGTACACGCTGTAACAATACTAAAAGGATTCATCCGCCATCCCCAAGTGAGTAGCCCTTCAAACTGTCCAGTAATCGCTTCGTTGATTTTGGTGTAGGACCAAGAACATTCTTAATTATCTTCACTCTAAATTACAAATCAATTTAACTGCTAATTTACCGTAATGTGGCTAATTTCCAAGTACATTCCAATTTTTCCACCACAATGTTCGCCGAGTTATTCGATATATCGCGAGTATCGATTGACGAGAGTATTGATTGACCCCTCCCTGTCACGGACCGCCACGAATGTAAAAATTCCTCCCTCTCCCTAAGAATGTGACGCAATTTATTGCAAATTGTTTGAATTGATTTATTCAGGAAAGAAATGAATAAATTCATTGCATTAACGTTATTACAAACTGTATTCTTTCTTAATACAGTTGCTTAGGTTATAAACCGTAACGCGTTAACTTTTTTGTATCACAGATTTACGCTTCGGTAATTCCCACTAGTATGTAGACGTAATTTTTATGTCAATCCTTGGAAATAATTATTTTTAACACGTGTTTTTATTTAAAAAATATAAATATAATTTTTATTCTTTAAAGGGAGGGTGAAGAGGAACTTAAAGTGTTTTTTATCGATTTTTCTACTAATTATAATTATAAGACCAGTGAAACGTCCAGCAAATATCTCCGAATGATTTTAAAATTCAAATTAGGTTCTGATTTTATGGATAATTTTAAATAAGGACCCCGACCAATCGCGTAACGCCCCGTCTTCCTGCTAACAAAATTTCCATTGCACGCTCTACATCTCGCGCCATGATTGTCACATCGCGAGCAACTTTTATCAAATCTCGCTCTAAATTTAATTCGGCATGGAGCGTGCCACGGGAATTTTGATAACAAGAAGTTAGGGCATTACACTAATGGTGGGAGGTCCTTATTTCAAATTATCCATAAAATCTGAACCTAATTTTAATTCTAGTTAATTATTTCAGCGCTAAACAATAACAAATCTCAATATAACTTGTCAATTTACCGTTATCACAAGTTTCAGACTATCAAGCAGACGATGCTTCATACTACCCAAAAGCCAATCAATTAATTTGGCAGACCCACCAATCAATCGAAAGTCACTTTTAAACTAATTATTACTGAATTTTAATTTGAAATTCAAATAGATTTAATTCATGACACCTTTTTGGCGAAATAATTAACGTCATCTTTAAATTTGAATCTGGTTAATTTTATTATTTTTTAGTTATTTTTAAATTAAAATAATTGTTTCGGTAAAATTATAAGAATTATTAAATGAAACATAAAGAATGATAAAACATGTTAAACAAATATATGTAGAATTGTACAATTTTTTTTAAATTAAAATGATTGTTTCGGTAAAATTATAAGAATTATTAAATGAAACATAAAGAATGATAAAACATGTTAAACAAATATATATAGAATTGTACAATTTTTTTAATTAAAATAATTGTTTCGGTAAAATTATAAGAATTATTAAATGAAACATAAAGAATGATAAAACATGTTAAACAAATATATATAGAATTGTACTATATTTTTTTCATATCTTTGAAAAACTAGAATATGATACACATCCCGAAAAAAGTTTTTATAAGTCGGTAATTCTGGTTATTGTTTATCCCTGTTCAATTTTAAAGTCTCGCATATCTTCTTACCCAGTCAATTGCAGATTCTAAAAGTTTATCATATGCCCAAGTCTTATTTTTTTAACCAAATCTCCCCATATGTACGTTTACTTCGTCTTAAACTAAACATAAATACTCACTTTTTCGTTACACTAATGCAAGAATGTAACGAAAGCTGTAGGCACACTGAGATTTTTAACGGTCTCCTCGGACACATGCATTGGAATTTCCTTGTATAAATGCGTAAACATCATTGGTTCTGTCATTACTTCCGCATTTTCTTCCTAACCAAATCAATTTTATCATTAACCTTGCAATTTAATTGAAAATTACCAGAAGAAAGATGAGTCAAGAAGTAAAGTGCTCTAGCATTGGTAGTAGATCCTGGCATAAGTGAACAAATTTGAAGATTTTATACCGCTTCCATCGCGCCTACACTAGAGAGAAAAAAATTGGTCGAGTTCCAAAAAATTCTTACCCCCTTCCCCTCAACCTAAAGCCACGGAACACGGACGCGGGTGCTTGAATCTAGTTCGGCCGTCTATCGCCACGAGCGTCTCACTTTTTGGAGGGAAAATTCAGAACCAGCTACCAAAGGGCCAACCGTTGGTGTGTTATCAAGAATATTCACTTTCGCCAAGTGATGAATTTGGTTAGCTCAGTACTTCTAGTCTCATCTTACTTCTGAAATTACTAATATAAGTACAGATTTGGAGAGCACGGTCCACATGGCTCTTTTTATCTTCTTAGCGTCAATTTTTGTCGATGTTTTCGCATAAGCAATGATTGGTTTATCAATCTAAAATTAAAGTTGCTTATTTAAATTAAATAAATTGAAAATTTTACAGCCTTACTTTTGAAAGTATTTAAGGTATCATATTTGTTTTGTAATTGCTTTAATTTATATTTTAACTTACATTCTCTGCTGAGAGTCTGACACATTCTGCGTAATGCTCAGATAACCCCTTGTTAGAAAACCTGATAAGGCCGTTATAAAAGGCCTATAATAAAAACAAGTTTTTTACCAATTTAACATACAACATTCAAAAATTGCCGCACTTACCTTCCTGAAGAAAAAGATGGGCTATTAAGGTTTTTTTCCTGATTGTCTAGGAGCTTTGACTGCCTTCGCATAATCCTTTCTCTCTCATCATCATTTTCTTCCAATGAAACGATTAACATCGAGTTTCCGTTCGGGCTCTCCATTACGGATTGTCTTCCAACGAGGCTTAGTCTACCTTTACGGTTTCTTCCAACAATAGGTGTGGAAAGACTATTGAACACGGCGTTTAATGGTCTTAGATTTGATTAAATGAGAGACCCTTTTTGCATTATAATCAAATCAAGAAGTGACATCCAGTTTATTAGGGAGAAGGTATAAGATGTCTCATTATTCGCGCGCCATAGTCCTTGCAGTACCCCTTTCAAGGGGGGCGTAAAAGGAGGCCACCGGGCTATTTCGCCTCTCCTCAGTCGGAAAATATGACTGTAATTTTCGTCACTCGCGTCGCGCTGACGTGAGTTTTCAAGAAACAATGAGATGCTGGTTGTAATTTAGAGGCGGCGGGGATTAACTCCGGACCTACTATACGTTTGGACTGGAGATAAAGAGCTGGAAATGTGGCGCGAATTAATAACTTCTCCCTATAAACTAGATATCACTTCTTGATCAAACTATAATATTTACTGTGTATTTATGGCGTCGAATAATAGCTGCTTGACGTAAAGGTACTAAGGTCCTCTTATGGTTTCCCCATAAACTTTTCAAAAATCCAGAATTAAATTCAAATTTACTACCAGATCTAACGTGCATTCACTGTCGACGGTGTATAGTAAATAGAATTTTGCTTAAACTTCGTTAATTCGACTTGTAAATGAAGAATGGCAATTTGTAATTTTCAATTTCAACTACTCGAGAGAGAAAGCAATGTTGCCAACTGCTTTTTCAAAAATGTCGAGATTAATTTTTTTGGTTTTTTTTTAAGTTTTTATCAAAATAAATAAACTACGCTTTTCCCCCCTTCCCTGCTAAATTTCGCCAACTTGCGTTTGTAATGGGTATCATAAGTTCATAAGATATGTTGGCCATAAGTTTGTCACTGGTTAATAAAAAGCTTGAAAGTTGAAACTTCATAGATTCTCGTAAAGCGACGACTGGAGTGGCACTGACGAAGGCTTAGTATGGACTAAATAGGAAGATGGATTGCAAAACTAACTGAGTGTAGTCAATTCTCGCTTGTGGTTCTCGAACAAGCTCGAACTGTTAGTCTCTAGCATTACGAATATAGGAAGTGTCATACTTATGAACAAATCTTATAATAAACTTATGTGGGTATATGGTGTATAAAAAAACCGGTGAACTCAATTAAAACTTGAGGAAGGTCAAATTTACGATAAAAATGGGGTGATTGTGTAATTAAAAAATGTATTACATCAGCGTAGAAAACACCACTAGGGGTGAATCATGTCGAAGTTTGAAATATACTTAAACCATATGTTTATAAGATATGTTCTATAAGTATGTCACTACCCATGCTTCGTAATGTTAGAGGCTTAATGAGAGCTAGTTCAAGAACGACGTTAGAATTGACTACACTCGGTTTTGCAGTCCATCCTCGTCTTTAGTCTGTACTAAGCCTTTGACAAGGCCTCACTACGCGTCGCTTTACAAGAATCTATGACGTTTCACCTACGTCACTTCATGACAAGCTCTCATTAACGAGTGACACACTTATGGAACATATCTTATAAACTTATGTTAAACGTATCGCGTAAGTTGAAAAAGAGCCACGAGCTCGAAAGCTACTGCCGCCGTATTCTGCAGGCTTAGCCTTCCGCGCCCACTTGGATTCTCGTCGCTCATTGGTCCGTAAAGGAACTGGATTCTGGCTTCATATTGGCGGCTTAGGTTTCGACTTTCAAGACGAAATTGAATTGCGGATGTCCACCAAATTAGAAATACGATTTTTCGATGGGTAAATCGTTCAGCGTCATCAACCGGTTAACTCACCGGTGCTTTTGCTTTAGTTTCTGATGCTGAACATAGCAGACTACACTTCATCATTGTTAGAGGCGACTTCGGTACACCGATACGGTTAAAATTTTGCTAAATACGGATGCCTATTTGAAGAAGAGCGATTTACTTAAATCGTCGCATTGGACGGGTATGCTTTTATTTTATCAATTGCAAATTATCTGTGACAATATAGTTGAATAAAAGTAAACGTTCATTTATAGTGTAAGACGTTTCAGCTCGTGATCGAAAATTATTTCAACCAAGGCTTAGGTGTTATGTAAGTTTAATCATTAATGTGACTACATTTATCGTTCTGCGTCATTAGTAAATAACATGAGCATCGAATGAGCCACCTGACCATTATTAAAGCCATTCAATTCTCATAATAATTATACAGGGTGATTCTAAAATGGTGGTATAACCGAACTACTGCGGGTTCTATGAGCGATTTTAAGTCGAAAATGTTCTATGGCATTTTGTCATCCAGGCCACCGTTTAAAAGTTATGATAAGAATAATTTACGGATGACCCCTTAAAATTAATTAAATTAATCAAAAGCCCAGCGGGATTGAATACATTTTTTAAGGGGACTCACGTGTTTAGTAATCGCGCGCGCGCGATTTACTTCCCCGTGAACTTCATAAAGAAGTCCTCCACCAATGTAAGCTAGAAAATGGGTTCAAATGGGAAAATTCATGCCCAATTGAGAAAAACCTAACCCAATGGGGAATTGCATTGAAAATTTAATTAAAAAGGACCAAATGGGAAGATTCTTGCCGGATTGAGAAAAACCTAACAAACAATCAACAAAGGTTTAATGTTTTATTTCCACTCTCTTCTGAGAATCGCAAAAAGAAGTGAAGCTTTTCAAGCAAAATACACGTATTTTTGTTTAAAGCGGATCAAAACTTAATTTTAACAATTTGATCGTCAATGGAGTAAGAAGTTACGGAACACATGGGCAATGTAACGTAGAAATTGTAAAGTCAGAAGCCAAATTAAGAAATCAACTAAATGTCAGTTTTTGGCGGTGTAGCGTGTTTTGCCTCATGGAATGAGAGTCTGACTAGATGTTCTCACATTCGATTCTCAAAACTTGAGGAATCGCTGGCTTTTGTTTGCTTTCGTGGCCGGATTGCAACTAACTGTAAAGTCAGTTGGAATTTGGAAGGAATGAGAGTCTGACTAGATGTTCTCACATTCAATTCTCAAAACTTGATGAATCGCTGGCTTTTGTTTGCTTTCGTGGCCGGATTGCAACTAACTGTAAAGTCAGTTGGAATTTGGAAGGAATGAGAGTCTGACTAGATGTTCTCACATTCGATTCTCAAAACTCAGTCTCCAGTAATGTAACCGCGGCAATCAGAAGTAATGCAGGAAGCTAGGAATGAACCAAAGCATTTCCCAGGCGAGGGCGAAGTGGTCGAGCATACCTCTCGCGGATTCTTATAGGAATTGCTGGAAATGTCCCCCTTCATGGTCTACGCATAGCCGTGATCGGCGGACTATGGAAAAGCATGCCCTCCTTGTCTCGCCACTTTGCCTGATGATGTCAAACGCACCAAAGATCCTCGTGCGAAGGGTTTCTTTGTCAGGGACTTCCGTTGCGTAAACTAAATCCTTCACGCGGCCCCAAAGGAAGTAGTCGAGTGGTGTAAGGTCTGGCGATCTGGCAGGCCAAGGCGTGGGTCCCGCTCGACCAATCCATCTTGGGCCAAACGTCTCGTCTAGATATGCCCGCACTTGACGGCCAAAGTGCGGCGGTGCCCCATAGTGCTGAAACCAGAGTTGCGCTTGATCAGCCAATGGTAGTTCGTCCAACACATCTTGAACATCTGTTTGCAAAAACTCCAAATAACGTTCCGCGTTAAGACGAAACGGAAGGATAAATGGACCAATCAGGGTGTCGCCTAACATTCCGGCCCAAATGTTTATACGCCATTCTTATTGAAAACTTGCGTTGCGAATGAGATGCGGATTTTCGTGAGCCCAATAATGCAAGTTGTGTAAGTTTAGAATGCCCTTCCTTGTGAACTGTGCCTCATCCGACCAGAGAATACGGCCACGGAAATGGTCGTCCGCATCGTGTTGTTCCAAGAGCCATTGGCAGAACAATTGGCGCCTTGGAAAATCGAGGGGTCGCAATTGCTGCACTCTTTGGTAATGGTATGGGTGTTGATCATCATGGTGGATGGTTCGCCAAACGATCGGCTGGGGAATGTTGAGCATTCTGCTAACACGTCTAGTGCGGAGAGTGGGGTCGTTAGACACCATATCCAAAACATTTTCCTCGACTGCCACTGCTCTTAATGCTGGACGTCCACGATCCACCCCTTGAATCAAAACGCTTCCAGTTGCCCGCAATCTTTCCTGTGTTCTTGATATTACGCGAGAATCTGGGTGACGCCTATTTGGAAACAATTCCGCGTAACGACGCGATGCGGCTTCGTAGTGTCCTTCACAATAGCCTAAAGCTAGTATCATATCGGTGTATTCACCGGTTGTATAAACTGCCATCAAAAAGCGGTTTTCTAAAACTTGGTTTTTAAAAAAGCGGGTTGGTTTCGTTCACTGTCTGCGCTGTTTAAAATCTAATTTGAAATAGGCTTAAGAATAGTTGAGAAGATCGTAGTCACGAGACTTTAGCACAGTAAAAGGCTGCACGTGCCATTACAAAATGTTTAAATGTTGGCTCGCGACGGCGAATATCAGTTTGAAATTTCAAGAAAACCAAGGCTTAGCTCAAAAACACAATAAAAATAAAAGCAGCTTTAACACCCTTCCAAATTCCAACTGACTTTACAGTTAGTTGCAATCCGGCCACGAAAGCAAACAAAAGCCAGCGATTCATCAAGTTTTGAGAATCGAATGTGAGAACATCTAGTCAGACTCTCATTCCTTCCAAATTCCAACTGACTTTACAGTTAGTTGCAGTCCGGCCACGAAAGCAAACAAAAGCCAGCGATTCATCAAGTTTTGAGAATCGAATGTGAGAACATCTAGTCAGACTCTCATTCCTTCCAAATTCCAACTGACTTTACAGTTAGTTGCAATCCGGCCACGAAAGCAAACAAAAGCCAGCGATTCCTCAAGTTTTGAGAATCGAATGTGAGAACATCTAGTCAGACTCTCATTCCATGAGGCAAAACACGCTACACCGCCAAAAACTGACATTTAGTTGATTTCTTAATTTGGCTTCTGACTTTACAATTTTTACGTTACATTGCCCATGTGTTCCGTAACTTCTTACTCCATTGACGATCAAATTGTTAAAATTAAGTTTTGATCCGCTTTAAACAAAAATACGTGTATTTTGCTTGAAAAGCTTCACTTCTTTTTGCGATTCTCAGAAGAGAGTGGAAATAAAACATTAAACCTTTGTTGATTGTTTGTTAGGTTTTTCTCAATCCGGCAAGAATCTTCCCATTTGGTCCTTTTTAATTAAATTTTCAATGCAATTCCCCATTGGGTTAGGTTTTTCTCAATTGGGCATGAATTTTCCCATTTGAACCCATTTTCTAGCTTACATTGGTGGAGGACTTCTTTATGAAGTTCACGGGGAAGTAAATCGCGCGCGCGCGATTACTAAACACGTGAGTCCCCTTAAAAAATGTATTCAATCCCGCTGGGCTTTTGATTAATTTAATTAATTTTAAGGGGTCATCCGTAAATGATTCTTATCATAACTTTTAAACGGTGGCCTGGATGACAAAATGCCATAGAACATTTTCGACTTATAATCGCTCATAGAACCCGCAGTAGTTCGGTTATACCACCATTTTAGAATCACCCTGTGTAATTAATGCAATATAGAATATTAATTATAGTATATATAACATCCTACTGATATGCTGAAGTGGGTTCACTCAAGGGTAATGAGACAAAAACGTCATTCAGTATAAACTTTCAAAGTGTCACAGCCCTATAGGGTACCATTGACTGTACGTGTGATATAATCAAAGAAAGTAATTATGATAGATGGGTTTAAAGGTAAATGTTGCAGTACGTTCAACTGGTAAATTTGGTTACTGAAGTGTCTAACAATATAAATGTGAATGAGTTTTTGTTGTACTAAAGACTTGGGGTAAAACAGTGGTTTAATTGACAGTGTCACACGAATGGGCTACTACAGTCAATATTGATGACTCCCACGGTTCAATCTATAATACAAACTTGAAATTGTTATAATTAACATCAAATACCATGTATTTACCACTTTATTTCGAAAATATTACAAACATTTAATAAATGTTTAGGGCTACACAAAATTTTGATCTTAATATACAGGATTTGCACATATGGAGGAATCATACCATTTTCACCAGGAGGACAGAAACCCGTCTCTTTTTGTCCTCCATGCAGCCCGGCCTTCTGGTGTAAGTTTCATTAATGCTCCATGTGTGTAAACTATCTATATAAAGGATTTGCTGCTACTTAATGTCACCTCAAATGAAGTAACATCAGCCTGCTTGTGTAAAAGATAAGAGACAAAAATTTGCTCTCTTGTCATGAGAGTAGCGACAACGTTTCTTCATGAAACTGGTCAAAATAAAGCTATATGTTCTGAAATATCGTTCTGTATAAATTTATTATAATTATAATTTTAAATTAGATTTTTGGTAGAAAGTATGAATAAAACTGATTGAAGCCGACATATTACAAAAAGCTTCCTGTTTCGACTTTTTCGTTTGCCTAATTTACCATTTAGGCAAATCTTAGATATAAGTGATAGTAGAGTGTAAGTTTGCCTAATATAGAAGTGTGTCGTCTTTATATGTGAAACTGTAGAAGCTACAACGTCAGTTAAATCGTTAGTTGAAAAGCCAAAATAAGTTGAACGCAATCAATAAGATACGTTTCATTCAAGGTTATACCATAGAGTGTGCGACACTATCGAAACAGGGTGAAGTCTTAATGGGGTCCTTTCGTTCGAGCATTTATATGTCGAATGTCAATTCATGTAATTGGTAATCTTCACGATATGTATCACTTATTATTGGTACACGTACTTGTATTGATATTCGATCGAGGTACTCGATACCAACAATTTTTACCCATCCAGGACTAACAGAAATTCGAAATGCCAACCCGGGAATTATAACCGAAAATCTATTGTTTTAGGCTTCTTCAACCTACAGCAGCGTTTTTACGCTCGTTTTTCTCAGCTTATTGCTTGGTGACATGATACATTCTACCCGTGAACTGGAATGGTATATCAGAACAGTTACGTCTTCAATTTCTGTGCATTGGAATCTCTCTTTCATAAAGACAAATGGGCTCTCTAAAGCCTAACCAGTGTATTGCGCACAATATATCTTAGATAGCCTTGCATGGTTCAGCTACACACGCCCCTTTCAATGATAAACACCTCTGCTACAAGGTTTTTGACGACCAGAATTAACCCCTGTTACAATGCTATATTTTAGTAAAGATTGTGAAGTTATATTATTAAAATGTAAAATTATACTTCGTCTACCATAAAGTACACTATCGTTACACATTAAATACTTGAATAAACTTCCATTCCAGAGTCATGTTACCGAGATACTGTACACTAACCCTAAACATGTGGGAATTGGGGAAAATAGTCTGATATTTGAAGGTTCACGAAATAGATGGCGAAAAGAACCTAAACATAGAGGTTAAAGGTTATTGCACTGACCTTTGACGATAACCGACACAAAATGCTGACATTACACCGTACGTTCAGTGTCAATTGAAAAGCTAACTGAACTGAACAACTATCTTTCCTTGCTTGCATGAACATCCAATCTCAGCCCAGAATCCAATTTCGCCTCGAAACCTAAGCCGCCAATCAAAAGCCAGAATCCAGTTCTCTATGGACCAATGAGCGACGAGAATCCAAATGGGCGCGGAAGGCTAAGCCTGCAGAATACGGCGGCAGTTTGAACTCGTTAGACAATGTGGCTTAGTAGGAATAATGCAGCCCCGGATTCGGACAGCGAATCGGACGCTTCCCCCGTGTTGGCTGCGTGAGCTTGTCGCTCAAATAGGTTAGCCAACCAGAGAGACGCTAGGACTAGATCACGTGATCTTCACCGTCTCGCCGCGAGACGCGCTTTGGTAGAACAAAGCCCTAATTCGTCTATTTATAGGAATAATATTTAGGGATGTTTCAACCAGTCCGATATGGTCTAGTGGCTAGGATATCTGGCTCTCACCCAGAAGGCGAGAGTACGATTCCCGGTATCGGAGCGAGTGCTTTTGTACCGCTTTTCAAGAATAGACTTAAGGATATAGGTTTATGAATAGAATTAAGACTTGGTTGATCAAGTACGATATGGTCTAGTGGCTAGGATACCTGGCTTTCACCCATAATACCCGGGTTCGATTCCCGGTACCGGAGCGAGTGCTTTTGTACCGCATTTCATTTAAAGAATAGACTTAAGGATATAGGTCTATGAATAGAATTAAGACTTGGTTAAGCAAGTCCAAAATGGTCTAGTGGCTAGGAAATCTGGCTTTCACCCACAAGGCCCGGGTTCGATTCCCAATATTGGAGCGAGTGTTTTGTAAAGCATTTCAAAAATAGACTTAAGGATATAGGTTTATGAATAGAATTAAGACTTCGTTAAGCAAGTCCAAAATGGTCTAGTGGCTAGGAAATCTGGCTTTCACCCACAAGGCCCGGGTTCGATTCCCAATATTGGAGCGAGTGTTTTGTAAAGCATTTCAAAAATAGACTTAAGGATATAGGTTTATGAATAGAATTAAGACTTGGTTAAGCAAGTCCGATATTGTCTAGTGGCTAGGATATCTGGCTCTCACCCAGAAGGCCAGGGTTCGATTCTCGGTATCGGAGCGAGTGCTTTTGTACCGCTTTTCAAGAATAGACTTAAGGATATAGGTTTATGAATAGAATTAAGACTTGGTTAAGCAAGTCCGATGTGATCTAGTGGCTAGGATATCTGGCTTTCACCCTGACGGCCCGGGTTCGATTCCCGGTATCGGAGCGAGTGCTTTTGCCCGCATTTCAAGAATAGACTTAAGGATATAGGTTATGAATAGAATTAAGACTTGGTTAAGCAAGTCCGATATGGTCTAGTGGCTAGGATATCTGGCTTTCACCCAGAATGCCCGGGTTCGATTCCCGGTATCGGATCGAGTGCTTTTGTACCGCTTTTGAAGAATAAACTTAAAGACACATTTATAGGAATAATATTTAGGGTTGTTCCAACCAGTACGATATGGTCCAGTGGCTAGGATATCTGGCTTTCACCCAGAAGGCCCGGGTTCGATTCCCGGTATCGGAGCGAGTGCTTTTGTACCGCTTTTCAAGAATAGACTTAAGGATATAGGTTTATGAATAGAATTGAGTATCTAAGTACGTCCGATATGGTCTAGTGGCTAGGATATCTGGCTTTTACCCAGAAGGCGCGGGTTCGATTCCCGAAATCGGAGCGCGTGCTTTTGTACCGCTTTTGAAGAATAGACTTAACGGTTTATGAATAGAATTAACTTGGTTGAGCAAGTCAGATATGGTCTAGTGGGTAGGATACCTGGCTTTCACCCAAAAGGCCCGGGTTCGTTTCCCGGTATCGGAGACTGTGCTTTGTACAGCTTTTCAAGAATAGACTTAAGGATATAGGTTTATGAATAGAATTAAGACTTGGTTAAGCAAGTCCGATATGGTCTAGTGGCTAGGATATCTGGCTCTCACCCAGAAGGCCAGGGTTCGATTCCAGGTATCGGAGCGAGTGCTTTTGTACCGCTTTTCAAGAATAGACTTAAGGATATAGGTTTATGAATAGAATTAAGACTTGTTTAAGCAAGTCCGATATGGTCTAGTGACTAGGATACCTGGCTTTCACCCAGAAGGCCCGGGTTCGATTCCCGGTATCGTAGACTGTGGTTTGTACCGCTTTTCAAGAATAAATTTAAAGACACATTTATAGGAATAATATCTAGGGTTGCTCAAGCCAGTCCGATATTGTCTTGTGGCTAGGATATCTGGCTCTCACCCAGAAGGCCAGGGTTCGATTCCCGGTATCGGAGCGAGTGCTTTTGTACCGCTTTTCAAGTATAGACTTAAGGATATAGGTTAATGAATAGAATTAAGACTTGGTTGATCAAGTACGATATGGTCTAGTGGCTAGGATACCTGGCTTTCACCCATAATACCCGGGTTCGATTCGCGGTACCGGAGCGAGTGCTTTTGTACCGCATTTAAAGAATAGACTTAAGGATATAAGTCTATGAATAGAATTAAGACTTGGTTAGGCAAGTCCAAAATGGTCTAGTGGCTAGGATATCTGGCTATCAACCAGAAGGCCCGGGTTCGATTCCCGGTGTCGGAGCGAGTGTTTTGTAAAGCATTTCAAAAATAGACTTAAGGATATAGGTTTATGAATAGAATTAAGACTTGGTTTAGCAAGTCCGATGTGATCTAGTGGCTAGGATATCTGGCTTTCACCCTGACGGCCCGGGTTCGATTCCCGGTATCGGAGGGAGTGCTTTTGCCCGCATTTCAAGAATAGACTTAAGGATATAGGTTATGAATAGAATTAAGACTTGGTTAAGCAAGTCCGATATGGTCTTGTGGCTAAGGGTATCTGGCTTTCACCCAGAAGGACCGGGTTCGATTCCCGGTATCGGAGCGAGTGCTTTTGTACCGCTTTTCAAGAATAGACTTAAGGATATAGGTTTATGAATAGAATTAAGACTTGGTTGATCAAGTACGATATGGTCTAGTGGCTAGGATACCTGGCTTTCACCCATAATACCCGGGTTCGATTCCCGGTACCGGAGCGAGTGCTTTTGTACCGCTTTTCAAGAATAGACTTAAGGATATAGGTTTATGAATAGAATTAAGACTTGGTTAAGCAAGTCCGATGTGATCTAGTGGCTAGGATATCTGGCTTTCACCCTGACGGCCCGGGTTCGATTCCCGGTATCGGAGCGAGTGCTTTTGCCCGCATTTCAAGAACAGACTTAAGGATATAGGTTATGAATAGAATTAAGACTTGGTTAAGCAAGTCCGATATGGTCTAGTGGCTAGGATATCTGGCTTTCACCCAGAATGCCCGGGTTCGATTCCCGGTATCGGATCGAGTGCTTTTGTACCGCTTTTGAAGAATAAACTTAAAGACACATTTATAGGAATAATATTTAGGGTTGTTCCAACCAGTACGATATGGTCCAGTGGCTAGGATATCTGGCTTTCACCCAAAAGGCCCGGGTTCGATTCCCGGTATCGGAGCGAGTGCTTTTGTACCGCTTTTCAAGAATAGACTTAAGGATATAGGTTTATGAATAGAATTGAGTATCTAAGTACGTCCGATATGGTCTAGTGGCTAGGATATCTGGCTTTCACCCAGAAGGCGCGGGTTCGATTCCCGAAATCGGAGCGCGTGCTTTTGTACCGCTTTTGAAGAATAGACTTAACGGTTTATGAATAGAATTAACTTGGTTGAGCAAGTCAGATATGGTCTAGTGGGTAGGATACCTGGCTTTCACCCAAAAGGCCCGGGTTCGTTTCCCGGTATCGGAGACTGTGCTTTGTACAGCTTTTCAAGAATAGACTTAAGGATATAGGTTTATGAATAGAATTAAGACTTGGTTAAGCAAGTCCGATATGGTCTAGTGGCTAGGATATCTGGCTCTCACCCAGAAGGCCAGGGTTCGATTCCAGGTATCGGAGCGAGTGCTTTTGTACCGCTTTTCAAGAATAGACTTAAGGATATAGGTTTATGAATAGAATTAAGACTTGTTTAAGCAAGTCCGATATGGTCTAGTGACTAGGATACCTGGCGTTCACCCAGAAGGCCCGGGTTCGATTCCCGGTATCGTAGACTGTGGTTTGTACCGCTTTTCGAGAATAAATTTAAAGACACATTTATAGGAATAATATCTAGGGTTGCTCAAGCCAGTCCGATATTGTCTTGTGGCTAGGATATCTGGCTCTCACCCAGAAGGCCAGGGTTCGATTCCCGGTATCGGAGCGAGTGCTTTTGTACCGCTTTTCAAGAATAGACTTAAGGATATAGGTTAATGAATAGAATTAAGACTTGGTTGATCAAGTACGATATGGTCTAGTGGCTAGGATACCTGGGTTTCACCCATA
This sequence comes from Phalangium opilio, assembly GCF_054372755.1. Taxonomy (NCBI): domain Eukaryota; kingdom Metazoa; phylum Arthropoda; class Arachnida; order Opiliones; family Phalangiidae; genus Phalangium; species Phalangium opilio. The sequence goes on along the minus strand of NW_028324172.1, from coordinate 1,332,779 downwards.
ATACCCGGGTTCGATTCGCGGTACCGGAGCGAGTGCTTTTGTACCGCATTTAAAGAATAGACTTAAGGATATAAGTCTATGAATAGAATTAAGACTTGGGTAGATAGGAAGTGTTACCTTTGGGACAGTGGCGTCAGACAGTGCCAGATGGCACATGATTTGGCACCAATAAATATGGCGTCAGTGGGCGCCCACAACATTTTTCCTCTTATGGCGCCAGTGAATCAAACATTTTTCCCCCAATCCTGTTGTGGCGTCAGCGAATCAATCATGGCGTCAATGTTAGGCATAAGCGTCATATTCGACAACTTGGTAAATAACCCTTGTCATACACGTGGTTTAAACGCCATGTTCACTATAAGAACATGATTGGTCTAAAAAGTGCGCCATGTTTACATGGACAGAAAGTCACGTGACATTAAAGTATAAAAGACGAGGACGGTTTAAAGATAAGGCATTCTATATCCCTCATTGAAGTACCGACCCAGATCCGAAAAATGTAAGTATAATTTCCCATAAAATCTTAGTGCTATAACCTTGGTTTGTATCACATTTAATGTGATTACCATATTTAATGTGAATATTTAGGGATAACTCCAACGTGTTCGAGATTTCCTCAACTAAATCAGTAAGTGTAACGCCGGACTGTAGGATTAGACTAGGAATGACCGATGGCTCAACAGGGATCGTATTAAGCGAGGAGGAATATATGCAACTTTACGGAATGAAGGACTCCATAAACGGATTTTTCGAGAAGGATGACGCTCAACCCACCACGTGCTTTTTCGAGGGATCGATGGACAAGCGTATTCAACTTGTAACTTACCAGGAAAGGAAGATGTTAAATATCCGCCAAGTGATCCAGGGACAAGGAGCGAACTACGGAATCCAATACCCAACTAGGAATGGATTTGCCATAGGACCATTCCTATGGGAGAAGTTATTGGAAAAACACATTCAGGTGACGACATTCATTACCGAAGCGAAACGTGTGGAGAGTGCGATTAAGGACATAGTAATACAGCAACTAACTGAGGGAATAAAGAATTCGTGCAACGGCTGCATTATCGACCATCCTTCACAATTACAGCATGATTGTATAATGATGGAATGGGGTGAACGTGTAGATGAACATTATTCTAATGCCGTGTCTAATTTAAATATCGAGATGATAGTTAATATTTTTAATAATTCCACTTTCTTAAGTTTTCAATTCTGTAAGCAAATGGTCTCTCGAAGTGTATGCAACTCTAAAAAATTCTTGTAATACATTGAATTTAAATAATAAATATTCAAATTTAATACTTTTTCATTTACCTAAATATAAGCCTATTTCAAATTTTATTATTTTAGTTATTTATATTCGAATTTAATACTATTTAACTAAATATATAGTCATATTCCAAATTTTAGGAGTTATTTCAACTTAATATCTGAATTTAATACTTCTAAATATAAACTTTAGAAATTGTTTCAACTTAAACCAATTTCTCTTTATTGATATGTCTATTTCAAGGATAGGAAATGTAAATAACAAGGTCGGTGAACGGAAATCGAGAAACTCGGACGGTAAATAAACGGCCTATGTCAATAATTAGAAATCATGATAAGCGCTTGTATTAAACTCTAACGCTGAGTGTCGACATGGGATCATAGTTGGGGTTGCAATGTTTGCTAGGAAACTTGTAAGTAAACAAACTAGATTGAAACTTGACGTGAATTTCGAAACATGGCGCGGTGTTCGAGGTCGGTGAACAGGAATAGAGAAACTCGGACGGCAAATAAACGGTCTATGTCAATAATTAGAAATCATGATAAGCGCTTGTGGGAAACTCTGGCACCGAGTGTCGACATGGGATGATAGTTGAGGATGCAATGTTTGTTTATGCTAGGAAACTTGTAAGTAAACAAACTAGATTGAAACTTGGCATGAATTTCGAAACATGGCGTGGATTTCGAAGCATGGCGCGGCTCTCGTCGTGACGTCAATGGGAAAACCCATATGATAGTTCGGGCAGAGATTAAACGGACAACCCAACAATGTTTGTTTATGCCAGGAAATTTGTAAATAAACAAACTAGATTGAAACTTGGCGTGAATTTCGAAACATGGCGCGAATTTTCGAGTTGGCGTCAATGGGAAAACCCAAAGATTAAATGGACGACGCCAAGAGTATAAAAGCCCGGCACGTGCCCAAACTCAGTCACTTTTGTTCCTGACTTCAGACGAGTTCCAGCCTGCTCCCTAGTTGCTTTATAGTATTTTTCAATACTTGGTAACATTTGCCGTTGGAAGTTATTTTGCAGAGGGTAAGAAAAAATTTACGGGCTAGTACCGAAATTACTTGTGATTTTTACAAGTACTTGCGATTTTTTACAAGTACTTGCGATTTTTCTGAGATTGTCCTTATCTCATTCATTCTTTGAGAATGTTTAAGTGTAATATTTGTGAGTGTTCATACCAAGGGAACAGGGAACTTTTGAGACATAAAAGGGAGAAACACGAGGATGTAAAATACCCATGCTCGCAATGTCCCGCCGTTTATACCAGACTTGCGAATTTAAAGTTACACGCGGCTGCCCGACACTCTAACTTTAAGGTTCCACACCCCCTCATGAACAATGCGGGTCCATCAACTTCTACCTTTGTCCCATTCTTGGGTCCATCTACCTCTACCTTTGTTCCTCCTGTTATCCCATTCTCGGACCCCTCAACCTCCACCTTTATCCCTCCTGGGACGCAGAGGCCGAAACGGTCCACGTCCGACCCATCCACTCCTGAGACGAAGCGGCCGAAACGGTCCACGTCCAACCCTACTCCTTCCTCTGTTTTCGGTCCCCTTTCCGGCGTCACTCGTAGGGTGTCGTCGGACCTTTCTCCTGAAAATCTAGATGAACTGTCCGACGATGGGAATCGTGCCTTGAGCGAGTTCATGGACCGAGAAGAAGGTGTCATCAATGGATCTCTACTGGGAACTCCTCCACCCGCCGTTTGCGAAAATCTTGATGAGCTGTCCGACGATGGAAATCGTGCCCTGAACGAGTTCATGGACCAGGAGGATGCCTTCCCAGCCCTTTCCAGCCAGGAGAACCGCGACATCCATCGCTTTATGGATCAGCAGGAGGGTGGTGGTGGTCAAGAGCAGGAGGAGGAACCCATCGTTGCGTCACCGGAAGTTCCTCTTCACGACGAGCTAGAGGAACTAGAAGTACTCGGTAGGGCTATTTTTTGTGCACGTTTCACACCTGTAGCGACTGAGACAGACGTAGAACTGTACGTGGGTAGACATAGGGTAGCGATTGAAAATTACTTACGCAATAAACTGGCTAGAGATAGAGGGATTAAGTGGTATTTAACTGTCAGGGCTCGCTACACCCGTCAGTTAACCGACACTGACGAGGAAGTAGAAAATTTAATTTATCATAGAACCCAAAACCTTGCTATTTTGAACCCCGACGTTATCCCCGGACAGATAGACTTTAGTATTAGGACTCTGAAACGTTTAATGGAGGAGTTCGAGGCGAGTGGTAGCGGGTGGGTTTTAGATAAAATTCTCTTCCTGCAAATTAATATTATAGCGTACCTCCCGCTTCACGGGGGTACGTACTTTGAAACCCCTAAAAATCTTTTAGCTAAAAAAGCCCTTTTAAATGTGCAAAATACGGACAATAAGTGTTTCTTATGGTCAATTTTGGCACATTTACACCCTGTTAACCATGGAAATGCCCCTCATCGTGTAACTAAGTACCTAGAGTATAGTAATGAATTGGACATGGCCGGTATTACGTTCCCCGTGGAATTAAATACCGGCAAATTAGAGAATTTCGAACGGGTGAATAACCTTTCGATTAATGTGTTCGGATACGAGAAAGAGGTCTTCCCCCTTTACGTGAGTTCCAACAGAGTTGAGGAACCACGCCAAGTAGATTTATTGCTATTAACCGAGGGTGAGAAGAAGCATTTCTGCTTAATCCGAAGCATGAGTCGACTTCTAGCGAAGGTGTTCACCGCTCACGCAAACACGAACTATTATTGTCGTTATTGCTTGCATCGATTCTCCGGTGTAAACTCGGAGGAAAACTACAAGGACCACATCAAGGAGTGCAGTATACACGGACCCCAGAAGATCGAGATGCCGGTAAAGGAACCTATTCTCGAATTCAAAAACGTCGCATGGCAACAGAAGGTAAACTAAAACTTTTGTTATTTATCAGGGTATTTTGAATAGCGCGCCAAAATAGTTTACTGAGGCTAACGTCAGACGGCGCCCATAGCAAGATAAATAGAGCAGACGATAAGATGCATGGGCGAGAGAGAATGTTTTGTTTACATTTTATCTAATATAGTTTTATTTCTATTTCTCACAGGTTAAATACGTTATCTATGCCGATTTCGAGTCTATTCTCCGTAAAGTTCACCGATGCGATCCCGATGCCGGCCTCTCTTCAACCACGAAAACTTCGCAGCATATCTCCTGTGGGTTTAGTTATGTCATCGTTAGTCACGACGGTACAGTCTCAAAACCAGTTACTTATCGAGGGATAGATGCCACGGAAAAGTTTTTAGAAAACCTTTTGCGTGAAGACGCAATTATTCAGCGTAAGATTAAAGATAACGCCCCCATGAATCTATCAGACTTAGATAAGGCGCAATTTGCCTCGGCCCAATCCTGTTACTTATGTAACAAGACTTTCACTGTAACTGACTGTAAAGTTCGTGACCACGACCACACTAACGGAACCTACAGGGGAGCTGCTCATAATTCGTGTAACCTGAAACTGAGGACCCGGAATTTCGTTCCGGTCTTCATGCATAACTTATCTCGTTACGATGCTCATCTTATCATGGACAAAATTGGATTGGTCAAAGATCACAAGATTACGTGTATCCCCACGAATTCCGAAACGTACATTTCGTTTTCTCTGGGTAATTTACGATTCTTAGACTCAATTAGGTTCATGCCGGCATCGCTAGAGACACTCGTATCGAATTTGGCTCGAGGAGGAGCCGATAAGTTCAAGTGTTTAAACTCTGCCTTCAGCGCTGACGAAGTGCCGCATCTGCTGAGGAAACAGGTTTACCCCTATGACTACTTCGACTGCGAGACGAAATTCGACGAGACCGTGTTGCCACCCAAGGATGCCTTCTTCAATTCCTTAACTGACGAAGAGGTTAGTGAGGAAGATTATTCTCAAGCTCAAAAGGTTTGGGAAAAATTCCAACTCACTAACCTCGGTGAGTACCATGATTTATATGTTAAGACCGACGTTCTGCTCCTAGCGGATGTTTTTGAAAGTTTCAGGGCTATGTGTATAGAATATTACAAGTTAGATTGCGCGCATACATATACAGGTCCTGGTTTCGCTTGGCAAAGCGCACTTTACATGACCCAAGTGAAATTAGAACTACTCCAGGATCCTGATATGCATCTCTTTATTGAGAAGGGTATAAGAGGGGGCGTTTCTTTAATTACGCATAGACTAGCCATAGCCAATAATAAGGATCTCCCCGAAACATTCAACCCAGCAGAACGTAGCTCTTACATTACCTACCTAGACTGTAATAACCTTTACGGCACCGTAATGTGTCATCACCTGCCGATGAGAGGATTTCGATGGATTCAACCATGTCAAGATTTCACTCGTGAAATTATCTTGAATCACCCAGACTATGATCCTCAGGGATTTATCCTGGAGGTGGATCTTGAGTACCCGGAAAGTTTGCACGAAGAACATAACTGTCTACCCTTAGCACCCGAACGTAGAGTTATTAACGCGGATGAGCTTTCACCGTATTCGATTGAACAGTTGAACAAACTGAAAATTAACGTACAGGATAGCCTTCCAAAGTTAGTTCCCTCACTCTACAATAGGGAGAAATATGTTCTCCACTACCGGAATCTCAAGTTTTACATCGCTAAGGGGATGAAATTGGGGAAAATCCATCGAATACTCACATTCGAGCAGGGTGCGTGGTTAAAACCATTTATCGAGTTCAACACGGAGAAACGGAAGCAGGCAGTGAACGACTTTGAGAAGGATTTTTTCAAGTTGGCCAACAATAGGTACGCATCTACGCTACGCTAAGTTATTATTTCACACGTAAATTAATCAAATTTTTTATCTATTAACAGTGTTTTCGGGAAGACGATGGAAAACCTCCGCAACAGGATCAACTTCGACCTTGTCCAGACCCGGGAGATGGCAATCAAGAAGGCCAGTTCGCCGACATTCCAGAGGTTCACCATCTTCAGGAACGAGCTGGTCGGGATCCATCGTCTGAAGAAATCCCTCAAGTTGGACCGACCCATTTACACCGGTTTCGCCATCTTGGACCTCTCAAAGTTGGTCATGTACGACTTCCATTACAACACTATGAAGGCAAAATATGGCGACGACCTCAAACTTCTTTTTACCGACACAGGTGTGATTTTTAAAAACGTTTACTAGATTTAAATCCTTTTTTCTACTTTCAATTTTAACTAATTAAATGTTTTTACGTATAATTGCAGACAGCCTGACCTATCAGATTTTCACCGACGATTTGCCCCGGGACTTTGCCCAGATGAAGGAGATGTTTGACTTTTCCGCCTACCCCAAGGAACATCCACTCTTCAGCGAGGAGAACAAGAAGGCTCTTGGAAAGTTCAAGGACGAACTCAACGGCGTCCAGATTCAAGAGTTCTGCGGCTTGCGACCGAAAATGTACAGCATCCTGTCGGCAAAAGGTGAAAAGAAGACGGCGAAGGGAATCTGTCGTCGCGTAGTCAAAAAGAAGATACGTCACGCCCAATACAAGGAATGCCTGCTTCAACGTAAACTCACCACTGAGGAGATGAAGAGGATAGTCAGTGTTAAACACGAACTATTTTCCATCACTCAGAAGAAACTCGCTCTTAACCCATGCGATGATAAGAGATTCATCATCGATGGGGTGTCTACATACGCTCATGGTCATTTTAAAATTAAGGAATAATTCCAAATGTATAACTTTCTGTAACCCTATCCCCTCCCATTCCCTCCTGGGGGCGAAGTGGCCGAACCGGTCCACGCCCTCCTCCCATACCCTTTTGGTGCGAAGTGGCCGAATCGGTCCACGCCCAATTTCCCCTCCCATACCCTTTTGGTGCGAAGTGGCCGAATCGGTCCACGCCCAAACCTTTTCCTTTTAAATTTCATAGTTCTATGTATAGTTTATAAGTTTAATTTAATGTATATATATTTTCAATGTTTAATTGTATAGTTTTAAGTTGTTTTTTCTCGAATGAGTTTTACTCCGTGATTCTACGGTTTCTCATTCAAAATAAAAATTTTTAAATACAAATTTTCTCCCTCTTATTTCATACAACTTAGGCAAACATTTTTTCAGGTTAAGGGGATGTGGCCCCCAACGCGTGGGACCGACCGGGTGCGCGTGTTTAAATTTCCCGCGTGCGCGTGTTTAAATTTCCCGCGTGCGCGTGTAGGAATAAGTTCGCGCGCGATTTAAAGAAAACCACATAAATTCAATCAAAAAAAAAACTTTATTAAAAATCTCTTATACATAAATTCCGATATCATTTTATCGTTCAAATTCTTATCTTTTACAAATTTTAAGCAAATATTATACATTTTAATACCTCGGCATCTATACAAAGAAAAATATACGCAAAATCCGCCACACGTCCGACTGGAATTTCCTTGAAGTTGTTTAGAATTAAAAGTTACGGTAACGCTGTTTCTTTCTACAAAATCGTTGAATTGAAACATGTCCGGTGGGTTTCCGAAACTATCAAAGAACTCTGTATTTTTGTTACTAGAAAAGTAAATAACAGTCCAATGCATACCTTCAGTTTCTGAAGAGCCAGTATTTACAATATACAATGAAGGGAAAAACTTTACTTTCTCGGGTAGCTGGTCGGCTGCAAAAACACCACGAAAGAGATCCTTGGTGAATTTATCCCTTTCCATAATTCTAGTTATTTGCATAGTGTCCATAATCTTTTAGTTGTAATCGTAAATGACAGTTCTATTCTTATCAATCTCAACCAAATTCTGAAACTCAGAGTAATATAAAAATGTGATAGTCTTGGGCAAGTCCTTGGCGAATTTTAATTCCAATCGCAAGTTACCATTCCTTATCAATTGAAATTGAGAAGTTGAACTACTGAGGTCGGGACTTAAATCAAAAGCAAATATGCAATTCCCATTGGGGAATTCCTCCCGTGAAATGTAGTTCCCCTCGTCCAATAACCATTGAGAGGTTTGAGTAAAAAGATTAGTATAAGATCTCATATATTGACCACCAGAAAAGTTTGGGGTAAGAGGTTTATGTGGAACGCTAGCTCCGTCAAGGTACAAGGCGATATGATTTAAATCATAAGGTTGAAAATTGAAGGGTGACTTTCCGTAATCACCCAAATATGCATTTTGATCTACAAGAGCGAAAAGAACTTTTTTGGGTAGTTGACCCATGAATAAATTATCTCTAACACATATTTTTGTACCACTGTTAATTGAGAATGAGTTACATTCCGTGCGAATAATCGGGTATTTCATGGTTGCCAGTTCCAAACATTTAGCGTGGGCGATTAACACTTCCGATGGTAATTTTACTTTACGAACGTACAGGGATGCTAACTCGTAAACCACTTTCCATTTAACTGCACCGTCTGCATGCACGCAAAATTCGTTTGGACTTTTAACAAACTTGAATTTGAGATCCGTTAAATTTGGGAAGTATCGAGGTTGTTGACAAAGATCCAAGTGTACAGTTCCTACCATATCTATTGTTCCTTTTCTAGCAAAGGCCGCTCGTGTTTTAAACCCTTCGTTATCGTCCAAAACGTCAAATTTTCCGGCCGTGTCTTTGTAAAACATTGAACTAGTAAGAAAACTAGTTTTGGCGGGTCCTCCGAATGTCACCGCCGTTTGAAACATGGCCTTGTAAGGGTAGTTTTGCGGCGATGGTGTGACCGATCTCTCTTGAGCTGAAAGGTGTACTTCGCTGAAAAGACTATGCAGGAAATTATTTACCGGTCCAACTTTATCGGCAGCTGCTGGGATTGTTTTTCCATCGGCCGGGTTGACAATCCTGACTTGGAGATGTAGTAAAGTCTTGGACAAGTCCAAATACGCGTCGGAACTACCAGCCACGGTAAACGTGATTGTCGAATTTTCGTTAATGTTAGAGATGGGGCTGTATTCGACCCATTCTCCACTCAGAATACTGGTATTGGTAAGGGGTATGTCGAAAAGTTCAACTTCGGAGCCGACCGATCCATGCGAACCTGGATGGACATGTGTCATTATATTTTTCAGGTAAAAATATCTGGATGATTAAAGGACGTTGCTTTCCTCTTTCTTGCCGAGGCTGAACTGACGAGTGATCTAGACCTGCGTTTCCTTTTATTACCATTCCCCGTCATTTTTCGGATTTCTTCCGCCGCACTAAGGGCGACGTCTTTAGCCGCGGCTTTTCCATGAGATTTTACGGATGCTTTCACGTTTACACCGTTTGCCACGTCGGCCACGACCTTTGCACCTGTGTTCAAAAATTTTTTCCCGAGGTAACTGGCACCCCGTTTGCGTAGAGGTATTGCCCGGCGAAAGGCCGATGAAATGAAGTTTCCCAATCCGTACCCGTGTTGCACCGGAAGTCCCCTGTATACCGCTAAAGAATTACCAATTTGGGAATGAAAGTGTTTACAATAATCAAATTTTCCGCCATGTCCGATCTGGTTTAGAAAGTGTTGATCGTAGTCCGATTGGTTAAAGGACATATTCGATTTGACGACGTTCTTCATCTAAAACTTCAAGTGTAAATGACACGAGGACCTGTTTTACCTTCTAATTTATAATGGTGACCACATTCTACGGGGTCTAAAGTGTAGAGTAACGTGAACTCTTCCTCTCACGAAATCTATGGGGGTACCAAGCTCACTCATTATGTTAATTTCAATTGACTGGAAAGTATTGCAGGCGAGGGGGAGGTAGTGCGGTCTAGGGAAATCTTTGTCTACCGTTTCTCCGTCATTACCCTGCACGCTAACGATTCTTAGTAGAGATATGTGCACATCTCCCACGGGTCTAGACTCGACCACGTCGCTATAAACAAAGAGTGAATGAAGTCCCGCGTCGAGGTCAAAGGGGTACGTGGCTATGGTAGACTGGGAAAAAGTCGTTGATTCCGTGGAATCTTTCGAAAATCCGAGAATAACAGCTAACTCCCCCGGTATAGTTAACAAATAATCCTCTTTGAGAGAAATTTGTACTCTTCGTATGCGCTTTATGTAACTAAAGGAATACTTGAGCTGGGCGGGAATTGAAGGTTCACGCGTAATAACGCCCGCCACGTCATCCTCGACGTAGTTAAGTTGCTCGATAAGGTCCTGGATATTACCATAATACCCGACGGGTAACTCTATGATTGTAGAATATACTACTCTACCATTACTCACGAGTATAAGCGAGCATGTCCTACTCAAATTAGCCCAAGTGTGCGGGTAGCTAATTTCCGCTAAGCCTACTTCGTAAAATCCCTGTAATTTTACGGGTTCGGGGAGGTACGTCCGGAATTTACTTCTCGTATTGTCGGGGAAATACCTCATCGACGAGTCGGAAGGTAAAGTGATGTAAAAGCTCATACTATATCTATTTCCTGAACCCAACTGTCAAAAGACGGAGAGTATCCTTTCCAACGTACTAGCTTCTCTAGCGTCCCGTCGGGTCTGCGACGTTTCCTCAATATCTTTTCTATTTTAAACACGCTAGAATTTAGGTCTTTACCCACTTTCTGTAATTGTTCCTTGTAAAAAATACCAGTAATCGGTTCCGAATTCAAATCCTGGATCCTATACACCGGTGGACTACGAGGTAATCTCTCCACCACTTTGAAAAGTTCTTCCGACCACGTGGGCAAGTAACCCTTCTCGAAAATATTCTTATGTTTGCTTATCCGGACTACGTCACCAATATCGTAAGGATACTTTAATGGTGGGGAGAAGTCTATATCGCCGTAAAGGTTTTCCCATACCCGTCTCGATGTTTCGGGTGTGACTTCAACAGGTTTACACTTTATGGATCGGTGATAATTGTTATTATAAGCTTGAACCATGTCTTTAAGAGCGTCAATGTACTTATAGGTATTGTTTTCCGTGAAATACCGATACATGCGACTTTTTAGAGTTCTGTTGAACCTTTCAACTATCGTAGCCTTCTGTTCGGAATCCGGGGCAAAGAACTCAATCCCCCTTCTTTTCAACTCTCTCTGAACATCCCTGCATATGAACTCATTACCGTGGTCACTTTGCACTCGCTTCGGCGAGCGACCGGACTCGAGAATAGCCTTAAAAGCCCTAAGGATGGTTGGTCCTTTCTTGTCCTTGGTAGCCACCACAAAGGCGTATTTACTGAAAACGTCAATGCAGCACAGGAGGTATCTGAACCCTTTATTGTAACGGGTTAGGTTCTTCAAATCGGCTAAATCAATCTGCCACTGCTCATCGATCCCATAAACTATTGTCCTATTTCTCTTAAAGTTTTTTCTAGCATTTCTGTGTAATGTATACGTATCTTGTGTTTTTAAAAATGTCTCCACGTCTTTTACCGTAACCTTTAACCCAGCCTCTTTAGCCGCTCGGTATAGCCCGAGAACACTTCCATATGAACCCGGGTCAGAAACATTAGAATAAATCTCTTTTAGTCTATCCATTAAGGGTGCAGTTGGTTACACTATGATAATGCCTGAAGAGAAAATCGCTAACCTCGATAATTAGGAATATGGCAATTATAAAACCACAGTTAAAATTTTAGGAGATTTAAAAAATGTGTCTACTAGGTTGGCTAACACCACAAAAGTACCCACCTGATTATCACAACCTTCCATATCGGAATACTTAAAATGAATGAAACGTGGAATGTAAATGAATCGTATTTTATTTAAAACAAGTGCTACAAGTTTATCCAATTTCCGAAACCCTCACCAGTCTGAGCGGGCAAATAATAATCCTCCTTCACTTCTTCTATCTCCACTTTTTCTTTCTTCGCTTCACTTTTTTCAGGCGGGGGTGGGTCTGTTTTTCTAATTTTAATTAATGTTCTTGGTACATTAACCGTATACAAAAGTTGGTAAAACTGTGGGGCACCAATGACGGACGACTGTTTTTTAGAACTCTTCGCGGTATAAGCTAATAAATCAATTATATTTGAACCGATGATTTTACGGTTCTCATATATTAACTCTCCGGCGTGTGTCCATCTTATTTTTGATATACGGTCAATCCATTTGTACAAGTTCAAACAATCAGCTGCGCTATAGGAGGGAACCGAAGAGACGATTTCAGGACCCCAATTCCGGTTTTTTGCTGGTTTTACTTTCGCCCTTTTCACCGTTTTACTAATTTCCCTCGAAAGTACGTGGTTATATCTTAATAGTTTATCAGTATCGTTTAATTTAGTATCGTTTATGATGGATTTCAACTTATCCTCCTTATCCAACTCCATTGAAGTGTCGACTTTTAAACCGCTATTTGAATTTAACCTATTATACGTTTCTTCGGAAATTAATAACATCTTTCGCGCCATTTTTACTTTATAGCTCGACTTATAGCCGCACCTGCTACTGAACTAATGATAGATAGTAACGGTCCGAGAAGTAAAGGGATGAAACCTCCGTTTTGAATTAATAGTTTCCTTTTCTTTGAAGGGAGTATGTTGGACGTAACCTTTCTTATAACGTGTCGATGTTTCTTCAACCGCTCCTTCTCCTCCACTGAAAGAGGGACATTGCCCCGTAGGATATTTATACAACACTCGACAATAGATTTAATCGCTTCTTTATTGGCAAATTTAATTGCGGCATTTCTTTGACATGAGTTACAATTTGCAATATATTTTAAAAAATTTAAATTTTCGTCGACTCGTTTTGACGGAGCCATTCCGCAAGTTTGGACGCCTTCACCAAGGTACAGTTGTTGCTGTCCCTATGAAAAGTGCAAGCCCTGGGGGTATCGCACTCGATACTTGATAATCTCGGGCAACCGTAGTCTTCGGCGTTGATAACTTCGCACCCCAAGAACCTTGATAGGGTTTCGGCCTTCTCCGCTCCTTTCGTCACGTATGACGATGCTCTAGCTCGAATATAGTCGGCGGCCTCCTGCGTCGTCTCGTATGGGTAGTCTCCCTCCTCGAATGCTAGATCGCAAGTGTTCCTTGAGAGCCACCTGCATTGCCTTTTATCCTTGACGGATAACTCTGAGAACTTGCATGGGGATTGGAAGATCCAGACTTCGTGGACGTCGGTCTCCTTCACGTACATCGTCAGCTCCTTGATTATCCATTGTCCCTTAATCCGGAAAAAATTCGCTTCAAGGATGGCCGTCATTTCGGTATGAACAGTGCTGCTTGTTGACCTGGAAGTATACCTGTTCTTAGACGGTGATTATCTAGGGTGTTAGCCTTAAGGTCTACAAATAGATATCCGTAAGGTTCCAAAGTCGCCTGTCTAAAGGAGTCTACCACGTATTTACTATTTCCCGGCGAAATTTGTTTCGCAAGATGGATAATGGCAGATTGATCACGTGGTGTTTTAAATATAACCAAGTAATGGGCATTTAAGTTTAAGGTACGAATTTCCTTCCCAGGATAATAAAGATTCTGCATTAAAATTAAAACTGAGGTATTCCTATGGTGCGAGCCCCTAATGAAAAGATTCGTCACGTCCTTATTATTCGCTATTTCACATAGTAAGTCGTCTAATATAACGAAGTTCCTCACACTAGCATCTAGGGTGTTAACATCTAATAAACCCTCGTGAAATTCTACACTCGGAGTATGGGAAAGTATAGCACCGTATAGTTTCGACTGATACTCCGTGTAACACCAAATTATTCTTTCGGGCTTGGGCGAAATACATATATCCTTATGCTTAATTAATTCTCCTACGAAAACACTTTTCCCACAGCCGGTGACTCCAGCCACTAGTCCGGTAAAGGGGTGTTGCATACTTAAATCCATATCGATAAATGCGGGAGGAATTAACTACCGTAAACTTATATTTAAAGAAATTTATACTTACATTTTTCGGATCTGGATCGGTACTTCAAGGGTGGATGTAGAATGCCTTATCTTTAAACCGTCCTCGTCTTTTATACTTTAATGTCACGTGACTTTCTGACCATGTAAACATGGCGCACTTTTTAGACCAATCATGTTCTTATAGTGAACATGGCGTTTAAACCACGTGTATGACAGGGGTTATTTACCACGTTGCCGAATATGACGCTTAAGCCTAACATTGACGCCATGATTGATTCACTGACGCCAACACGTCATGTACGTCACAACAATATTGGGGGAAAAATGTTTGATTCACTGGCGCCATAAGAAGAAAAATGTTGTGGGCGCCCATTGACGCCATATTTATTGGTACCAGATCATGTGCCATCTGGCACTGTCTGACGCCACTGTCCCAAAGGTAACACTTCCTATCTACTGACTTGGTTAGCCAAGTCCAAAATGGTCTAGTGGCTAGGATATCTGGCTATCAACCAGAAGGCCCGGGTTCGATTCCCGGTGTCGGAGCGAGTGTTTTGTAAAGCATTTCAAAAATAGACTTAAGGATATAGGTTTATGAATAGAATTAAGACTTGGTTAAGCAAGTCCGATATGGTCTAGTGGCTAGGATATTTGGCTTTCACCCAGAAGGCCCGGGTTCGATTCCCGGTATCGGATCGAGTGCTTTTGTACCGCTTTTGAAGAATAAATTTAAAGACACATTTATAGGAATAATATTTAGGGATGTTTCAACCAGTCCGATATGGTCTAGTGGCTAGGATATCTAGCTCTCACCCAGAAGGCGCGGGTTCGATTCCCGGTATCGGAGCGAGTGCTTTTGTACCGCTTTTCAAGAATAGACTTAAGGATATAGGTCTATGAATAGAATTAAGACTTGGTTAAGCAAGTCCAAAATGGTCTAGTGGCTAGGAAATCTGGCTTTCACCCATCAGGCCCGGGTTCGATTCCCGGTATTGGAGCGAGTGTTTTGTAAAGCATTTCAAAAATAGACTTAAGGATATAGGTTTATGAATAGAATTAAGACTTGGTTAAGCAAGTCCGATATGGTCTAGTGGCTAGGATATCTGGCTCTCACCCAGAAGGCCAGTGTTCGATTCTCGGTATCGGAGCGGGTGCTTTTGTACCGCTTTTCAAGAATAGACTTAAGGATATAGGTTTATGAATAGAATTAAGACTTGGTTAAGCAAGTCCGATATGATCTAGTGGCTAGGATATCTGGCTTTCACCCTGACGGCCCGGGTTCGATTCCCGGTATCGGAGCGAGTGCTTTTGCCCGCATTTCAAGAATAGACTTAAGGATATAGGTTATGAATAGAATTAAGACTTGGTTAAGCAAGTCCGATATGTTCTAGTGGCTAGGATATCTGGCTTTCACCCAGAAGGCCCGGGTTCGATTCCCGGTATCGGATCGAGTGCTTTTGTACCGCTTTTGAAGAATAAACTTAAAGACACATTTATAGGAATAATATTTAGGGTTGTTCCAACCAGTCCGATATGGTCTAGTGGCTAGGATATCAGGCTTTCACCCAGAAGGCCCGGGTTCGATTCCCGGTATCGGAGCGAGTGCTTTTGTACCGCTTTTCAAGAATAGACTTAAGGATATAGGTTTATGAATAGAATTAAGACTTGATTGATCAAGTACGATATGGTCTAGTAGCTAGGATACCTGGCTTTCACCCATAATACCCGGGTTCGATTCCCGGTACCGGAGCGAGTTCTTTTGTACCGCATTTAAAGAATAGACTTAAGGATATAGGTCTATGAATAGAATTAAGACTTGGTTAAGCAAGTCCAAAATGGTCTAGTGGCTAGGAAATCTGGCTTTCACCCATCAGGCCCGGGTTCGATTCCCGGTATTGGAGCGAGTGTTTTGTAAAGCATTTCAAAAATAGACTTAAGGATATAGGTTTATGAATAGAATTAAGACTTGGTTAAGCAAGTCCGATATGGTCTAGTGGCTAGGATATCTGGCTCTCACCCAGAAGGCCAGTGTTCGATTCTCGGTATCGGAGCGGGTGCTTTTGTACCGCTTTTCAAGAATAGACTTAAGGATATAGGTTTATGAATAGAATTAAGACTTGGTTAAGCAAGTCCGATATGATCTAGTGGCTAGGATATCTGGCTTTCACCCTGACGGCCCGGGTTCGATTCCCGGTATCGGAGCGAGTGCTTTTGCCCGCATTTCAAGAATAGACTTAAGGATATAGGTTATGAATAGAATTAAGACTTGGTTAAGCAAGTCCGATATGTTCTAGTGGCTAGGATATCTGGCCTTCACCCAGAAGGCCCGGGTTCGATTCCCGGTATCGGATCGAGTGCTTTTGTACCGCTTTTGAAGAATAAACTTAAAGACACATTTATAGGAATAATATTTAGGGTTGTTCCAACCAGTCCGATATGGTCTAGTGGCTAGGATATCTGGCTTTCACCCAGAAGGCCCGGGTTCGATTCCCGGTATCGGAGCGAGTGCTTTTGTACCGCTTTTCAAGAATAGACTTAAGGATATAGGTTTATGAATAGAATTAAGACTTGATTGATCAAGTACGATATGGTCTAGTGGCTAGGATACCTGGCTTTCACCCATAATACCCGGGTTCGATTCCCGGTACCGGAGCGAGTTCTTTTGTACCGCATTTAAAGAATAGACTTAAGGATATAGGTCTGCGGCCGTATTCTGCAGAAAAGTTAAGCTCCTCCTTCTGCCCTTGGCTCTCTGATTGGACCGTCAACCATTGCCCTTGGCCTTTTAATTGGCTACGTCTACCGATGACGTTACATGCCTTGGCTCAGTGATTGGTGCAAATTCCGCGCAGACTCATATATAAACTATCAAATTATACACCAAATTCAAAATGTTTTTTCATAAACTGACAAATGAGTTACCGGTTAAACACCGGTTTTACTGGTTGCTTCGGTAACGCTATGTGCTGAACGCACTTACAGCAGACGACATTTCAACACTTTCTATCAACCTCCCGACGTTGATGAACGTGTCGAGTAAAGTGGTGAGTGTAATTTATGAAGGATTAATTAATTTATGAAGTATTCAACTAAACTCTTTAATTTCCCCCCTTAATAATCCGATTTAAATAAAAACACACCATTTAATTTATTTTTTTTATTATTTATTACTTATTCAGATTGTGTGGCAACTGTCGATCGCAGTATAGACGTCACTGCAGTTAAAAGGTGAGAGGGCTGATCGCCCGTGGTAACTGAATGGTTAAAGCCTTATTTGAGCACTTAGCATGACCAAAATCGCAAGAGCAACTCCATGGTTCGTTCATGCTCTTGTGGCATTAACAATTTCGCACTTATTATATTCTCATGGAATGGTGTGTTGATGAGCGAGATACACCCATACCCTTTAATCAATATTTATCCTTTCCTCTCGCAGACGAGGTATATCTTCCAACTGCTGACGAAAAAGCTTATCCAGAGACTGAGTGTCAACCCATTTGCGCCTCGCAACTAACACTGGAAGTCGCGGAAGCGCCTTACAACTGCAAATCAACATAATTTATAAAACATAACCAGTAACCATATTTACACTGTACAGTTACTTGAAAAGTAATCATTTCAGTATGCAGCAATTGGTATAATCACCCCTTTGTTTCTCATAATATGAATATGGTACATCTGAAATAGGTCTAATGAATGACAATAGAATAGTTAAGTTATATTTAAAATAGGTATGTGGTCATGAAGACTTCGGAGGATGTAAATTGCAATCATGCAACAGAAAAAAGCAATGAACTTTTGACAGTCAGAAATATGTAAAATTTAATACACGTGGAAAATAAATTGCCGAATTTTTGGGTTTGAGAACGTATCGGGACTGATTGGGTGCTGGCATGCTGGTTCTAAATAATGTCATCTTGAGTAAAGGCTAGACATCATCAACATAATCCTAATTATTAAAAACATGCCATTAACGGTTTTAAAGCATTAAAGGCGGTAACAGACTTTTTCTTCTTTTTTAAACCCCTCTCCGGCTCCACTAAGCGCTATGAGGATGACAAGCACTATCCACACAGGCTCACAACCCCTTTTAATAACAGTCAATGATAACAAAAATCCAAATAATAATAATAAATATTTAGCATTTTAGACTCGATTTAGTCAGGTAAAATCAATTTATTAATCAATATTCATTTAATATTTTTAATATATTTTTTAAATATTTTTAATATGAAAATCATATTTCCAGTAAACTTACACATATATAAGCCTTTTAGTAGCGCTCTGTCTGCCTTGCAAACGCAATATATGCTTCAAAAATGCTAGACATATTTTGCACAAATTGTATCGAAGTCCTTTAATAGAACGATACGGAGATTTTTAACGTCGCAATGAGTTTAAAGTCTCTTCGAGTTGATAATGCTTAAGTGCGTGTTGTATCGATTCACGGTGTTGTCATAGACTAAGCACGAAGAGAGCATGACAAGAGAGCATTTCCAGCGCTCATTATTATATGGATATTTCAGAAAAAGGTTCATAGAGCTAAAGTCTCAGAACATAGGATAATAGAAAACTGGATGTTCTACAATATCAATTATTTTAGGCAAATAAGGTGATGGTATACACCAATATCGGGGAAAACGTGCGACAAAACCCTTTTATTTGTTTAACATAAGTTCTACCATTTCATATTTACAATTAGTCTATGAAATGAAAGTCATTCGAGGGGAGGATTTGACGAGGCCAAAGCAAACAGAATACTGATGAGTTTATGATAATAAACTTTTCAAATAACACACTTCAGTCACGTTTACACTAGAAATTTTGAAACCGTTTTGAACAACGTTAGGAAGGTCGAAATGTAACCTTTAACTGTTAGCCATATAGAACCTACGCTTGAAAATGTTCATTCCTTCCATTTAAAAAAAAACAACTACAAATAAGAATGAACATTTTCTCTTGAAAGATCTACATGGTTAACACTTTAAGGTTACAATTTACACCTTTCTAAAACTGTTTTAAGTGTCGAGTGTGAACGCGGCCGCAATTTGTCCTTTTCAAAAATACTCATTTAAATGGATGTATGTATTGCGGTAAATTATTCCGAATGATATTTGTACGAAAACTGTAATATATCTCAAAATTAACACAGGTCTTTACATTCGAAAAAAGATTTTGATGGAGTCCGGACAAAAAAATTTCGTTACAATATTAAGACCATATCTTAAATTTTTAGAAATTTAGTAGTTTAACTTGTATCACTCTGAAATTCAGTTGGTGCTTAGAGCATTGTTGCATAAAGGCAAGATGTCTGAAGGAAATCACACACGAGAATTTAAGTTTGGAACATCATACGTAAGTATGAAAAATACCCAGTTCTTGATTAAAGATATCTCGAGGGGTCGGTCGTTCATGAAATCCCGTACGTTACCCGTGAAATCCAACTTAAGAAATCCAAAATCAATGCTTATTTCGAAATCAAATAAAAAATCCGAAATCAGCAACGAAGTCAAAAAATCAAGAAGGAAATCACGAAATCAACATAGAAATCACAAAATCAGTAAAGAAATCGTGAAATAAATTACAAAATTCACGAAATCCAAAATCCAAAGAAATCACAAAGTCCGACGAAATCACGGGAAAATCTCAAAATCCGAGGAAATCTATTGGATTTTATAGAGTTCTGAAATCAAACAAAATACGACGAAATCAAAAAAAAATCCGATGAAATCCAACGAAATGAAACAAAATCCGAAGAAATCAAATTGGACTACAATTTTTCGAAAACGTCCGACCCCTCGAGATATCTTCACTAATGTGAATAATCCCTACAATGTTCATGACTTAAATACGTACAGGAATCCGATGATTTTGGACGAGATATAATAAAAGGAGTTATTAATCACAGGCACCCGTTTGCGAATTTTCTGCCGGCTTATATTCTTAACAACATTCAAAACGTATCGTAAGTATTTTAATAGTGAAATTATATGGTTTGGTGTAGCTGATATAATCAAAAACAATTTACGAATTGAACATTTCTGCTTTTTTTATTAGATTAAAATACATACCAGGATTTAACATCTCGGAAACTCTTTTGAAGTTCCACGGTTATCACAGTAATGTGTTTGCTCACATGTTTGCCACCGCAATAAAGGAAAAGGCTAGTTCATCAAAATATTTATAACATTTTTGATCATTTATTCATTCACATCGTAATATAACGCCTCGAGTGAACTCATGCATGACGATTAAAGGCAATGTGTTCATTCCGTTTAAGGTTACAAAATATAATCATACCATCACCATACATTGATTCAACCATCCCTTACCTATAAATAATTTTCAATAAAGGCGAATTTGAGACACGCATATTTTTTTTACGTAACGGACCGTCCATAAACTACGTCACACATAATATAGCACATTTTAACGGTATGTTATCGATTGGGCGTGTTATCAAAGCAGCATTGTCCAAAACGGCTTTTTCATAAACGCGTTTGCCATTATAGCCATTTCTCGTTTTAGCGCATTTTGATTACAGCGTTTATATCTTGAGCGTACGAAATTACGCCTTTTCCAAAATATTGTTGTTTATCTTCATTAACTTCCCAAAATAATATGCCTTTTCCAAAAAATTATATTTTATATTTACTTCCGATATAACATTACTCCTTTTTGCATAATATTGTTCTTTGTCCTATATACATAATATAATAGAGATTTCCCTCCCTATCAATCACAGTTTGGGCGGAAACAGCAACCGCTGTTTTGGGAAATAGCGCTGTATTGAGAAACGCGGAAACAGAAACCGCGGTTTTGCTTGTACGCGGTTTTGCAAACCGCTGTTTTGGGAACCGCTTTATTCCAAAACGCTCTTTTGAAAACCGCTCAACTACCCGTGAACCCATTTTAACACCCTTTCAAAAACGGCGAATTGCACATCCCGGTTTTCTAGCTCTTCCTTTTTTTTACGTTTGTATTAATGTTTACAGGTTATTGATATGGGTGTCTTAAGTTATTCAGGAGCACCGGAAGCCGTTTTTCTTTATCACGTTTCTCCAAGCATCTTAATGGGTGATAATCGCATTGCAACGTGCCTTAAAACAGTGAATAAACACGACACACGTTTATCCGTGAATGGTTTAGATACGCCCACGTGGTGCCTGATCGTAAGGGCATTGCTCTTCATGTCTATGGTATCATCATTGGCTACATCCTTATCATTAGCAAAAGGTTACAGAACTGAAAGAGGTATATACAAGTGCTTTAAAGACGAAACGTGAAAAGTTGACTTTTTAATTAAAGAGTCAGCTATTTTTAGGTTTCTCAAATAAAGTTATTTCACATTGATGCACTTTTTCTAGGATGGATACCTGCTTTAACGACTAATTTCAATCAGTATGTTTGGCAATATTTATCGGATATTCTAGAAAACAGTTTCGAGTACTTCAATTCGAAATCACCAAGGCTCTTGCTGTGCGGATGGTTGCTCGGGTGTACGGTGTTGATCAGATGCTTTTCGGGTGCTTTGAAATCAGAACTGCTCTTAACAAACACAAAATACATAAATACCATTGACGATATTTCCGAGCAGAAAGACATAACTTTAATGATACCGGAAAATTTTCCTGTTCACTTGTCGATGAAGGTAACACACTCCATTTTCATTTACATCGTAATACTTTCGGTGGAGCTTGGGTGTGCGTTTTCAGCCTCACAGGACCACACTTGGGAAAGTGGTTATTTGAGTAGAGTCAATAAGGCAATAACTCAAAAATAAGCGGTGGTGAAGTATTAGTGGACCCAAGGAAATTCTCATTGGTTACGACATCATTACCATCAATTGCGATGCAAGGTGAAACTTTGGGTGGGCATTCTTAGAAACCGAGTTTTCGGACCGTTCTTCTCGATGAGAAAATGAATGAAGACATTTACTCGTACTTCCTACGTCATGAGTTTATGCTTGTACCGCAATGGTAGTCACATCGAACATTTACATTGACGTGTTTACCAAACAGATTAGAGGTTGTAATTTGAGACCTAAGTTCTAAGACTAATCGTAGGACTGAGGTTTATAACAATGTTTTGCTTTGAGGCGTATTCTCTAATATTCCTGTTGTACCTTGCCACTTGCATAAAATAAAACATGAATTCCAAACATTTTTTACACCCTGTATAATTTAATAAAATGACGTCATCCGTTGGCAGTTTTGGGGGCTGTCCACAAAGGAAGGTGTTAGTCTGATATTTTCCACACTCTATATGTATATGAATAAGCGCTGTGACGAGTTAGTAAGTCACCCGCCCCTTTTCCCCTCATACTAGCGAGTAGTACGAAACGACTTTCATCCTTCAACCATCTAAACTAAAAACTATAATATTATTTTTCAACATTTCAGAGAAACTCGTCTTTTAGCGCCAACCTTCAGAAAAAGATTGATCAAAATGGTTTAATTTACAATTTTACAATTACGCCTTATATACTTAAAGACATTTTTCTCCGTGGCACATCTGCGCTTTTTCATGATAAGAAATATTTTCTGACAGAGTTACTATCTTTCATAAACAAACACGTCCCTCGAGACATACTTGAAAATATCAACTATTTGTAAGTATAATGTACATGATGTTGTCAAAATATAACATATAAGCGTTTTCTTCCTTACGTGCAAACGTATTGTCGTTTCACATAATATTACACAATCAATAAAGAGCCCAGAATTTCAAAATTAAAAAACCAAAGATGGGAGTGGGAGAATGCACTTTAGGATACCTCATTACTTATATTCAAATTAAGAGTTGCGGAAAATTATCACGGCATAAAATATTCAGATATTGTTAATTTGAATTCTAATAATCACACATTTGTTAGATTATGAATAATTGACAACATTTAAAGGTTTACTATTACGGAAGTTATACAGGGTGTTTCTGAAAAGTCCATCACAAATTAAGGGTCGTGTTTGTGGGACCAAACTGAGCGGAAAGTACCAAAGAACATGGGGTGTACAACATTTTGTTACGGAGATATGGCCTTCCAAACATTCGCCCCTAAAACAAGGAAATATCCAAAAATGAGGAGTAAAACTTAAGACCGACTAACCAGCTTGTTTAAAATTACTAGACAATTTCAATAGCCTTTAATCGAACAATTGATTTCTACCTTTACTAATCAGAAGCGTATAAATGAGTAGAAGTATGCCTACGGTGGTAATGTAAAATTAATCCCAAGTGACATGATGTTTCAAGATCTTCCCAGCACCAAGTAAAATGGTTCTGATTGAAGGGACTTTTATTAGCACAGCGTAAACAACGTTATTTTCAGGAATTAGTCCAAATGTCCACGGGCGGCATTACAAAAACGAGGCAGTCTTTCGAATGATACTTGGACATGTTGGAAGATCCCTGGCTTGTTCCTGTTATCTCAAACCGTAAAAAGCTACGCAAATCTTCATCATCACGGACAACACTCTTGTACGTTAGGTATGACCTTGAGAAAACCTAAAAGGACATCTCGAATGTATTTGAAAAACCCATCTCCAATTAAGGGGCGTGTTGTTTGTTTCCAACAGAGTAAACTCGCCCAGAGAACAATTACAATGCAGAGCCACGTTTCGGCGTTAATGGCCCACAAAGGTGGTCCCAAAAACAAGAACAAACTTTAATTTGTTTCGTTCAGTAAGTGTTTCATGTGTCATAGATAAAACGCCATGATTAATGCACGAAGAAAATGAATTTATTGACAAGTTTTAACATTTAATTGCAACTAGTTACAAAAATTGTTCAAAGTGTTCACCACCCGCGTTAAGGCACACATTAGCACGTCTTACAAATGATTCCCTTACACGTTGAAAAATGCCTGGAGTTTCGCGAATTGTTTGACAGCCGTGAATTATTCGTCGACGTAGCTCTTCAACATCGGGCACTTCAGTCTGATAAACTAAGTCTTTCAGGTGGCCCCAAAGAAAGAAATCACAAGGGTTCAGATCGGGTGATCGAGCAGGCCACTCCACAGGTCCACCTCGACCTAACCACCGCAAAGGGAAGGTCGCGTTAAGATAATTTCGGACCGCGATGCTGAAATGTGGTGGTGCACCATCGTGCATGAACCACATTCTGTTTACCAAACCTAAGGGTACGTCTTCGAGTAGTTCCGGTAAATCGTCCCGTAAGAACTGCAAGTAAGCCACACCGTTTAACCTGGGCTCTAGGAAATATGGCCCAATTAAATTGTCACCCACAATACCACACCACACGTTTAAACTGAATTGTACTTGGTGACTTCTAACGCAAGTTGCGTGGGGGTTTAGCTGGGACCATTGATGTTTATTATGTAAGTTAATAATACCATCCCGTGAAAAGTTAGCTTCGTCAGTAACCAACAAATCCCGTGGGAAATCGATATCGTTTACTTTAGCCAGAAACCACTGACAAAACGCCGTGCGTCGTGGGTAGTCCGCTGGATTCAAACCTTGAACTTTTTGAACATGGAAAGGATGAAACCGGTGGCTTCTGAGGATTTTCCACACGAGCGTGTGGTTTACGCCTAATCGGCGACCAACTTGGCGGGTACTTGATTCAGGCTCGTCCTCGAAAATGGTGAGAACTTCGTCTTCTACGGCCTCTGGGATGGCTCTCGCTCTAGGTTGAGGTCCAGCCGGTTGGATTCGTCCATCTTGCCTCAAACGTCTGTCCACAGCCTCGAACGTCAGTCGATTTGGTAGTCGCCTCTGCGGAAATCTTTCCTGATACAAGCGTACAGCTGCAGCGGCATTCCCCTCGGCTAGTCCATACATTAGGTGCATATCCGCATATTCGGCATTTGTGAAGAAAGGCATTGTAACAGACTTCGTTGAATTATGAGTTTAATAAAACAAACACATGTACGTGAAACCTCTTTTATTCCTTTCTTAAAAAACATAGTGCTCTGTTTTTTAAGAATAGGTGAAGTTCTCAATATTTTCGAGGACGATCCAAAAACAAGCAGCCGCCAATTGGTTTGCTGATTAAGAAAAAACCACACGCAACTTGCGTTAGAATTCACAAAGTACAATTCAGCTTAAACGTGTGGTGTAGTATTGTGGGTGACAATTTAATTGGGCCATATTTCCTAGAGCCCAGGTTAAACGGTGTGGCTTACTTGTAGTTCTTACGGGACGATTTACCAGAACTACTCGAAGACGTACCCTTAGGTTTGGTAAACAGAATGTGGTTCATGCACGATGGTGCACCACCACATTTCAGCATCGCGGTCCGAAAACTTGTCAATAACATTTTCTTTGTGCATTAATCATGGCGTTTTATCTATGACACATGAAACACTTACTGAACGAAACAAATTAAAGTTTGTTCTTGTTTTTGGGACCACCTTTGTGGGCCATTAACGCCGAAACGTGGCTCTGCATTGTAATTGTTCTCTGGGCGAGTTTACTCTGTTGGAAACAAACAACACGCCCCTTAATTGGAGATGGGTTTTTCAAATACATTCGAGATGTCCTTTTAGGTTTTCTCAAGGTCATACCTAACGTACAAGAGTGTTGTCCGTGATGATGAAGATTTGCGTAGCTTTTTACGGTTTGAGATAACAGGAACAAGCCAGGGATCTTCCAACATGTCCAAGTATCATTCGAAAGACTGCCTCGTTTTTGTAATGCCGCCCGTGGACATTTGGACTAATTCCTGAAAATAACGTTGTTTACGCTGTGCTAATAAAAGTCCCTTCAATCAGAACCATTTTACTTGGTGCTGGGAAGATCTTGAAACATCATGTCACTTGGGATTAATTTTACATTACCACCGTAGGCATACTTCTACTCATTTATACGCTTCTGATTAGTAAAGGTAGAAATCAATTGTTCGATTAAAGGCTATTGAAATTGTCTAGTAATTTTAAACAAGCTGGTTAGTCGGTCTTAAGTTTTACTCCTCATTTTTGGATATTTCCTTGTTTTAGGGGCGAATGTTTGGAAGGCCATATCTCCGTAACAAAATGTTGTACACCCCATGTTCTTTGGTACTTTCCGCTCAGTTTGGTCCCATAAACACGCCCCTTAATTTGTGATGGACTTTTCAGAAACACCCTGTATAAATGTATACGACCAAAAGTTTTTTACACCAGGAATGTATATATTCGAAGGTTTTAAATCAATTTGGTTGAGGCGAAGAGGTCAGGACTTCTTGGCTTTTGAGATGTAAATAATCTGGGATAGGAAAATGAGATTTACTCCGGTAGACAAGGGGTAGTCGGCACCCATAGCATAGGATTGCCGAAGTATGTTGTATTCCTTCAATCCTTGTCGCTCAGAACATGGAGTAACAGGAGAAATAGGGCTGTGCGAGCCTTGTTCTTTTTGGTTATCGAGCTTGAAACCGTGCCTCGAGTTTTTTATCGAGCTTCGAGTCTTTAGTTGCATGTTCAAAATCTGGTTTCGAGCTTTTATCGAGGCTCCATTTTTTATGGCGAGCCTTAACGACTTTCAATTTTAGCTCTTACTTTGTTCCTTTATCTAAGTACTGTCCTTAGTGTACTTACGTGTATTGATATTCACATTGATAAAAGAATCCAAGCGTATTTTTCTATACCCAAAAATTGGAGCAAAACTTTTACCAATCAAATGTGGGCTAACAAAAAGGATACGAACCTTACCAATAAAAATCGCAATTATTTTCTATTTCGCGTATAACTGCAGCGTCTTAATATTCAGCAGATTATGTTAGATGGTTATTTCTGACCTTTAATCAAATCTAAAGTCTCACCGCCCACATATTGAAGCTAGATAACCATAAGCCTTGGTCCCGAGCTTTTTCCCACGGCTCGAAAACTTGTCGAGCCTGTCGAAAGTTGCTTATCGAGGACTCGCACAGGCCATGCATTCTTGTTTACACGCAAACGTGTCTTTACAATTCAAATAAATGCAATAAATTAAGCTATGTCTATGAAGGGATGTCCACACTAACCACTACTACTTGTTTAGATGCTAAATTATTACTTTATTTTCTTTTACTCAGAACACTAATGTTTTTGGAGACTAGTCAAGTAACTCCACGAGAAAACTGGGACACCTTTAAATCTCGGGAATTGTTTTTGACGGAGATCAATCAACTGCAAGAGACGTCTCCGATGTCTCTTGGGTTTCTCAGTCTAGTATTCACCATCTACTTTTTCGGAATTTCAATCGCCACTTTGATCGCCATTTGTGAGATTTTATCTAATTTAAAGAAGTTAAATTTAATTCATTAAAAGTGGACTACGCACCAAAGTCAATTTTGACAATATATTAATGATTCGCAGTAAAATTGCGATTGCACTTAAGTTGTTATTCACGTTTGTCTGCCTCGAAATTTGATTAAATAACCGGCTTATCTATTAGTATTATTAAGCAAACCATTATTCAATATATAATCAATCAAAAGCTTCTTAAATGCATAAACTTGAAAAATAATAAAATAATTACTTGCATTTCCTGGAGACATTAGAAACATCTTAACATCCATATTTTTCATTTTGTATTTGACTCGCAATGATAATACTGGAGTGTTTTTCATAGTACATGCAGCGTGGTAATCCATAGAAAATCAATCAATAGATTAAACGTCGATTGATTTTTTTTTTCAATTTTAGTTGACTAAAAATGGTTGTTTTGAAATATAAATTAATAATTAATATTTATAAAATTTAAAATGATATATTATAAATATTTCAAGAAATGGAAATAATATTGATATTTACTAATTTTTTTTCATTTGGATCTTTTCAATTGAATGAAACTTAACTTCGTGTTGTTTGTGGTAGTTTCGAAGACCATATAACATATTAATTTATCCCAATTTATTATTGATAACCAATGTCACTTAACATAATCAACCAAATTTTAAGGAACCCATACACGCTCAATTGAACGCGCAAACTAAGTAGGAAATGTTCATAAAATTCAAATCATAATTTAAAACAACTAGGTCGAACTATTTTTGATGTACATCAACTTTTTAATATTATTAGAAACCAATTGCTTTCGATATGTTATTTGATATTCCACATACGTGTATAATTGCTGTAATTTGCGAAACGTCAAATGGAGATTTCTGTGTATTATTTCACTGTGGTATTTCTGTGTATTTTTTATTTGTTTTCTTCTTCGTAACAATAAATGCCGATAGTCGGTTGCTGAAACCACCTAAACCTAAATCGCAGAGCTAGTCGTAGCCCAGTGGTAAATCGCTCGACATTTTTTTCCTCGTGGATTGTTTTAAAACCGAGGCTCGCGCGTTCGAGCCTACCTTGAAATTTTGGTTAAGCTATTTAATTCATTTACAAAATATTATATTAAATTATATAAATTATTTATTTTAAATAATATGAAAAATAATATTTTAAATAATATGAAAAAATAATATTTTAAATAGTAATTTGGAAAATAATTTTAAATATATTTTGGAAAATGCCAGGTTTCGAGTTCACTAAAATATACGAGATGTGGCGCAAAAATTGTAATGGTCCTCTTGGGAGCCTTGTTAGCTTAAAAGGAACTTTATATTACCACAACCCACCCATAGGGGTAACTGGGCTCGGTTAGAGATTTAATTTTAATTAAAAATTTTTTCAGACTGCAGCCGGGAATCGAACCCGGGTGGTTCACGCAGTAGACAGACATTCTACCACTGAGCCATAGAGACTTAGTACAATTCTCGAGTTTTTATCTTTAAATTGTATCTCTAAAATGTCGGGGTGATGTGGGGTGGGGTACCTTTAAATCTGTGGGGTCGGATACTTATTAATTTGTATGTTTGGGGTTTTTATATTTATTTTCTTTTAATTTATGTGCTAACTAAATAGATAACGATTTTCCCCGATTCCTACCGCGCTCCTCATGTGTTTCGTTCTCGTTCGGTAGCTATCGCCTTCTATGTTATGTTTGACTGGAATGTTTTGTTGGTTAATTCAAATGTGGGTTTAGATAAAGCTAACATAGTGTTATAAATGAGCGTTATGCGTTTGATCATTTTAGCATTGCTAAAGGTAATTCTAGGGGGCAATCAGTAAAATGGGTAATCACTATAATTAAACTTTCTCTTTCAAAAGGTTCTGGGCATAAGTAAACATAAGAGCAAATATGGTACATTTCCTCTAGTAGCTGCCAAGATCTCTCAGAATAGTACACCTACTTTGTCTTGTGGTGCCGATGTTCTTGAATGGGCGGAGTCGCAAGGAAAATACGACACCCAAATCCGTTGGAAACTCATTAAAATGTTGATTAGAAGTAGCGTGTAGACAAAGGCAATAGAATCCTCCTCTTCTCTCTGTTAACATCACTTTCATGTTTAATAACACCGCAAACACAAAATTTTTCCAATTTTAACTATAACCATGGACTAACACATACAAAAGGACATCTTTCATTAAAATTAGACATGCATTTCCCTGCCTAAATGACAGTGAAGTTTTCTAGACCTGAAATTGGACCATTTTCTCAGGTTTCGAAGGAAAATTTTCGTGTGGAATATTTAGCATTTTAAACTCGATTTTGTCAGGTACACAGAAAAAAAGGTGTTTAGGTTTGCAACATCTGAACATGTTATAAAGTTAAACATTGGTGTGAGGTAATGTTTATTGCTTCAATGTTGATGTCTAATTACATCTCTGTTTCTCTAAGGATCCTTAAAACGTGTTCCAAATAGAAACACTTATTATTTTATCACGTTTAAGAGGTAAACATAGAATAACCTTAATACTAAGCTAAACATCAACGCTTGCCAGGTGTTATTTAATGTAACATGTTTTAATACGTTGGTATATGGTTTCAATTTTTTAAATCTTTATTTTATGAAGAATTATATTTAAGGAAAACAATTAAAACGTGGAGGTATATTTTACCACAAGGTGAATAATCTAACACTTTGTGGCTATATTAATAATGAAAGCCACAATGACTTCCTTTACTCAAATTTTGAGCAAAATATATGTTTAAAGTGATGGTTCGACATGAAGAATAAATAAGCTTTCTTGGCTCTAATAATAGAACAACATTTCCAACAGGTCGGCTAGATTCGTTTAAATAGGTATATTCCCTTTGCGCAGAATTCCATTAGACAGAATTCCGCCGAAGTTTCTAATGAATTTAGCCCAACCGCGGGTTTGATATTTACAATTCAAA
Source organism: Phalangium opilio (assembly GCF_054372755.1). NCBI lineage: Eukaryota > Metazoa > Arthropoda > Arachnida > Opiliones > Phalangiidae > Phalangium > Phalangium opilio. The sequence continues at coordinate 1,302,610 of NW_028324172.1, read as the reverse complement.
CGGCGCTATTTGTCGAATTAAGAGACCTCAAAAGTCCTAGCGTTTTCAATACATTCGTACTGCCTTGGAAGCGCCACTATTTGACAACTATGCAACAAGATGATAATAAACAAGATGGCCCAAGGGCTGGGCCTTAATAGTAATTTTACACGGCTCACGTGACCCCCCGTATAGTTGATTTCCAATAAATCGTACAACTAAAAACATTTCTGAAACACAATCGTGTATCCCTTTAATTTCTAATAACGTCACATTTCAAATAATATTAATGAAACTAAATTGTGCACCCCACTAAAGTATAATTTTTAAAAACCATACGAATCAAATAATGTATTTAAACAAAATCCTGGATCCCCTAAACCAGAAATCACTATGACCTTAAAGCGTCCCCTCTATTTTACGAAACCTAACCTAACCATCCACCATAATCTCTGATGAATCACGCGCACAAAGTGCAGTAGTGCACGAAAATTATCATCTTGTTTCCCTTCACTCAAAAAAGCCCGCGAGATTTAAACTACCTTTTTTTCCTCTCTCTCCGAGCGGGATGCCCCCTCTCCCTCTTCCCCCTCTCACTAATATACCAGGCAGGCAGTTCTCTCTCTACGCGGAGCTTCGTATCGCCACCGCGTACGCTAGCGATCTCTCTCTCTCATCGTAAGCGTACGTTTCGCGGACGCGACCGGTTTCCCTCTCTTATCGTAAGCGTTCGTTTCGCGGACGCGTCCGGGACAGGGACAGGGACAGGGGTTTTGGTGCCGTTTCTAAAATTTTAACGGAATAAAATTCCGTGTAAAATTAAAAACGACCTCGGGAAGTTTTCAACACCGTGTTTTCTAAATATATAATATAATAGTATACAGAAAAAGTGAAAATTGGAGTCGGGTTAAGCATTGAACAAAAACACTTTCGTCCAAAAAAACTGTTTTTTTTTTCAGGTTAGGTTAGTAATGTTTTATAAATCATTTAGCATTGTTACACATTTTCCAAAATATTGATGTTTATCTTCATTTACTTCTCAAATAATATGCCTATTCCAAAACGTTACTGTTCGGTTAGGTTTGGTTTGGCTTGGTTATAGAAGTACGTCTCTTCCTCTTTGGGGCGGAATTTAACATAAAAAAATAAATCAATATTAGCAATTGGTTTTATTATGTCATATTTTGCTGATTTATTACTATTTCGTTCTTATAATCCTTAGTTATAAAATAATAATTTAGAAAATGTTTGGATCTAGTGTTCATTTTACGTAGGCCGGAAATTGTCTTAAGTTAATTTAATTTACATTGCATCGGGAAAACCCAAAGTGTGGGTTTTACGGTCGAATGGGATTCGGCGCAATGCTACTGAAGTGTTTAAATAAAGCTAATTTGAAGTTCAATGGAAATTGTCTTTTTACGCATTAGAAGCGGCACGGGTATTTCTGAAAACTATGTATCTTATTTCGCAGGAATTTTTTCAACCAATGTATTTACACCGACGCACGTCGTAACACCATTCAAAATATTTCAAGATAAACCTGCAAATATCTTTAAAACTAAGCTTATGAACTTTTAGTCATGTTTAAAACCTAAACATGTAATCCTGAAAACATGTTGTACAACTAGGCATATAATCGTGTAAACACGTCTTGTTACTAAGCATTATAATATAATAACTTGACATATACCACCTTAAACATGTTTAAATACTAGATATGACAAGCGATCAACACATTTTGAACCTAAACATAAGGTGTTGCAAACCTAAACACCATTCTTACTTAAACATGAGTGTTTTTAAACATGATAAAATATCTGTTGCATTGTCGTGTTTAGGCACCTGTTTAGTTTCTAAACACTTTTTTTTCTGTGAAGATTTTTAACTGAAAAGTCTGGTTCAAGATGATGCATATTAGAAAATAACTTAAAAGTTCCTACCGGGAAGAATACGACGCACAATTTTGCCTCAGATTGTTCAATGAAAATCGTGCTATAAGCCTTGGTATACTCATCGGGATTAGGGTGGATTAGTATTAAAATCGTGTCTATACAAGAAATTTAAAAACTTTGTACTATTTATTAAAAATTAAGCGAGAAAACAGACAATGTCAACGAGGTCTTAAAAAAATTAATACAAGGGTTTAACAACTATAAATTAAAATTACGCTAGTCATAACAATAACATGTAAAAGAAGAAAATAAATTACCAAAAATAAGTATGAAACTTGTTCATTGATTGTTTTTTCTGGTTAAACATAATATATATCTCTAGTATGCGGTTTAAAAATTAAGAACTAGTGCGACTAACCGATTAACACTAAAAGACTAGTCACTCTATACATTACCTCCTGGATCACGCGACACCGGGACGCTGGCTGCTCGGGCTTTGGAAGCCATTTCAAAGATATATTTCTTTGAGCGTGTATCTCCGACTATCACTTGAAAATTCAAAGCCGTCAGCTTTCACCATGACCGTCAATATGGCGATGCAAGTTATCGCGCAAAGTTTTAAAAATAATGGTTCTTTTCCTAAAAAATGTCTGTTACTGTGATAAGTACAAACAAGGTTTCAATGAATTTTGATAAAAACGATTAGTTTTAAAATTCAGAACCTTTGCACGATAATTTAAAGCCCTTCAATATACTTCTCACTATTATTTCAGAAGACTCGAACCAGTGAAACCGTAAAAGAAACATATTTCCTCCGACTCATGGCTTAATCCTTTAATCATAGCTAATTTCCGTTTTTATTTTATTTTTTTGTAAAAAGACTATGAAATGTGAACTTTTGAAACTTGGTTAAAAATAAAATAACTTTACGCTGCATATATGTTTTGACCAAAAGTTGAAATGTGTATCAATAACTATAAAGCCTCAACTAACATTAAGACAGGTGCGGTTAGGTTTGTAAACGACAATAAATATTCCAAATGACGAAATGTTCATTTCCAAGTGTAATTTAAATACAATATATTTTACGTTGTTCAATTTAGTATGTATATTAAAAATGATTTGTTGGTGGTTGGGTCGGGTTACGTTTGCGAATTAAAAATAAATATGTCAAATCGCATTCTCGTAGATCTATTACAAATAAGATCCCATCTTGCAAAAAGGGCCCTGATACTTAGCATGATTTGTTTTTACCTTTTCCAAAATATATGAATAAATAATTGCCACGTTTTCCAAATTATATAACCAGCTTTCACCTTTTCAAAAATATTGGCCCTAATAATTAGTTTGCCACGAATGCAACAACCACACCAGGCAGGGGTCCCTATTCCGGAGTATAGGAAAAAAACTTATTTGTAAGCCTGCATAATTTCACGAAGCTGAGAACCTCCCGAGAGTTCAGAATCATCCAGTGTTGCCAATGTGTGGGAAACTTTTGTAAGGTTTTAGCCTCTGTGGGAAAAAGGTAATTTTTTTCCGAAATCTGTCAAATGTGGGAATTTCCCTGTTTAAGTGTTAATTGAGCAGACTATGCACTTAAAATTAGTGCACTTTCGAAAATTTTGCTCGGTTAAGTAATTGCAAGTGACATTTTGAAATAAATTTGGTGATTGTAAATTTGACACTGGAAAAAGAGTAGCATATTTTGAGAATTTTAAAGCTTTAAGCGTTTTGGCGCTTTTGTACATATTGTCAAAGCTACGCGGAGTGATATTGCATATAAAAACTACTAGGAAAGCATAGTCAAGATAAATATGACTGTAACTTTTCTTCCATATTTTAGCTTTCGGCGGGGCTAATAAGGGGGTGTGAGAAATGTGGGAAATTTTTCAAATAGAAGTGGGAAAATCCACTTTCAAACATTGGCAACACTGGAATTATCTGCTCTACCGTCTACGAAGAGTGTGCCAATTTGCCGAAGCTTGGCGAAAACGTTTTTTTCTGCCATGGCAATAATGTTTTAAATTTCTTTTTAATTATAAGGGATTTATAGGCTTATCATAATCTAATGAAAGTAGTCTGGTGAGGTTAGGGGTAGGGGCATTGGGCCAATGAAACTATTGGTAGGGCCACGAGCCGTTTCCAAGAATTTTGGAAATATTTCAGGCAGGGCCAAACACATTGTAGGTAGGGCCGGGCCCACCCGGCCCTCCCCCTGACGACGGGCCTGCGTAGGATTCGAGGCGCGTTTGGAGAAATTACAGTTGCAACTTTGGCCAATGTTCGCGCGAATCTCACGTACAGATTGGAAATGTGTCTTCACGCAGACGGATTTCATTTAGAACAATTACTAGATTAGCCAACATAACACTGTACATTTTGTTAATAAGTATCAGGGACGTTTGTCCACAATAAATACTTGTTTTACACTGAGCAATCAAGTCTTAAACTGTAGGCAATACGTTAAACATTATTTCGATTACAGCAGACTATTGCATTTCATATCTATTATTCACGTTATCAATCCTGCAACACAATATTGTAGGAAACATACTATTTTCAGTGGAATAATACTATCCCATAGAAGCTATTGGCCACAAATACCGAAGCCACCCGGTATAAGTATAAAAATAACCAAAGGTTAGTGGAAAGATTCCATAAAAAGAAAAATTTCTCAGTACTGTACAATGTCATTTTATATTCTTTTCAGCGGAATTAATACATAAATCACTTCACACTAAACGAGTTATGATTTAAAATTTTGCAGTCATCCACGCTTGCAGTGTATGGGTGCTCTTCTTAGAAATTCAGTAGAATATTTCAGATATTAATTATTGTCCCTCTAAACGTACTCCCTTCAAAATTATTAATTTCACGATAAAATGTTTTCGGAAAATGGAATTGTTCTGGAAAAAGCGGAGATATGCAATTTTTTGAATAAATTTAGAGGGAATAGATCGATTAAGAGTAAAATCAGTTGTTGAATTAAATAGTGATTAAGGATTAAACTACTAAAAATACTAAAAGAAAAATTTCAATATCTGAAACTTCAGTCAATTGATAAACCTCACTCATATCGTTGGTTTTTTCGGTCTTGGTCCAATTTTAATTCATGTGTTCTTTACTCTCTTTGTTTCACCATTAGGATGTCTCGACTTCAGTAGGGAAAACATTTTCACCCCATTTATTTGAAAATAGGGACTTCCCTAAGTTTTTCATCACCAACGCCAGGCACAGTATAAAGAATTCTTCTAAGTAACACCGATGTGATAAATTCCTAAATATGGGCTCCCAAAACAAGGAAATAGTTCTACGTGTCGAATAATTTGATTCAATTTCCCTCACACTCATTAAATAGTACACTTTGGCCATATAGAGGTACAATAACTTTCTTGATTGAAAATGTTCGAAGGCTGATACGTGTTATTCAAAATTTCTGATCATTTCCTTGTTTTAGAAGCAAGTGTTTGGGAAGACATATACGTTAATGTTGTAGACCCCGCGTTCTTTCACACTTTTCACTCAGTTTGACTCTAAAAACAAACCCTTTAATTAATGGTGTACTCGGAATCACCCAATATAATGTAAATTTGTGATTTAATGAGCAATGAAGTTCATATTCGTTCATTTTTGATTAAATCATTCATCTATCATCGAAATGAACAAGCGAATCGTTATCATTTATGAAGTGCCTAGTATTTAAAAGAAATTCTTCAAAATGTGTAAAATCTCACAAATGGCGACAGCCGTGGCGAGTGCAATTCCGTAGAAGTATATGGTAAAAATGGGTGCAAGAAATCCAAGAGACAACGGAGTCGCGTCTTGAATTTGATTGCCTTCCTTCCAAAATACTGGTCCGCTCCTAAAATCTTCGATATTTCGTCTAGGCATTCTTTGAAGAGTCTCCAAAAACATTAGTGTTCTAAATAAAACATTGAAAGAACAATAGTTTGCCTCAATAAATGTGGAGCAGGGCATTGTAAATCACTTTTCTGTTGAGGTACTACCTCAGTGTTAAATATTATAAAAACACGAACCGGAATAAATACATTTTAAAGTTTACATATTTTACCCATTATAAAACTGATTGTAACTTCTTAATTTAATAAAAATTGCCTTTGATAACATAGTCTTGAAAAGTGAAAGATAAGTGGTCAATAATACTTGGCTATTATTTTTTAAAAAATACTAATCTTCTTTTATTAGTTTCAATTTCTTTCGAACTTAGAGGGCAGAATAGGTATAACCAGGAGTTCATAATAACCCCCCCTCGGGGGGGGGAAGTGTGAAACTGGCCATAGAGCTAATGGTAAAAATCGCGAACAACAAGATTCTGTCGTTGCGCATAGAAAGGATTAGCCTGTTTATGGACATACAACCTTACAGTATATCGTAGTGGTATCTATGCTCCTTGGTTTTGGTTCCAAAACTTCCGTTGGCTGAGATCTCCGTTGAAAACAAAAATGGCGATATGGTGGACGTAGAATCACGATGGAATTCTTATATTAAAGATACTGCGAATAAATTTGTCCAAACGGTTTTAATTTAACCACGGAATTCTCACTCACACATATCACAACAAAACATTTTTGACGATCGTTTAAACGTTTTGTAGAAAACTAGAAACCCCGACTAAAAGCCAACTTCTTAGCCAAGGCTTAATTTACACCGTTCCGACAGAAGCAGACGTGAGCCATTTTCGCTCTCAAAATCACAAGATAAAAATAGTGCTAAACCGGAAGTGTGTAAGTTAATGCGCGTGGGCGCTAAAAAATGGGGTAACTATTTCTTTGGGAGCTAAGCGGTGTATGAATCCGCTGAGCTTTAGGCGAAACTTTGTCGTTACGGGTTTATTAATCAGTTTCGTACTTCGGGTTAAATGAACTCCTGGTATAACTCTAAATTCTATTCTTAAGGGTTTATAAAATGTATACTCAAACAACCTTACACGTTACTAGCACAGTTTTAAAATAATGCTCATATTTCATGTTAAATTGTTTTTTTTTCCCTCGCAAGTTAAATTTTTGGTGAAAAAAAGAGGATACGTATTATTTTAATTAATTAATGATTTATATTGAAAATTTGAATAACAGTTACTTCAGCCAAATAATTTTTACCACCTACCTTTCACTTTTTTACGCCTTGTTATTAATATCTGCAACTTTAGGCTCAATTTTAAATAAGTTTGTTGAGAAAGTGAAGCGTGTTATGAACTTCTGCAATCATTTCTAGGCGAGCTAGGTTTATCGCGGCCATTTTTCCCCTTTTTGTTGTCTTTCGTGCAGGATAACGATGCGCGATCGTGATTGGAGGAAAATGATAACGAAGAGGTTTTCGTCCGCTACTACCCTGTCGAAATAGATTTCGATATCTATCTCGGATTACGATTTCGAATCGACAGACATTTATCGAAAACGACCTTATAGTAGGGCTGGGAGTATCGAAGATTTTTGGTATCGATATCGGTATCGAGTACTGAATATTGTATTCGATACCGGGTATCGGTATCGGAGAAAAAAATACTCGATACCCAAAGTATCGAGTACTTTTTTTTAAAGCGCCACCTATGATAGATTTTGCGTATTTAATTATAATAAGTTTTGTAATTAGTTTTTTTTCTCGGAAAACCATTGCTGCAATATTTTAACATTTAATTTAAATTTATTTAATCTAATTTTTAAGATGTGATTTTAATTTTAATTCACATAAATTTTCTGTTCGCCTTTTAAGTTCGGTACGAAAGCTTGAATCCTTTGGAATATAATAGAATAGATTGTATCACACCTCAGAGTAAAATTTCTGGACATTTGGATCCGTAGATCCGAAGATATGTTCAGTCTTGATACTGAACACATCATTTTGACTTTGGAAAATAATTTTTATAAAACAATATCCACTCTGGAAAGCTAGAATCCCTTTAAGTATAATAAAACACGTCGAAACGCGTCTAAGTTAAATTTCAGGTCATTTCTATCAATAGGACGAAGGAACTGGCCAAAAAACATACCTCCTCCTATAGAACTTAATATTAGTTTTCGGTTACTCCGAATTTTCTTCAAAAGTCGCACTTATATATGTAAATCCAATTCTTTGAACGGGATTCTATAGCACGAGCAGCTTGCGTCGTTTTGTACGCGATCGAATGGGCTATGGTTGAAGAAGCTACGTCTGACGTCAGTCTACTCTAGGGATGGAGTATAGAGACTAAACTATGTCGACGAGGGAAACATTCACGTGTTAAAATATAAAGCAAATGATTGGCCGCAAGTTTCAAAAAGAAACCTTCCTTCGATTCCAGGGGGAAAAGATAGGGGGATAAAGTACTCGATGCTTCGGATTTTTCGAAAGTACTCGATACCAGTATCGGATCCCAAAAACGGTACTCGATACCGGTATCGAAAAACTGAAGTACTCGATACCAAGTTGGCATCGAGTAGTATCGAACAGCCCTACCTTATAGAACACCATTTTGGCATTTTTCGAAATCTTGTATCGAAATCGAAATGTTTTCGATCGAAATTTCCATTTCGAAGCTTAGAGAATCGGGTCCCTGGAGGAATTATTACAAATAGCTCTTGCTGATTCTGATGGGACTTTCCCTATTTAATTGGCGTGAAACCAGTTGATCACGCGAGAATTTTAAGAGACAAGTTAGTCTTTCTAATTTTAATTATAAAAGTTGTTCTTATCTATCTCTATAAATATGTTATCATACAATTTTTGTTAAGCCTTGGTACCTTGCACACTTTATTGCGCTAGCGTCATTTTTAAAACACCGATGACCGGAGAAAGGCGTTCAGCAAAGCCATGACGACAGAGCTCTCAGGTAAACGTTTTCCAAAATCCGCTGTCCTTTTTTGGTGAGCTCTGCTGAACGCAGCCCAGATCAGAGTAAGGTTTGATCATAATCGGATTGTAGCTTAAAGTTTTCATGCATTTACTTTCAGTGCGTGTAGTGTTTTATTAGAGATAATATCCTGTACATGTTACTTTTTATTGTTTTATTTTTTATATCGATATGTTTAATGTTTTTTATGTTCTCATGTAGTCTATAAAACCAGTTGAATTCTTGTTTGATTACGCAGTATGTTTCCGGCATTTAGTTGAATAAAGTTGAATCAGTTTTTGTTTAAACTAAGTGGTTAATTAGTTTGGCATGACCCAGTAACAACAACAGGTTATAGGCCCAGTACGCTCCCACCGCGCATTAGAAATAGGTTAGAAGTCGTGAGTTAGCCAGTACGTGTCAAGATCAATTTCAAGGATGACTGGAAGTCACCAAGTACGGATTGAAACACTGACGAAAGAAAATTACGATACCTGGAGGATGAAAAGTAGAAGCTTTACTTAACAAGAACGACTTATGGGAATATGTCGAAGGGAAAATCACTAGACCAACCCTTATACCGGGAGTGGAAGGAAACTCTTAGTTGGTTAAAGACTGGGATGGGAATGACCGGAAAGCGAAATCGGGTTTGATTCTGGCTATCAGTCGGTCAGAACTGAAACAAGTGAAAAATTGCGTCACTTCTCGGGACGTGTGGACAAAACTTGCAAGTAGCAACCATCAACCACGAATGAAGTCCGTAACGGGTAGAATCAGAAGCCCGCGAGAAGGTAAAAGCATTTTCAAGTATAAATGTCATGGGTGCAGGAAACCAGGGCATAAGGTTGCCAACTGTCCAGAAAGAAGAAATGGATCTACTTACCGGGCTAGTACAGTAGAAGAAGCCATGATGGTAGAAAGCGAAAATGATGACCGGGACCTAGATGACTGGTGTCTGGACAGCGGAGCCACGTCTCATATGTCCTCGAAGAAAGAAAATTTCCAATCCTATCACGAAGTTACTAAGAAACTGAACCTGGCAAATATGGGATCCACGAAAATAGCGGGCATAGGCGATATCAAAGTATCCGGAACAACTGGAATTAGCGAAAAGGTCATGCGACTGGAACGAGCTCTTCATGTACCGGATCTGCGTACAAACCTCATGTCCGTCTCGAAGATTACAGATAGGGGCCATGAAGTAATATTCAAGAAAACCAGTGCTTGTATCCGGAAATCCGACGGAGAAGTTATAGCTGTTGCGGTCCGAGTTGGAGACCTCTATTTCCTGAGAAAACCAGATGACAAGAGCCATGCAGTAAAAGTGGAAATTTCACCAAAGACCACCATCGAAGACTGGCATTTTCGTTTGGGTCACCTAAATGAAAGGACTCTAAAGGATATGTGTCGAAGAAATCTGGCATATGGGATTAATCTTAAGAAGGATGAAAATCTCGGCGTTTGTGAAATTTGCATAAAAGGGAAACAGTCGAAGATGCCTTTTCCAAAATCCGGTGAAGATCGTACCTCAGCCTTATTGGAAATAGTACATTCGGACGTATGCGGACCTATGCGAATTTCCTTATTGAGCGGAGCAAGATATTTTGTACTTTTCATTGACGACTATTCCCGGTGGAGTGAAGTAAACTTCCTAAACCGCAAAACAGAAGTGCTGGAGGTCTTCAGAGATTTCAAGCAACGAGCAGAGTTACAAACTTGGAAGAAAATTAAAGTCCTGCAGTCTGACAACGGTTCAGAGTATTGTAATCAGAATTTCGACCAGTACTTGAGAGAGAATGGAATCACCAGAAGGCTGACAGTACCGCATACTCCTGAGCAAAATGGGGTATCTGAGAGGATGAACCGGAGTCTACTGGACACGGCAAGATGCATGCTGATTCAGTGTAACCTTGCTCCGTCTTTTTGGGCTGAGGCCATATCAACTGCGAATTATGTCCGGAACCGCTGTCCTTCTCGAAGCATAAAGGAAGAAATACCCTATTCCAGATGGACGGGAAAGAAACCATCACTTCTTCATACAAAGAGTTTTGGAGTAAAGGCGCTTATGCTAGACGAAGACGTTAAAAGGAGAAAACTCGACGCCAAAAGCAAGGAATGCATCTTCATTGGCTATTCGCTTGAGTCAAAGGCTTACCGACTATGGATTTCGGCCGAGAGGAAGATTTTCCGAAGTAGAAATGTAAAATTCCTGGAGAAGTTTGATACTCAAGGCAGCTATAAAGAATTTTGTACCCCGGAAGTTTGCTCAAAGAACGACGGACTGAACCATAAAGAAATTCAACTCCCGTTCCTACGTTCATCCGATAAACGTTCGGAAACGTTAGCAGAAAACCCATACATCAACGAGGATCAAAAAGAACTCATGTTTCCAGCTCCATTAAAGATGAAGAAAGGCCCTGGAAAGCCCACGCTTCTTAAAACCGGACTCCCTGGAAGACCAAGGAAGGTTTACAAGATGATCCCAGTCAATAAAACGGAGGAACCAGAAGAGGAAGCAGAAGTGGAAGCAAAAACGGAAGAACCTGATGAATCGGCGAGGTTACTGGCTCCATCAAATCCATTAACTTTGAAAGATGTTTTGGCCTCTCCATACTCACGGGACTGGAAGGACGCAATTAATGCAGAATTTATCTCGCAAATCAAGTGCAACACATGGGAAATCGTTGAACGTCCAGAGCACCAAAACATTCTGGGAAACCGACTCATTTTTCGAACGAAATACAATTCACATGGCGACGTTGAACGAAGGAAGGCTCGTCTAGTTGCGAATGGTTTTGCCCAAAGGCCCGGAATTGATTATCATGAGACCTTTGCACCTGTCGTCCGTTCAAGCTCGATCAGACTTCTAATGGCCTTATCGGTTGAAAAAGGATTATTGGTTCACCAGATGGATGTAGTCACCGCCTACCTCCATGGCGAAATTGAAGAAGAGATTTACATGGAAATCCCGGAAGGCCTTGAGGAATCTCTGCAAGACATATCGCATTCGCTCAAGGAAAGTGAGACAGTCGCCCTCACATCAAGAAAATGGATCCACGATCTAAAAACAAAAGGTTGCAAAGTGTGTCGACTCAAGAAATCCCTGTATGGTCTTAAGCAGTCTGGTCATCAGTGGTATAAGAAGCTACACCAGAAGCTGACAGAAATTGGAATGAAACCTCTGAAAAGCGATCCATGCGTCTACTTTTCGAGAGTGTCCAATGAAATCATGATTATTGCTATCTATGTGGATGATCTCATTCTCTTTTCAAATGTTTTGACCTGGATGAAGGACATTAAGCTTGGATTGGGAAATTGCTTTGAAATGAAAGACATGGGTCCAATTCACTTTTGCCTGGGGATGGAGTTCCATCAAAACGTCGAAGAACACACAATTACAATCTCTCAGAAGAAATATGGAGAGTCTCTACTAGAGCGTTTTGGTATGCTGGAATCAAAGGCCATAGCAACACCCATGGATGCCAACGTGAAATTGCAGAGACCTGAATGCCCTTCTCTAGAGGAGATGAGCAGTATCCCGTATCAGTCGTTTTTTGCATCACTTATGTATTTGGCCATATCAACTCGTCCAGACATTTCATACGCCGTCAGCGCTCTCAGTCAATTCAATACAAGCTATGACGAACAACACTGGATAGCCGGAAAAAGGGTGCTAAGATACTTGAAGGGAACGATTGATCATGGACTGATTTTCAAGAGGACTGGAATGGACATCGAGGGGTTCGTCGATGCAGACTGGGGCGGTTCTGTAATGGATCGGAAATCATACACCGGATATGCCTTCAAATTCGCTGATGCGGTAGTTTCCTGGGAAGCTACAAAGCAACGCACAGTTGCCCTGTCCAGTACCGAAGCCGAGTAAATGGCTCTGTCAGATGCCACCAAGGAGGCAATTTTCTTGACATCGTTTCTATGAAAACTGAAGATATGCCGGCGGATGTTTTCACAAAGAGTCTCTTCCGGCCGAAGCATCTATCATGCATATCGTATCTAGGAATCCATCCGATTAAACATGAACTTAAATTCTAACATATACGCAAATTAAGAGGGACTGTTGTATTAGAGATAATATCCTGTAGATGTTACTTTTTATTGTTTTATTTTTTATATCGATATGTTTAATGTTTTTTATGTTCTCATGTAGTCTATAAAACCAGTTGAATTCTTGTTTGATTACGCAGTATGTTTCCGGCATTTAGTTGAATAAAGTTGAATCAGTTTTTGTTTAAACTTAGTAACAACAACATGTAGCCCCAAATAAGCTTTGGTTTTATGTAACGTTGACAGTCATGTTGACAAATTAAGAAAATCGTTTAGGTGAAACGAGAGGATAGTGTTTACACGGCAACCGTGTTGTGAATATGGCTTTGAACATAGAGGGTATACAGTTGAGGAGTAGAAAATTGGGCCTTTACAAACACGTAAAGGTAATATCCCTCCAAAGTTTTATCTCTTCATTTCCCGTTTTTTCCCCATCGGATGATTTTAATGTGTATAAGTATATCCTTATTGGATGTAAAATGTGGTCTGATATACAGTTTATTCGCTTTCCTTTGTATACTGCTTTAATATTTCATAAATGTCAACTTCAGTATTTGTTCATAAAAAAGAAACATTTCCATATCAGGGTAAATAAGTTTGTAAGTAGTCCTCCTCCAGACTCGGAGAGGTAATATTTTGGTTTTCCCAACTTGTTGGTATTACTTTCGCAACTCTGTTAACTATGTCTAAATATCATTCCCTGCCTCCATACAGCAAGGCTGACAAAATTTTGAAAGAAAAGTTATGCTTCCTAAACAGAAATCAATCAGCCAAAGAGTAAAATCCGTTACTTAATTGTACAAATTTGGCGAGATATTTCCTCATGTATTGGTATAGGTTACAGCTCCTTTTTTGACTTGGACCTAGGGTGTCTTAAATTATAAATAGAACCCGATCCGATATAAAACTTGAGGAACTACTAAAATTAGGTATAATTTTCCATTGCATCTAGCTTAGTTTAAATTTACGTAATAGTAGCCACATCGTACCGTATACTTAACAGGCGTACAGGAAATTTGGGTGAATAGCCCTCAATTCGCCACATTTCACTGTACTTGTCGCGACTATTCATCCCAATTCAAGGTTGTGATAAGTTGACTAATTCACGATACGGATGTTTACTTAATATTTCAGTTTATTAGTTAGAAACATTACAGCAAAATTACTCTAACTGCGCGTCAATTGTTAAGATTTAAAATTAAGTTACTCCGCTGAGATCTCTAAGATAACTGTCCTATTTTACAAAATGGAATGGGTTTTTATACAAACATAAGTCATTTTTTACCAGAATAATCTATTAGATATCAAAGTTCAAACACGGCTTGTTTTCTAAATTAACAGTTAAGGTATTAAGTTCAGTTCAATTTAGTTCAGTTTCAGCTTGGAGGTGATCGATTAGAAGTGGCGACAGTACTAAAATGATTACCAGTATTCCTAGCCTCGTTTTATTTACTTCTGTTAAAATTAAAATGGTGGGACATGAATAAAAAACTTTAGTGATTAGTCCTCGATCAACACAATCCTTACTACAATAAATATATTTTCTTAATTTTAATTATTTGATTGAATATTTTTGAAAATGCTACTCATCTTTTCGGTAAAACATGTAAACGGTAGATGCATGACTAACATGAGAAAACTTGTCCGTTTGTTTTAAAACTAAGGAAAATATCTAGATTAACCAAGCTCGAATAACCATTTGAGTGCACGCAATAGAGAGAAATATTCCCAGATTAATCAAGCCCGAAGAATAATTTGTTTGGAAAATACTGTCGAGAATAGCGAGGACGAAAGCTAAAAATATTTTATTCAAACTTAAATGTCAGAGCAAAAATATCGACAAAGCTACAAAATTACATTCGCGAATACGTTTATTGTGACGTTATACTCATATTAAACGGCTCTACGTTTAAACTAGAGCCTTCAGTCGCTTTTAGTAAAGTAAGAGAGCAGTACGCAGTTGAAGTTAAACCGCACTTCTACGCCTCAAATTTCATGTAGAATATATTATTCCAATAATATTATCAAAGGAGTATAGTAGTCAAGTATAGGCTCAGCTATAGTTTTCATAGCGTAACTCCATGAAGAAAGATGAATTTCTTCATGATTGCTCTTTGTGCTGTAGCTGTACCACTTCAGGAGACAACGGCTGAGAGACATGAAAGGTTAGTGCTTCAAATGCTTTAATTTTTTATTGTTAACTACACGTCATTATTTCGTCACAGCCGCATGTATTTTAGGATAATGCATGAAAAGAAACTCATTAAAATCACTCCAACGTAAAAGTTTACTAAGTAATCGGTTCTTGAAGCATTTTTTAGTAAATCTTATCAATGCCTGATTCACAGAATAATTTCTATGGAAAAAATGCTCATGAATTTTTAGAGGTTCCAGATCTTAAAATTATATTTTAATTTTCGACCATTCACGCAATGAGGGCATTAATAACTACTTTTATAGAGGCATAGTACGCCTAAAATTGTAACTACTATACCTTAGCCCTTTTCAGAATTTTAAAAAATAATTTCACTAGTTTACTAATTCCTGTCTTCACGTTTGTGCTTGGGACATTTACGGGTGCCAGATTATTATTGGCAGGTCGGCAACTTGAATGTGGAAGTAAGGTTTTCCAACTTATTTTTTAAATGGCTATCGGTTTTATAAAGAATCATTTGGAATAACTTCTCCTTCATATTAAACAATCATTATTTTACGTCATGAAATTGTTTGACCGAAAAACATTTGGTTCTGAATTTTTAGCAAGTTTGATCTTATAAAGGGATCAGGCCGGTCCCAACTATAGAATGCCTTAATTTCCAACCACATTATCTTAAAAGGTGTTATATGTATACATATTTATTCAAGCCGGGTGTATTCTCCATAAATTTTAAGAATAAATATTATTTCATTTCTTGCAAAATTTATGTTTTACAAAATTAATGACAAACAGTAATAGGTTAAGTGCGTCTAATGTTGGAATGCAGACAGTTAAATACTATATATGAACGCTGAAAATCTATAAAATCGTTTCTTATTCCAATTTCTCAGGGTTTATTTTAATTTTAAAAAGACTATTATGATGGATTCGAGCCCTTATTGTCTAAAATCCCTTCCAAAATTATAGTGAAAAAAAGTTTTCCCGCCCAGGTTTTAAAATTTAAAGTTTATTTGACGAATTTTCACTCCCCCGTTGCTACTTGCTAACATCCGTTGCCATAGCAAATCCGTTGTCGTGGAAACGTAAACAAAATTTCCATCGGCTTATAGCTTCTCCGTGGTAGATTTAGAGAAAGAAGAGTAAAGGTGGGTTTTCACCACCCAAAATTTCACGGAACCGTAAATAAAATTCCATTTATTTTTTCGAAAACTTCCTCAAACCGTTTTCATCGAAACTTGCGATATGAAAGAGGGCGAGCTCCATAGTTACTGTTCATGTTGAATACGCACTCATTTATTATAACTTGATTTCCTTTCTAAAAACGTCCCATTTTATTGTATAAAAAACGATCAAGCCAAACTTCTCCAAAAATTCTTCTGGCCTATACAGTTTTTAACACAAACGCTTTCAATTGAAAAAATTTGGCGGAGGAAAAAACCCTGACCAAAACACCACTGACGTGACGTCACGCATTCGTCGCTTCCTATTAGTCACCGATTTTCTCTCCTTAAAATTTGCGGAAAAATTGAAATTCCACACTAGCCACCCAGAAAACGACTTATATGCGGTTAGTTACCTATGAAAAAGCGGGCGGGGGGGGGAAAGCACAGGGATTTTCTAACGTTTAATTTTTAGTGAAAACCAGCCTTAGGGGAATCACTCTAGCCCCCTGTCATGTGCGCCTACCTCTCTTTAACCTTTAGATAGGGAATTCAAACGGGTTAACAAGAAAGGTTGATTAGACGCCCATAATCAAGAGCTGAGTTTTCGGGTGCTTACTAAGGTTTCCTACAATTCGGTTCAAATTGGTTTTGGACTAAAGCTGAATTTTTTCAGTTAAGATTTTCAAGAACTGAAACTAAACTGAAATTATCAGTTCGGTTCAGCCAGGAAACCGAACTGATTCGCTCGGTTTTCAGTAATAACTGAACTAAACCGAAAACCCCTTCTGAGATTATCAAGATGGAAAATACGATGTCAGAGGCCCAAAATACCCAGATTGTAACTATTAACCGTTACATTCTACATGATTTAAATATACTTATTGAATGTATCCCTAATTTTGTATCACCCCTTACACGGCGGGCCAGCGAACCAACGTCCCGAACGGCCCAGGCTTTATTAATTAAAAAAAATAAGAATAATAATAAAAATAACTATTAACCGCTAACATTTTCTACTACTACCATGTATTTTGGAATCGTGAAGTGCCATACCTTAAGAGTCATGTTTTTTCAGAAACTACTAATTATTAACATGGAGCAATTTAACTTTGACTAATTAACGAATTATGATACCCTTTTTAGTTACTAATTATTGGTATACTTTTAGTCTGTGTGTCTCTGCAGAGGGTCCCAGCTAATCACGGGACTTAAATTAATAGCTTATTGCTATGCATAATTAAATATACGCGATATAAATGATGAAATATACGCGACACTAATAATTTAACTGTACGCGACACATCTCCCAAAATATCATACAGCATGCAATAATAAACGTTGCCAGTTTCCTATTGTTCTACGTATGTTTGCGGGAACGTATTGATGTCGTTTCTCGCGATAGATCAAAAGGGTACTTAACTATCTCTTCAGTTGAGTTTAAGAAATAAACCGAACCGAACTGAAAACTGATCAGTTTGGAGATGTGCAAACTGAAACTGAAATGAAGATTTCAAATCAGTTTAGTCCCTGAACTAAAACCAAAAAATAACTGAACTAAACCGATAACTGAACTAAACCGAAAACTGAACTGTTGAACTGAACTGTGGGAAACCTTAGTGCCTACGCTTACTGATTGAACAATGCCTATGGGATATTGATAAGATATAGATCATTGGTACTTCGGAAGACACAAAAGCGAGTGTAACCCAGCCCGCGGGCAGTTCTCATACCCAAAATAAACCTAACATTGAAACCCAACATGGTATGAAAAGTGGGAAAAGACGCGAAATTTTATGTATGTACATGCAATTTTAAAATTTTCAAAAAATTTTTTGACCAACTTGCGGCGGGTTTAGAATTTTTTCACTATTTTTTCCGAACTCCCCGTGGCCTAATTAGTCAGAATCAAGTGTTGGTTGAGTTAGTTAAGTATAGTAAAATCCTACCATAGCGCTACCCCAATGAGTGAATGGCCCCTCGATGCGCTACCCTAATGATTGAATAGCCCCTCTATACCTTACCCCAATGAGTGAATAGCCCCTCTATACCTTACCCTAATGAGTGAATAGCCCCTCTATACCTTACCCTAATGAGTGAATAGCCCCTCTATACCTTACCCTAATGAGTGAATAGCCCCTCTACACCTTGCCCTAATGAGTGAATAGCCCCTCTACACCTTGCCCTAATGAGTGAATATCCCTTCGATGCGCTACCTAATTAGTGAATAGCCTTATCTCTTACAATGCTTAAATAATTTACCGTACATAACATCGGAGTGAATAGCCCCTCGATGCCCTACTCTAAACAGTGATAAAATTTTTACCCGTATAAATTTACTTATGCTATAATTTCAATATTCCGGGGAATAGAAGAACAGATCCCCTCGATGAGCTTACAACATAGACTTATGCCGATACACACTTAATCGCATCTTGGAACACTTTCGCCCTTGGAACGTACCTTTCCTCCAGAATTAAAAAACATGCGTCAATAGACCATTTCGAATGTTACATGCAAAGAAACAAACTTCCAGGGGCAGGCCTTTATAGTGGATAATTTCAATCATGTCAGGAGACACCGCTAGAGGCATGACCGAGTTGGCTAACCTCTCAGATGCAGTGAGCTTGGGCTGCCTCTAGTGTTGTCTTGTGGCGACAGGGAAATTATCCAGTATGTAGGCGTGTCCCTGGAAGTTTGTTTCTCTGTACTTAATATTCGTATTCATACATCATACATTACGGGCCTGCTCTGAGCGCTCTATAAAATAGGCCTTGCAATAATTTGTTATGTGGCCGTATTTTGAACTAGCTAAGAAACCTACAGTTAAGCAGTTGTTTTAAAGCAGTGGAAACCGTTTCTATTTAGGGAATTAGCTCTTTTTATTTTTTCGATTCAATAAAAGGATGTCTAATTAGGAGTTAATCATAAAGCTAAAATGTTTTCTGAACTCCAGTTTTGGCTTGGCAAAGGCTAGTGGGCGGGATTTATAAGTGCACTTAAAAATCCGGCCCACAAATTCCTTTTTTCGCCCTGCTAAATCTAGAGTTTATAGGGAAAGTCCAGGGTATAATCACTCAAACTCAACATTCTACTATTTCCCGGAATATTGCAATTATAGCATATATAAATTTATACGGGTAATAATTTTATCACTGTTTAGAGTAGGGCATCGAGGGGCTATTCACTCTGATTTTATGGCTTTGGTCCCATTGACAGAACGGCTTTTTTGTGGTGTCCCATTCGACGAAACGTAGCCAAAAGGTGCGATTTTATTATAGTCCCATTGGACCGAAATTCTATTGAACTGGAAGAAAACATACTGTATGGTTTTGCATTAAATATATTTTAATTTCACAACTTATTATTGTTAAAATAAATGTGAGTTGAAAATGTATTACTGCACTTATTTTAACTACGTTATAATTACGGCGAACCTCACCTACCCTAGCCTAACCTAACCTAACCTAACCCAACCCAACCTTGGTTGGAGGTATAAAAATTAATTATATGAGTATTAAAAGCCCGCCTCTTACCACGAACAATTTATTAGCAATAATAGAAATATTTTGGAAAAGATGTCAGATAATTAATTGGAGAATATTTTGGAAAAGGTGGTAGCTATTTAAAGGGAGAATATTTTGGAAAAGGTGGTAGCTATTTAAAGGGAGAATATTTTGGAAAAGGTGGTAGCTAATTAAAAGGAGAATATTTTGGAGAATGTGGCAGCTAATTAGTAGGAGAATGTTTTGGTAAAGGTTGCAGCTAATTAATAGGAGAATATTTTGGAAAAGGTGGCAGCTAATTAATTGGAGAATGTTTTGGAAAAGGTGGTAGCTATTTAAAGTGAGAATATTTTGGAAAAGGTGGTAGCTAATTAAAAGGAGCATATTTTGGAAAAGGTGTCAACGAATTATTGGAACCAAGCCAAACCAAACCTGAACTAACCTAACCTAACCTGACCTAACCTAACCTAACCTAACCTATCCGAACCGAACCTAACCTAACCTAACTAGGGATGCAACGATTCGTAATTCTTCGGAATCGGCCGATTCGATGCATCGGTCTCTAAAAAATCGGCTTCGGCCGATTAATCGGCCGAAGCCTCAAGGTTATACGTTTTAGGCATTAGTATAGGAGTGCTACTTGTCAAAAATGTTAAAGGACAATAATCTATCTGGTTTGGTTTCCGAGATACTAGTTCATTTTGTTCAACACACATTTTGTCCGTCCTTTCTGCTACAACTTAATAATAATAATAATCTAAGCTTTGTCTATGAAGGGATTTCCACACTAAGCCTGTGGCTTGTTTACAGGTGGGTCCCTTTACAATGCATAGAGGTGTGGCTAGCCCCTATGCCACAGCTAACCTACAGCGCCCTATACTAACTATTACCGTTAACATCTGCAAGTTTCGACGGAAAGGAGAAACAGGGTTAGACCGCGGAGGAAAACTCCTTTTAACAAGCGGGGAGAGAACTTGTAAACTCTACGCAGAAGGATTTGTTCCCAGATTTTCACCCGGTGCCACAGTCCGGGATCGAACCCGGGATCCTTTTGCTGCGAGGCGAAAGCGCTAACCGCTACACCACCCCACCTAGATGTTAAAAGCAGTGAGCACAAATCGAAAGGAGAGTCAAAGATAGAAGGGGGAAGGCAAACCCTAACGGCCGGGCACCATGGCTCTCCCGCGCACCTACCTCGGCGCACAGCCGAGGAGTAAGACGTCACGTGATCCGTTGAGAAGGAAATTCAAAAAGGGTAAACCCGAAAATACGGCTAGAGGCTCACATTAGACTAGAGAGATCAGCATTCAGCGTTGTTACCGTGATTTTTTTTCTCTCTCGGTTGCGCCGATTCGATTGCGCATGTGCGCCACGCTCTTAGAGAGCGACTGGTACTGGTAACATTTTTGAATGGGGGGCTGACGGAGAATTTGGTTAAATTACGTTATTTGTTAAATGGCAAACTTGTTAGTTCCTTTATACTAGCTCAAAAGATTAGATCTAACCAAAAAGAGTCGGCCGAAAAAAATCGGCCGATTCGATTATTCGGCCAAGTGGCCGATTCTGGCCGATGCATCGTTGCATCCCTAATTACCTTACCTAACCCACCCGAAACCAAACTATTAAAATTTTAATTTAAAACTTAAAGACATTGATGGAACTACCATTAAGCCTGTACTTCACTTTAAGCACAATTTGTTTATTAATTCTATAGGCCTATATCTCTTGCCTTGAAAGGAATGAAAGTGAGCGTTTTAATTAGTATCACGAAACATTTACTTTTAATATTATTAACATACCTTTCGGAGATTCGAACCAACAACCTATCGCTTCGCAGTCCAACACCGTATCCACTACACCACCGAATCGCTGGCGGCTGTAATATTTCAAGTTATATTGATGTATTTTTAGGGGCATATTCGGACGATTGGGATTTCGGTCCATCGGGAATATAGCCATTGGGCTGGAAATCTAAAATCATTGCGGGATATTCGGCCGAATGGGATTTCGGTCCATTGGGAATTCGGTTGAAAGGGACGATACCATTTTATGTACGGTAAATTATTTAAGCATTGTAAGAGATAAGGCTATTCACTCATTAGGGTAAGGTATAGAGGGGCTATTTCCTCATTAGGGTAAGGTATAGAGAGGCTATTTCCTCATTAGGGTAAGGTATAGAGAGGCTATTCACTCATTAGGGTAAGGTATAGAGGGGCTATTTCCTCATTAGGGTAAGGTATAGAAAGGCTATTCACTCATTGGGGTAAGGTATAGAGGGGCTATTAACTCATTGAGGTAAGGTATAGAAGGGCTATTCAATCATTAGGGTAGCGCATCGAGGGGCCATTCACTCATTGGGGTAGCGCATCGAGGGGCCATTCACTCAACTGTTCTGTACGCCTGTTAAGTACGGTACGATGAGGCTACTATTACGAACTGAGCCCTTGGGTCGTCTTTTTTAATTCCAGAGGAAAGGTACGTTCCAAGGGCGAAAAGCGGAAGGTGTTCGGTAGTTCCAAATTAAGCGACTATTTTTAGGCTCATAAAACCTTAGACAAATGCTCTACTAAGGAGGATTAGGGCAAGTTATAATTGCTAACCTACATTTTCTTTGAAATTCTGTGCAATTTCGTTGACACTGCAAAATTCCCAATGAAATTGCACTCTATTTGGCGAGTATTTTCTTAAACCCATAGTACATTGGAAGGCGGAAGTCACCTGATTGAAAACGTCACCATTTTTCCAATTATTAATCAAAATCTAAAGCATTGGGTCCTTAGGTTAGAAAACAGGCTAAAATAGTCCATCCCGCGCGGCCATGACTATATTAGCCTATACAAAATCAAGGCCCGAAAAACAGGCGAAAATAGTCTACAAGTATAGGCTACCTAATTTGGCCTTGAATTTCGTAAGCCCGAAAAACAGGCCAAAATAGTGCGGGCCGCGCGGCAAATGCTATTCCAGCCCGAAAATTCCGACGCCTTAAAAACAGGCCAAATAGCTTAGGAATAAGATGACGCTAATTTCGCCTGAAAAGTCAGAAGCCCGAAAAACAGGCCAAAATAGCTGGCTCGCGATTGGGCACTATTTTGGCCTGTTTTTCGGGCCTAAATAGCAGCGCCTCATCGGGCCAGCTATTTACGCCTGAAAAACAGGCCAAAATAGTGTCAGGCTATTTCGGCCCGAAAAACAGGCCAAAATAGACACTACGTAATTAAATTCAACTTAAGCTCCGAGAGAAGTGCGGACTTCTCTGAGAAGCCTTAATGCGCTTTCGGTATACAAGTTCAGCTTTCTTGGTAAAAATACCAAAGCCTTTGATAGTCGAAGAAAATCCCAGTAGAAATTATTTTAAAACTTAGAAAAATGAACGCAAATTGGCGAACATAATGCACTATAATTTTTAAGGTGAAATATCTATCTTAAAAATGGCACGCAAGGTCTTGATTACATTTTAGTGTTTTATTAAGCTTATAAAACACTACCTGAAACTGTTTAGACAATCAAATCTTGGAAAACTAGAAAATGACATATTTTTCTTAAGGTTCACTTTCATCTTAAAATTTTTATATCTTGAAACTGGCACTGGTACTCACTATCTTGTTTTAATTTAAGTACCTTGTTAAGTATACAAAACAGTACCAGAAACTGATTAGTTTATATTAGGAATTGTCCTGGAAGTTTCTCATCTAGAAAATCATGCCTTGGAAAACTACAACAAGACATGATTGATTTTCACAACATTCACTTTCAACTTAAAGGTTGGATATCTTAAAACTGACACGCAAAATCTTGATTGAATAGAAGTACGTTGTAAAGCGCATAGAACCCTTCCATACACTTTTTGGTTTATACCAGGAAACGCCTTGAAATTTAGTCAGATTTTCACTTAAACCACACAAAACTGCAAGATTTAAGGTCCTTTAGTAAGAAAAGCTGCTATACTCTTTTGTTGTAAAAGAATGCGCCCTACAGGATATTGTAGAACTGCGTAATTCCTAGGCACGCCAGTAGAAATGTTTCTACTTTAATGTTCCTAGAGAAGCCGTTTAAGTTCTATGGGTCTCTGTCGTTGTAGTTTAACAACCGTGTTCTTTTTTGAAACATTATACCAAAAAAAGTTCCATTAAATAAAAGAAACATTTTGCCAACTTGAAGCCTGATTTGCGCTTAAACGTTGTAACGGATCGCCCCGGGAAAAAGTATGGGGCCGGTCGTGGAGGGGGATTCGCGTTACAAGTCCCAAATGTCCGATAGCGAGGGGAGTAGGCCTAACTCACATCGTCACTATCGTCCCATAAGGGAATTCAAACCAGAGGAAAATAAAACATACCTTGAAGTTGATCTTTTGAACAATTCTTTATTTAGTCGAAACGATATTTAACTTTGAAAATATTTAAGGGAAATCCAAGATTGGAGGCGCGATGTCACGCGGAATACAAATAATTTCGTTCGCGAAATTTCTTTTAAACCTAAACGGACCCGTGCCTGGTCCCGCGAAAACGAACACGAACTAACTTCGTTCAAGAACAAAAACGGAATTAACCCGCAGAAGACAAAAGCGAACTTACTGTTCGGAAACCAAAAGTGAACTAACTTATTAAAACAAACCGGCGTTCCTTCTCGTCTCGGTTTGAGTTTGGGAACAGGGTTTTTTTGGATGGGATAGGAAAGGAGGAGGAGCTTAGATGATGGCGGGCTGAACATAGTCCAAAAAGTGCACCAGGGTGCTCAGCCCTCCATCATCGTCTGCAACGGCTTCAGAGGTGAGGCCGCTGCAACGTTAATGAGAGAATTAATCAAACCTCAAATAGTCAACGTGAGATAGGCTAAATATATTTTTTGGTGTGAACCTTTCACCTGCGTTTTCTCTCTCTCTAGGATGAACGCAATGAGAATCGTGTATTTTAAAAAGCGGTTAAGAGGATTTTCGATGTAATGGTATTTGCCTCTATGATTTGTAAATAATTTTTATTCTGTAATTGAACTTGTTGGATGTTGCCAAAAAATTAGATATAGTGGCCCTTAAGACTTTTGATTAAGAAATTACTGAAATCAATAGTGGATACAGAAATGAAAATTTATTAAATCAGCATATCTTAAATAACAATAATAATATTTCCATTTCCATTAAAAAATAATTTTACTTCTGCAAAAATGCCAGTTTCGCCCTATATTCTTATGGGGATATAACCCGTAAGAGTATAGACACGTGACCAAAAGCCATGGACAGAAGAACGGAGATGTGTTCAGAGTTATTAAAATGTCTATAGATGAGAATGATAGTGATTGATGGTATCTGACAAAAAGATAATGAAGTTAATTCGACTTTTGCGTCCCTGTACTAAAATATTACTTACCGATATATGGGGGGTTTTATTTTACAAAATAAAGCCATATTCCCATATATGAAAAAGTATTATTAATCCTTTATTTTAATTCCGGACTTGCGTCCTTGTTCCCTATCTGTTTGGCAAGTACATTCAATTAAACGAAAGGATCCATTGGTTAAACTTACCGAAATGGTAGCACAAGTTTTACCTTTCGGTCGCACAGGGAATGTCCTTTCTGCACCAAAAGATAACGAGGTTGAATGAATCCCATTTTCATCATCGGAGTGCCATCCAACACAATCATTGCAATCCTTATATAGATTTAAAAGTGCAGCGTTGAATTCAACTTTCGTCTCCTTCTCCACCATTCCTTCCAACTTTTCCAGAGTTTTTGGCCACTGACCTCTACTCCTATGGGCGATTTTCCTATAAGAATATAGGGAGAAATTACCATTTTCACAGAATTAAAATACTTTTCGAGGAAGAATATTATTTTCCTCAAACAGATTTTTGAACTCAGTCAACAGTGCGTCGATAGTTAACCTCTTTTTCAAAGGTATAAAGGTACACTATCGACGCACCCTTGCTGAGTTCTTTTTCCCTTGTACATTTTTTTCAATGACTGAAGCAGATGACTGTCTCTTTCGACATTGAAACTTTTTCTTCTGGGCCTTGGCTTGGCGAGCCGGGTAGTCTTCGAGGCGAGCCGGGTAGTCTTCGAGGCGAGCCGGGTAGTCTTCGAGGCGAGCCGGGTAGTCTTCGTGGCGAGCCGGGTAGTCTTCGTGGCGAGCCGGGTAGTTTCCGTGGCGAGCCGGGTAGTTTCCGTGGCGAGCCGGGTAGTTTTCGTGGCGAGCCGGGTAGTCTTCGTGGCGAGCCGGGTAGTCTTCGTGGCGAGCCGGGTAGTCTTCGTGGCGGGCCGGGTAGTTTTCGTGGCGGGCCGGGTAGTCTTCGTGGCGGGCCGGGTAGTTTTCGTGGCGAGGCGGGTAGTCTTCGTGGCGAGGCGGGTAGTCTTCGTGGCGAGGCGGGTAGTCTTCGTGGCGAGGCGGGTAGTCTTCGTGGCGAGGCGGGTAGTCTTCGTGGCGAGGCGGGTAGTTTGCGTGCTGAGCCGGGTGGTCTGCGTGGCGGGCCACGTGGCGAGCCGGTTAGTTTGCGTGCTGAGCCGGGTAGTCTGCGTGGCAAGCCGGGTGGTGCTCCGGGTAATCTGCGTGGCAAGCCGGGTAGTCTGCGTGGCGAGCCGGGATCACTTCAGTGAAGTTGGTCAATATAGTTTCGGCACGACGAGCGGCGAGCACTCCATTCCAATTAAGCCTCGGGCAGTTACACTCCTTGAGTACTTTAATGAACTCTGTGAGCTCTTTCAAATGAATCCTGAAAAAGTTTATTTAAAATGCTTTCATTAGAAAATAACTTAATTGAAAATTTTGGAATTGTAAAAGACACGATGGTCGCACGGTTTAGATTAGATGCAGGGCCTAGAACGTTTTTTATAGCACGAAGCTTGGCTGGAACCGTTTTATCGTAAGTTCTAGCACAGAGCAAGGCCCAAACGTTTTACCTAGTTTAAAGGGTTATAGTTTAAAAATCGATGCGACGAGGGTCTGAAGTTTCGAAGGACTAAACTTAACTAGAACTGTTTTAGCGGCAAAGTTCTAGCACAGCGAATGGTCCAAAACGATTCATTGGACACCTCGAAATTATTTAACTCTATTATCACAAGAGAAATAAAAAACTTATATTCGGAGATTTTCGTACAATTTCCAAATTTATTATGCGAAAAACAGGTCCGTTGACATAATTTAAAATTGAGATTTCAGTATACAGATAACTATTTTTGCAGTTTTAAAATGAAAGAGATTGATAAAAATTAATGTCACAGTCAAAGCGTGATTCTATAGACTTCTAATGTTAGACTTTGAGTGATATAGTTGGGAATAAATTCCTAAGCTCTCTACTGACAGCCTTCCCCGCCCATTGTTTTTCATATAAAATCACACTAGATTCTCCCAATCTTTAGAAGGATGAACTAAATTAGGTTTAACGTTTTCCAAAAAGATAAAATTTAAATTAGCTTAAAGCCGGGAAAGTGAAAGTTTTCAGGCTTATAAAAATTAACAGAACAATTTTTATAAATTTCATGAATGATTTTGACATTGTTTTATAAAAGTCTGAATAACCTCCTGTCCGGACATTTATTTTTCCTTTGAAGAGTAGTTTAATATTGTATTTTTTTCTCAAATCAATACAGATTTTCAAAGAAATGAACAGAAGAACAAATCTAAACAGTGAAGTGGAAAAACTGATTTACCACTTCGCAGAAAACATTTATGAAAAGATTTTAACGGCAATAAAAATAAACCAAAGAGGAAGGAATTTGTCTCGAAGTTAGAACGATATTGTGACGCTTTAAATGAGGAAAAAAGTAAAGGTATATACAAAAAAAACTTTAGAATTACTGTGATTGTAAAGTAATTATTTTGGGTAAATTTAGATATAAGGATGAGTGCTTCAATGATTGGTTTACCCTACCTCTTTAACGAGGAAATTGAAAGTTGGGCTTCTGATAAGGTATGAAAATTTATTCTTAAATTCAGATAATTGGTGATTAGATTCTTTTGTTGGAAAATTGTGTTATTTTTTTTCAATATTTAGGACGAAGCAATCGCAACCCCTTTGGTTCGATTAAAATCTGAAAACTACTTTACAAAGCCTGTGGATGTAACAGTTGGTGATGTGAGAGTGCAGTGCAGTAGTATTCTAAATGCAATAACAGTAAACTTTGCGAGCTACTATATCTTCAATCTCGAATACCCAAAGGGAGCAAAAAGAACTTTAGAGTTTGTTCAAATTACGGTGTTAAAAATTAATTCACCGAAGCGAACCCCAGCAATATTTCAAAAACTTCTCAACTCTTTTTCATTGTGTTAATGAAGTTAGATATTGCAACAAAATTCAAAATGAATGTGCGGAATAAAAAATGCAAACTTTAAGCAATTCAGTGAAGTTCATTTGTTCTTATTTGTGTATATGTTTCAGTCTTTTTTATTTGAACCATTAGGGAGCAATACTTTAAACCTTACTTTTTAAAAATTTTAAACGGTCCTTATTTCAATCTTGCAACGTCCTCAATCGAACCTTTCGATGGTTCTCGTTCGAACCTTTCGGTGGTACTCGTTCGAACCTTTCGATTGTACTCGTTCGAACCTTTCGATTGTACTCGTTCGAACCTTTCGATGGTACTCGTTCGAACCTTTCGATGGTACTCGTTCGAACCTTTCGATGGTACTCGTTCGAACCTTTCGATGGTACTCGTTCGAACCTTTCGATGGTACTCGTTCGAACCTTTCGATGGTACTCGTTCGAACCTTTCGATGGTACTCGTTCGAACCTTTCGATGGTACTCGTTCGAACCTTTCGATGGTACCCGTTCGAACCTTTCGATGGTACCCGTTCGAACCTTTCGATGGTACTCGTTCGAACCTTTCGATGGTACTCGTTCGAACCTTTCGATGGTACTCGTTCGAACCTTTCGATGGTACTCGTTCGAACCTTTCGATGGTACCCGTTCGAACCTTTCGATGCTACTCGTTCGAACCTTTCGATGGTAATAATTTGAACCATCTTTAAAGGTTCAATATTGAACCATTTTAAAAGGTTCGTTTTCAAACCATAAATGGTTGGCCCTGGGTTGCATGACTTTCAACCTCAAATGGTTGGCCCTGGGTTGCATGACTTTCAAGATCAAATGGTTGGCCGTGGGTTGCATGACTTTCAACCTCAAATGGTTCAATCGTGTTCCTTTTTTATTAACAGTGTAATATGCAAATAAAAAAGGTATTAGATCAGGGTATTAGTTGGGTTTGTTTCTCTTTGCGTGTCTTGCCACTTCTAAAAATCAATTCTCATAAAAACCTAAAGCAAGCTTTATGGTTTCTTTCCAATTGTTGTAATTTCAATCTGAAAAATTCCTCGCGATCTTTAAATGATAATCCCAATCGACTGACACAGGATACAGAAGATCAGATGTTTCGGTGAGTAGACCATTATAGTGGTTAAGTTGTTTTCAGTTTTTACACAACGAAAGGAACGCCGTACAGTAATTAAACAGTTATATAAATCTCCAGGACTCAATGGGTTAATAGCCCAGGACTTTTAGGGTTTGACCTAGAACATTTGAACATAAAAATGAAAATTGGTACATGTGTTGTTTTTGACCCAACAAAAAATATACTAAAAGTCCCCTGCTGTAGAGCGCGAGCTTTCGCCGCCATCTTGGAAAATGGCCGCCGGGAATTACAGCTACAATGTATTCCACGTTCTTCTTCAAAAATTATGAAAATTGGTACACACAATGAATGGAACCACTTGAACATAATGGCAAAATTTTACAGCTCTGTGTTTAATAGTTTGGTCGCCATATTGGAAAATGGCCGCCGTGAATGCTAGGTACAGTATATTTCACCATGTTGTTGGAAAATTATGAAAATTGTTAGGTATTATAATCAGAGCAGTGTGAACCTCATATTAAAATATTGAAGCCATTAATCTGATAGTTTGGCCGCCATTTTGGAAAATGGCCGCCATCAATGTCATTTAGACACAGTATATGGTTCAAAAATTATGAAAATTGGTAATAATTATGCTGAAGACCGTCTAAACATCATACTTGAATATTGTAGACGTGCTACTGATAGTTTGGGCGCCATCTTTGAAAATGACTGCTGGAAATGCTAAGTATATTTCAAATATATAAATCTTTTTAAAATTCCTATTTTGAATAGATGATTTTCATTAACGTAATAAACAACAAAAAATGGATATCTCGAAGATGAAATTATCGACGCCATCTTTAAAAATGGCCTCATGAAAAGCATTGCCCTAAATTCTGAAAGAAAGAGAAGTTATTTAAAGCTGTTATTCTTAACATGTTGATTGGAGAATATGATTTAATATGGGGTTTATACATTCTAGTGTTGTTTAAGATTAGATTTTAGACAAATCTCTAACATTTTATTAATATTCATCGTCATCCTGAAGATTTTTCATAATAATTGCATGTCAGAACCCTTGATTAGGCGCTACACCTAGCTGGGGGCCTTATCAGCGCCCCTCCCCATCATATTCCAAATTGAACCTGCGGAACCGCCGTCATGGCTCACGGGATCGGCCAGTGGGCCCGACAAACGCCACTTGAGCAGGTGACAGAAGCTGGACACCGTCAGCGGCGAGCCCAGTCAAAAGGTGGTCGGTGACAGGGAAGAATTAAGGCAGCAGAAGACTCGAGGGGACAGGGGAGTTCTCTCCAAGCACAACAGTGCCATATGGCCCAAACAAATAGTGTATACGCGACCCCTAGAGGGTTGCCAATAGCGGGGGCGAGCCAAGGAAACACCTGGGCGGGGGCTAAGCGGCGGGGCAAAACCGTCACGGAATTGGGCAAGGAACGGTCTGAACCAAGGGCGAACCCAAGGAACTACCGAACCGTCACACCGAACTCGGGCCCCCTTCGCCACGACAAGTCCTTTGAGTTGAAAAGGTTAAGAAAACACTTCTTTCACTTTTGCTGTAACTGGTTGTGGTTATGATAAGGCATGGTTTAAAGTAATGACAGATAATCAACATCTTACAAATTTGTTGCGCTTTTTTAATGACCATATTGCATCTAAGGAAGCCATAGCTGTTGCCGAAGAGAGATTTCTTTTGGCTTTTTTTGGGGTGATAATTGACACGTAACGCTTCAACTATGTAGATATTACACGTATAATGGAACCGTTGACACACGTACTGTCAAGGCCTCATTTTATCTCGCTAAGCTTCATCCAACAACCGACGCCGCAAAACTACATTTTTTTCCGAGCGTATCTTCAAGTCCAACAATAGCTAAGAAACGATTTAATCCCGAACAGTGGGCATTGGCTCGCGATCGCGAAAGTCGAGGACCCACTCACACCGTTCTCCTGCCGGCATCAGATGAACTTATAACACCCATTATTTGTACCTGCATTCTGCAGAACATCTTGTATAAAGAACTGTGAATGTAGACGATCTGGATTAGCTTGCTGGGCAATGTGTGGTCATTGTCAAGGTATTAGCCGTAATAAAAAATCTTCAGGATGACGAGAAATATGAACGAAATGTTAAAAATGTGTCTTAAATCTAATCTTTATCGACATTGGAATGTATATACCCCATATAAAACGGTTTTTCATAACCAAAATCCGAGTAATATGGCTTTCCTTTTCTTTTTTCCAGATTTTGGGATAGTAATATTTCAGGGACCATTTTTGAAGATGGGTCGAAAATTTAGACTCGAAAAAAGTTATTTTTATGGCGTTTTATACGTTCATGAAAATCATCTACTCAATAAAAAAATATCGAAAAAATTTACATATAGGTAAAATATTTCGCACTTCGAGCAGTCATTTTCGAAGATGACGCCCAAACTATCAGTAGCACGTCTTCAATATTCAAGTATGATATTTAGACGGTCTTCAACATAATAATTACCAATTTTCATAATTTTTGAACCATATACTGTATCTATATGACATTGATGGCGGCCATTTTCCAACATGGCGGCCAAACTATCTGTCTAATTGCTTCAATATTTTACCATGAGATTCACACAGCTCTGATTATAATACTTATCAATTTTCATAATTTTCCAAGAACATGGTGAAATATACTGTACTTAGCATTCACGGCGGCCATTTTCCAATATGGCGACCAAACTATTAAACACAGAGCTGTAAAATTTTGCCATGATGTTCATGTGGTTCCAATCATAATGTGTACCAATTTTCATAATTTTTGAAGAAGAACGTGGAATACATTGTGGCTGTAATTCCCGGCGCCCATTTTCCAAGATGGCGGCGAAAGCTCGCGCTCTACAGCAGGGGACTTTTAGTATATTTTTTGTTGGGGCAAAAAGAACACATGTACCAATTTTCATCTTTATGTTCAAATGTTCTAGGTCAAGCCCTTTTTTGGCCTATCTGTCCTGGCCTATAAGTTTTAGTCTCGCCATTTATTGTTCATACGACCCAGTAATAGAATTTTATCCTGTTGTATTTCGATAGTTTAAATTTTGGTTTTTAACAAACATTGCTAGCAGTTTTCCTCCATCGAATATAATTTCTATTTTTCCACAATTATGGATTAACCATTGTAAAATGAAAAACCCGTCATAGGCTCTCATGTTATGAGCAACATTAGTAACATTTTCAAACCTAGGTTTGGTTACTCTACGTCTTTTGTTGTCTCTAGTAAAAACAATTTTTTCATCTACTTGGGTTAGGTATTGCATAAATTTGTCTACGCAATCTAGTCCTCTAAAAATGTTATAATCGTAAACATTTTCCTCTATTTGCATAGCAGAAACTAGAAGTACTGGGGTATGAAGGGAATTATCTACTATACATTCGGTATCGAAATAACAATAAGTTGTTTCCTTATACTTTTTAGTAAGGGGTTGGACATAAAAAAGCCTAGGCGGGTGTTCAATTTTACTTTTTGGGCATACTTTACTACATTTGTGATTTTTTTCTATTTCCTCGCAGCAAATTTTGCATCTTTTTACTTTTTCACAAATTTTATTAGTTCTATGTATTTGGAAGCATTCGGGACCTTTAAAATACCTGTTACAATCTGGACATTTCACGACGTCCAAGGATGGGCTCTCGTGGAATGTCTCAGAGTAACATCGCCAACATTTTGTGGGTTCATTATAACATTTATGATTTGAGGCCCTAGATACGTTACTAAATGTTACTAAGCATTTGTTACAATAAGATTTACATCCGAACATGGCTGCTAAACTTTTAATAACATGCATATGTGTATCTACAAGCAGAAGGAAAATTTTTTTTTCAGCGTAAATTTCACCTTCATAAATTTTCTTAAAATTATTTTCAGTGCTAAACACTATAATTTGGTACTCGGGTTCTAAGATTTTTTGAAAAGCCGAAATCTGTTCTATACTAACGGGTCCTACCGGTAAGTTAGCTTCATGGTGAAGTTTTAGGGCCTCTTCCCTCTGTAGTGGTCTGTTAGGTGCCTGTATTCTACGGTATCGGTTATAGTCGAAACCAGATCTATCTTGTTTTTATTGTTTTAAATAGGTTAAGTCCGCAACCATTTTTCCGCACACTATGCTTCGAGCTACGCAAAGATCGTCATCGTTTAAAATTGGTAAAAAAGTCCTCCCGTTTTTCATGTAATGTTCTAGTGATAACATCGATCTATTTCTGACTGATTTTCTACCCGATATTGGAATATCAGTTTTTAGAAAAATTGCATCAATTCTAATATCACGGTCTAAAATGAAATTACGATTTGATTGACTAACTTGACTTATAGCACCAAAAAGCCTATCAACTGTCAGTTCGTTCAACGCCATAAATCTTAAATTTATGGCATTTTCCAGCTGGTCACTTCTAACACAAAACCTGACTCTGTTGTAGTCTCTACCCGCGTTGATAATAGTCTCAATGATTGATTGAAATATGAGTTTCAATTTTTCATATAGTTCCGTCACACATATTTTATCAAGGTTTTTAAAGATAATTTTGTATTCGTAGGATGAACAGTTAAATTTCCTAGATCTGGCTAACTAACTAATATAACTAACTAAACTAATTCATAAAAGTTTTCTGCTCTAAAAATAGAAAGGTCTAGTGGTTCATCATCAGACATTTTACTACTTCAACGTAACCTGCTTCAAAATGCTCGATATTAGTTCCACTACTTCCGGTATATCGACGGCCTTCAAATCCAGTTGCTTCTCGCGCGCTTGGCCCCTATATTTCGTTATTAGACAACCCTTTTCTTTTATTTTCTCGATTTCCAACATCCCAGGCAAACAGGAACTTTGCGGTAACTTATTCAGAGATGCTAATTTCAAAACCTTAACTAAGTCGTCTACTATTTCAATGGGTATGCATACCCCCGATTTAAGGGGTATTCTGGGTACAGCGTACTTTCTTATGTCTACGTATAATTTATTATTAAACTTGCATAGTTTAACTCCTATTTGTTCGGATTGACTAAACTGTAGTTGAAGAGTCTCCCAAGGGTTGCTGCTTTGAGCCTAGATAACATAAAACTATGGCGTAGTAAGAAAAAGTACCAAAAATATATATTTATATATATTACTTACCATTTTGAAGAAATTATTAATTTTAGCAGGGAGATTAAGCGAAAGCAATGAGGATATTTTGTAGTTTGCGGGGCGGTGGCTGCGGTATTTATATTGTTCAGACTTCTTAAAGGGAGTGTAAAAGGTAATTTATGTAGTTTATCATGCCTACCGCTTTTGCACGTGAAAGCAGGGGAAAATTGGCGCGACATACTTAAACGAATAGAGAAATAAAACTTAACAACCATACCTTTAAATAAAATTAAAATTTCTTGGAACTCAAGCCTTAGAAACAATGACGTTTTAGTTAATTCGAAGTTCTGGCATAGAAGGATTTTTCTTGGAATTATGAATCAACGCAACAATTAACTTTGAAGTCTAATGAGCCTTATATATGCTTTACTATACTTAACTACCTTTGCCAAAAAATCTATTATCACCTCCGTCATACATTGTATAAATAGTAGTTATTGGAAAAATAGACTTATAGTTTCACACTCAAAGATCACAGGTAACATTAGGTCGATTGGTAGCGTATTGGCTGCTAAATATGGAATTCGAAAGATCCTGGTTCGATTCCAGTTATCGGTAAGTAACCTTTCAATCGACCTAATGTTACTTTTGGCGAATATTTTTATCTAATTAACAGTAGGTATTTAAGGGGAAATTTAAAACTTAAGGGCACATACAACATTCAGTTATTAACTTTAAAGCATCTCTTCATATATTTAAAATCAATATGGAATCTCGCTCACCCATGTCTTTGAGATCCATGGCCATTAGAGCCATGGTAGTAACAATGGAATTCGTTTTAGCTAATACGGAGCAAACCTTTAATGATATTAAGAAAACAATTCCACGCCAACTTTGGGGAGTATCTGAACAGGTATTTTGGAAAGCAGCTATTGGTAAACGAGGGAACCTGGGCGAAGAGGATCTATACCCCGAAGAAATGCCAAATTGGCTTTGGATCACAGAATCAGAAATTGAATTCGAAGTGGATAATCGCTTGACTTTTGCTCAATTTCAAGCTACGCAAAGGAATAGAGTTACCATCCCTTTCTTTTTATTGGATGGGTACCACCACATAGAATATGACTATTTTTTAAAAACATGGAGAAAAGGTGAAAGGAAATGCCAACGTAGAGTTTGCAGAGACTGTTTTGTCTTTTTTAGCGATATGGACGAACCAAATACGAAATATCTAGCGGTAAAAACTCATACAGTAGTGCATCGAGACGACATGATGGTAGAAGTAATTTGGGACGTTCAGAAAAGTTTCTGTAGTAATTGCATAAAAAAACCTTTATTTAATATGTATAGTGAGGAATTTTGTTCGCATAATACCGGCTGGCATACTATTAGCAATCGCAGATCATTTACATTTAGAGACCAAGAAGAGGTAACTCATACCAAAGTGGCTCGTGTATCTTTTTTACATTAATTTTTTTTTATTTATTGTAAATTGTAGTATAATAAACTTAAATTCTCAGTCAGATACATTGTTTTCATTTCTAGAGAAAAGGGTTTTACATCTCGCATTCCTAGCGAAAGGGTTTTACAGCTACCATTTCCAGTTAACAGGATGGTATGACTTGTTTCATAAGAAAAGGGTTGGATTTTCTGCCGTTTAAGACAACTAAATAGATGAAGCTCTATACGCATTGCTAATTTAAATGTAGAGGAGGAGGAGTTCGTTTATTTTTCGTTCATTACCCATTTTTGTCATGTATATTGATTTTATTTTAGTGGCTAACACCCTGGCACGTTTATAACTCATAACGATAGTTCACTTTTAGAATATTTTTCTTGAAATTTATTAAAGTGCACATTTCAAAAACTAAGCACCCCAAAACTAATTTAAATATAGCAAAAAAAGTTACCTTTCAATGTGAATATATGTATTCCTTATTTAAGTTGATGATCACAAAAACAAACGTGGTTTTTTACTCGAAAATTACACGCTTGAAACCACTATATCCACACAAATTATATTTTGCACTCGTACTTAAAATCATTTTCATCAAAAACTTTAAACCAAGTTGAAAACAAAAAGCCTTTTTTAAAAAATTTTGACCATTTTTCTATTGAAATTTTACATAACTTGTAAGACCTCTAAATGACCGTCTTTAGCTGATTTCTAAGAAACATCCGATTCCAAGAAGTGCTTGTAACAGTAAAATCACGTGCTATAAACGTTCTAGTACATAATTTGTAATTGGTTAGTTTTTTAAACCTTCTACCCAGATGGTTAAGTCAGCCAATAAGCTTAGCACTTCTTAATACAAACAAAGGTCTTTCCATTTATATTTTATATAGCTGACTTGTAAATATTCCATAAGAACAGGACGTGACTTTGTAAATATCGCCTTAATTCTATGCCATTAGAAAATGCTTATAAAAATAATCTAACTTTAACGATAGAAGTTTGTAACAAATAGTCCCAATGTAACAATAAAAACGTTTGTATCATTAGAGTAAAACTTAAGGCAAATATGACGTCATTCGTCGAACTGTTATAATAGACGTCATTCGTCGAACAGTTATAATATAAGCGCATTGATTGGTTGAATTAGATATGACGTCATTCGTATTACTCTTTTTTTTTGGAGATCACCTGAACTTTGAGGAAAAACTATATTAGGTAGGAACTCAACGTCGAAATCGTCATTTCTTAACCGCTTTAAAATGAACCAAGTTCACAATATTTCGGAGAAAGTAGAAGTTTGGGTTGGTAATGTCACTACCCCAAAGGTATATTTTAGACGTACCGACACTCGTGTACAAATATCATTAAAGAAACACGTTTGGTCTAATATTTGGGAGTTTTCCAACGAAATCGACGCTTTCTTCAAAGGAAATTCGCCGAGGTTTTCCGTCTGGCTACATCCAACTACTAGCAATTTAAAGCTAGAATGCTTCGTAAACCGGAAAGGTCATATATTTGACATTAGAAAATACACGAGAGGATGTCGAGAAAAATACAACATTTTGTACGCTACAAGCGGGGGCATTTCCTTTAACCAATCTAGTTGGGATTATTTGAAGAAAATAAAAGCTCTCATAGACTTAGAGCTACACGAAAAACAAGAGCCGTTGAAACTATGAGAGAAGCGATTCTGAAAAACGTAACGGAAATCTTATTGGAGATGACCCAATGCTGCGACAATACCTCTTGCCAAAACAAAATAGCCCACGATATTATGTGCGAGTCCGAAGAAACTGACTGGAACGAAAGGGTCGAAAAAAACCTAGTGAAAGCTTTAAAAGTAATTAACTACGATAATGTCATTGAAAAGTTTCGCAAAGATTTTGGTACTAATCTACCTATTGATGAACTATTTCTTTACAACTACATTGTAAACGATGTAAATGATTTAAAAACTAAACTGATATATATTTGAAGGCATTGAATAAAACGTATTATAGCCAGTTCGTGTTGTTGAATAAATAATCCCTATTACTGATTAGTCACACGCAAGGTATGAAAACAGAAAGGTTAAGGTTTGATGTTACCGAGGGAAAACACCTCTTAATTCTTTAAAAGGACAGTCTCAGGATAAAAAACTAAAGGGATAGTCTCAGTATAAAATCTAAGTAAATAGTAAGAATTTAACAATAGAATTTTTCCTGGAATTGAATAGTACGAAACTAGCGCCGCGCGCGGAGTTAAAATGGGGGAAGGAACTCGCGGCGCGCGCGGGGAACCCCGCGGG
Source organism: Phalangium opilio (assembly GCF_054372755.1). Lineage (NCBI taxonomy): Eukaryota > Metazoa > Arthropoda > Arachnida > Opiliones > Phalangiidae > Phalangium > Phalangium opilio. The sequence continues at coordinate 1,264,845 of NW_028324172.1, read as the reverse complement.
GGTGAGGGGGGAAGGAACTCGCGCGCGGGGATCTCGCGAAGATTCACCGCGGCGGCGGCGGCGTGCTCCAGTTCCCACGCTCCAGTTCTCATGACCCAGTTCCCATGACCCAGTTCCCACGCACCTACTTTATACCTCTACCGTGGTACGAAATGTAGCCCTATACTACTCGGGTCATAGTGAAAGAGGTAAAAAAGAAAGTAGTTTAAGTGAGTCAATAAGATAATTTAAAATTTTCGTTGCGTGCTGAAGGGAGGGCTCTATTCTGGACAATGAGTCGGACTGAAGTAAAGGGTAACTAGTCTCTATTCCTGCTTCTAAAATTAAATAGATCCCTGCTTTCACACAAAGATTATTTTGGGAAAGGGTAGATTAAATCTTAAGGTAGACCATTGGTTTTAAAAATCAACTTTACAAGATTTTAACCGTTCAAGCCAAGACTTGTCGACTCACGAGAATAGTGAAAATCTAAGATGTCGACCGAGGACAAGTCCAGTTTTTGAAATGCGCAAGTACTTAAGTCCGCCTTGCACTATGCTTCCCTTTCTACTGTACTAGCAATTCAACGTGTTTCGGCATGTATAAATGTTTCTCGGATAGGCTTAGTGCAAAATGTAATAAATTAAAATTATGTTGCATAAATGACTTCTGTTATTTGGGTTATTCACTAAAAAATGTTGCCACTAATCTACAAAATTCCGTTCAAACGATCCCTCTATAGCATAAATGTATCAGTAGACTTTCCTAGCCTGGTCGATGAAAAACTATTACAATTCTGTTTATGGTTTTCCTCTTCTTTAGGTATTTGGGTCACAGCATTATTCAAGCATTTACTACATCTTCGCCCGCCACCTTCTTATCTTATATCCTCGCCTTTGTTCTAATGACATACAAACATTTCTAAAACCCTTTCTTTGCCACTCCCTTGGCGTGCAGTCGGTTCGATTTTAACTCGGCACGACAATGCGAAACATAAAGTCTATATTCTTCCTTAAGAACAAGTAAAAGTCAACACTTAATTTCGAAAGCACGAAATATAACCTGCTGGCTGGAAGCAGCAAAGGTAGATAAATATTAACATAAGTTTATAATGCCTCTAATTACTCATATCGCTTCCACTTCTATGGCAATAGTGTTTGTCTGGCTCCCTTTAATGAAACCCTATACTCTCTCCGTATCATTTATCACCTCAACTTCAATACAAAATTGTACCGCCTAGCCTAGCGTTTCTTTTATCCCTTTTAGAATGTTTCAGGACTGAAACCGCCTCTATCTCACGAGAGAGAGAGGGATTTGGGGTTGCTTAAGTAAAATTCGTTCCCCTCCCCAGTGCCTGCCTATACGAAACGTAAAACTCTCCTTTATTCCACTGGATGATTTTTTTGTCTCGACCGCTTGGTGGCTGCACCGCGACAGAAATTTCAAAATTTTCTCTCTTCGGATCTTAGCGCTATAAGAGTTCTGACGTCACAGTAGCCTGCAGAAGATGCCCAGTTGTAACCCGAATTTGTGTACTTAGAGGCATTATAAACTTATGATGTTAACTATCTCGAGTGTTCTTCATTTACTTTTACGCCTACCCGTACTTTGTTTGTGCAGCAACTTTGACAATTAATCATGAGACACAAAAATCGATTGCATAGTCAAAGACCAAAATTCCCTTCTGTTACACGACGTCTTCAACAGTCTGAATTATAAATCATTCAAGATGGTCGATATTCGAATGGGAGTAATCGAGGTAAGAATATTTACGCAGCAAAAATCTCAAATGTATGTTTTAACGCGACTCGATATCTTAAAACTGATATTATACAAGAACATTTCATTGGTCAATTTTTGTTGTCTAAATTATTTTTTTTTTCTCATAGGAAACTCAGGAATTTGGCATCGCCAAAAATCTCAACGCGTTCATATCGGAGTTTTTCTGTAAAAGGTTTAACATTAGGTAAAGTTCTGTCTCACTTATTTTTAGCGAGTTGTCTAAATAATATTTATGCTTCATTTCAAGTGTTGGTTTTGTGCCCGTATCTGCGGAAGAAATTGACCGAAATCGAAACGAGAAAAACATACCACAGGTAATAATAAAAATAGTTTTTTCGGGATTCCTCAGATAAGGTATAACGAATCTAAATGTAAATCGCTTTGCACCCAAATATACAAAAAAAAAATCATTATCGAATTGACTTAAAACTTTAAACCGTATTCTTTTGGTAGAAAATGGACATTCTGTTTTTTTCCTATACAACTCGAAAATTTCTTTAAACCTGATATGAAATGTCGAATGACGAGCATTTATGATTCGGTGTCGACCTTTATCGTCTCTTCAGTCCCAAAAATGGCAAAGACACCATCTCTATCTTTCCTCAACATGGAAGGACAAGTAACGTTAACATTTTGCCAATGTTTTCAAATGTGCTCCCAAGGAAAACAATAACAATTTCTTTCCACTTTAACCCTAGTTCTCGATATTTTGGATGGTGAGTCTTTTGGCAGTGTCAATCCTCTTAGTTTTGGCCACGCCCAAAAATCAAAATGGCCAACCGTTCGTCCTTACTTTTGTCGAAATGATGTGGAAGAATTTCCTAATTTTTTTCTACGAACGTAAGCATATTTCGTCTTTAAATGGTACAAAAATATCCATACTTGAAAACGGACCTGTACTTGTGGTCACAGCGTACAGCCGTGTTGAGAAAGCAATCACTTGGAGAGTGGCAGCCATGTCCTGGCTGATCGCGACCACTTTCATTTTCTTCGAAATATCAGGCAACCTAAAGTCTGATTTCACCGGGGTCTATGAAACTGTGGACACCATAGAGGAACTCGTCAAAAAGGATTTGAAAAATGTCTGGTTGGGGGATATCAGTAATGAATTAACTTCTTTCGCAGAAACGTAAGTGCAGAAATGCACCATTTAATCGATTCTTTTATCCCTTCTCAAGAAAGCATACATTACCATTTAAGACTAAGAAAACAGCGTCAACCTTGTTGTTTTAGGATTGAACCAAACATTTTCATCGAATCCTTTATTCTTCAATACACATTCATTTTATAATAATTGAACGATTTAAAAAAAAGAGGAATAAATTTCGTAACTAGGTGAACGTAACCATAACCGAAACTTCAATACTCCCAATTGAAAATGGGGTCATGGGAGATCAGTTCGTCAACGTTGCGAAAAGTCTCGGAAAAAATCTGACAAATAAATTAAAATTCTTCAATTTTTGCTTCTAAAACTACTGGATGATTTAAACAGAACTATAAATTTCATTTCTAGGTCAACGTGTCCATCCCAGGTAGCTCAATAATTCCGATTGTGAACGCGGTTATCGGAGACGAGTTCGTCAACGTCACGCAAAACAGCGGAGACAACAGAAAGTTCATGGTCGTTGGGACTCTGATAATGCAAATTATTCTGCTTGAAATGAAAAATAGAATTCAATACACTAACAATTACTACTTTTCGCCGTCCAAAGACGATCTCCTTTTGGTTTTTGCAGTTTCCTACAATTTCTCAGAATCAAAGTACATGGAGAAAGCCAACCTGATGTAAGACTAAAGAATCGAAAAGGGTTTTTGTAAATTTCACCTCGTCAATTTCGTTTCAGGATGGAGTTAATCACGGAAAACGACCTCTTATTCGCTCTTATGTATAAAGGGCGCTACGCGATTGATCTCATAAAATGGAAACAACCAGTGGACGATTTTTCTCCAATATCCGTGAAGGAAGTCGAAAGCCTTCTTATTCTGTACTATGTGGGAAACGTTATTGCGGTATTGGCTTTAATATTGGAATATGCTTTATTCCTTCTGCTGGCTTTGAAGAAGTCCAGGGACCCTATTCTCTAACTACATTTGGATCGTTCCTAATCCAAATGATTTGGATTTGGGGTCGGCTCATCCCCAAATGACACTAATCCGTATTCTGTAACTCCAAATCCCTTTTCATTTGGTTCAAACCCTATCCAAACATTTGGCAAGCCAAATGGCCGGCCAAATCGTCATTTGGATAGCTCTTTTCCCCATTTTCACCCCGTTTGTGGCCGCCATTTTTTTTAAGGGGAAAAAATTTGAGAGTGGGTTCTTTTTCGTGGTCATTTTCATATTTTTTGAGGAGATGCTTATGGATGGATTTTAAATATAATATAAAGTAGGTTTCAAGCTTTAATATAAGCCTAATATCATAATTTTCCACCTTTTTATTGTCCCACAATCTATTTCGAAACTTGGCCCTTTTTTTAAGGCGGTGAAATTGCGCTAAGCCTTGGCTTTCCGTTAATTTTTGCCATTTAAATGTTTGCCTCTCGAGTCTCGTTGCCCGTTACTTCGCCTTCTTTTATCGTCGTATTTTTAAAGTTTAGACTTTGAAAGTAGTGCTTTGTTTTCTTAAATTTAACTTAATTGTATAAGATTTCAATATTATAATTGCGTTAAACGTCGGTATTTACGAATTCAAGGGACGCGCCTTGCATTTGAATGTTCCCTCGAAACCACCCCCTTTAAGGGGCCGGACTCCGAAGGCTTTTTCTTTATCGTCTGTCAGCCCCCAAAACAGCTGTAGAGAGAAATGTTATTTACTAAAAAAATGTATGCGGTCAGTGTGTTGTTTTTGCATTTTAATGCTTCTAATCGTGGTACGCGTCGAGGTTTACGAATCCAACGTGTGTTGCTAAATGAAAATCAAGGGTGGATACTATATGATCTATGCTTTAAAAGGAATTTGACGGCGAAAGTCAAGCAAAACGGTATTAGGCCTTGCCAAAAGTTGACAGCTATAGCAAGCCTTCCTCCGATAATCACTATCACATGTCAATGATGTAAGAAATTGACCCTCGGATATCCTGTGACTAGGAGATGGTTATAAAGTTACTAAGTCTCGATTTTGGAGGTAGATACTGTCTAGTGACACTTAAAGTAACGATTTAATCTTAAAAACAGACTACCATCATAAGCCCATATCGTAAATTAACCGATGTTGATATCAAAGCTTAATAATTTTTTTAAATCCATGAATCTTAAATATCAACATCAAAAATTATCTACTGAAAGAGATAACTACTTATATTCCATTCAAATTTCTCGCAACATATCAAATTAACGAGTAGAAATGTGCAAATGAAGTTCAAACCGATTAATTGAGCAAATTGCTATATTGGTCACCATTACCGATCACAGATAGATTTGCGTCCTTCAGTAGTGTTTATTATGCTTGTAAAATGGTAAGCGAAATCTGTGATTAAAGTTTAAAATAGACATGAGCAAAAAGGGCTTTATTCATATCAACTCGATTACCGAATATCTAAATTTGACCAAAATTAACAAAATATTCTCTTCATGATTAAAAATCTTGTTTGAAGCAGCAAGCCATCTAATCCTTATTTACCTTCTTTTGAAAAAAAGTAGGTTGATACCTCTTTCAGTAGATGATTGATTGATATTTCAGTTTCATTGAGTTTAAAAAAAATTGATTCCACCATTGGTTAATTTACAATATTGACCAATCGACAATCACAAATTTTAATAACTAAATTACAAAAACCGGTTCAAAACTTTATTAGTTTTGAAACAATTAAATTCTAATATTAAACATATGTACTAGTTAATTCCTCGTTGGTAAGTAATTTATTGCCTTAGTGAAATTAACGCTGAATTTTATATACACAAAATAAATAATAACTTAGCTTCTAAAATTCAAATGTAAAATGAATGCATTATTTCCGAATTAATAAAAGATATCCACCTATTTTTCATTCAAATTAATTTCCCACTTAATATTATTTAGGCCTAATAAGCTTAAACTATCAAATTAAGAGGTTTCTTAATTTTACAAAATTATTACAATCTAACATGCAAAAACCCAAGGCTTAAAAACATTTTACTTTTATATTAAACGCTGCAAAAGAATTGACCAATAAACAGTAAGTAAAATTACGTAATGAAAGAGGAAGTGACGTACATTTGGTTTGGATAAAGGTTTGGCGGGAGATCCAAATGTCGATTTGGATTTGGTTTAGAGAATACGGTTTTAAGCGCCCTATCCAAATGGAGCCGATCCAAACGTTTAGATTTGGATCATCGTCCAAATGATTTAGATTTTTAGAGAATAGGCTCCCAGAACCGCAGCAAATATCTCAAGACGACGTTCACACCGATTTAATCTTCATTATGGATTCCCTCCACTTACCTTGCACGAGGTATTTCGCTTAGACGCCCGTTGAGCAGAGTAATAAAAAAATATAAATTTCAAACTTTCCACCCCCAACCTTGTGAGTGAGAGAGACATTCGTATTTTACTCTTTGCGCATGAGTCAATTTTCAAATCCACCAATTACGAATCTCCGGAGAGATAGAGTTCCTTTCCTCCACGTGACCTATCTCTTTCCACCTTGATTTACAGCCGTCTCACATCCGCCGGTGTAAAGCATACCCCGTTTCCAGCTTATTGGTCTAGTTAAGAATTCCAAATACTTTAGTATTAATACATGTCCATGCTGAAACCGTACCTCGAACTTGAATTTTCATACTGTCTATACTGTCAAAGAGGTTGGGACAAAATTGGTCTTGGTTATTCCTTAAAAAGCGGCGGTTCTAGTAAGATAAAAGAATGATTTTTTGGTAAAAATAATGGGAATCAAAATCTTTCAGATAAAATAAAAAAACTAATTCTCAATTTTACTGCATCAAGCTAAGCTTCTTGAACTTAACAAAAAGAAGTAAAAATATCTATTTTCTGGCCTGATAGAAATTCCGCCATTGAGAGGGTAGGAGTTTCTTGTAACCCCAGCCGATCACCGTGAAACCCGACGATGATAATGAAGTATTATCAAATGTTACATATAGATATTCAAAAATTAATTTTTTCCTCTACTATTTTGGTATCTTTTACGTGTAGTAGGCCTAAAACTTATTTAAAAACTTAATTTTTAATCAATAGTAGTCTTTACTTTAAATTCATCGTCTTATAAAATATTCCCAAGACTTTAAACTAATTGTGCAAATCAAAACCAATCAAGATGTAGAATGCCCAAATATTTAGAAAAACCTTTAAACTTCATTGGACAAATATAATGATTATATTCCACATGATTTATACAATATATTTTTGTCACAATAAAAAAAGTTGATGTTGAGTCCAGAGACCGCGTTCACTTATATTGTCCAAATATTACGTACAAAGCGTCAAATACACAGACTTTAATGTTATTCGAATGCCAAAATATTGTTTCTTTTTTGTGCAACAAAAAGCTCATTCAGTTTTTTACGCAAATACTATCCAAAATTTACCGCAAATGAGGGTCCATTTTCCTAAAACATATTGTGGCATTATTTTTGAACTATGCTCAAATTTTAGTCTGGATAAAGTTTTATTTATTTGTAACTTAAACAACGGGTCCCACATTATTGAGCGTGTAGGGTCCCCTTTAGAACAAAATACAATAAATTTGTTAAAATATTAAAATTATTTTTCATAAATGACTAATGGTTATTTGTAATATTAAATAAAAAATGTTGCCATAAATCTACAAGAGTGTGTAAATTTCCTTAAAATTATAAATCCATAACACCAATGTAATTTTCTAGCCTGGTCGATGTAGAAACTATTTCCATTCTTTTTACTGTTTTCTTCTTTAAGTATTTGGGTCACAGCTTTATTGTAGCATTTACTATAATCTTGTCCACCACCTTCTTATCTTAAATCTACGCCTTTGTTCTTACGATATACAAACACTTTAAAAACCCTTTCTTAGCCACTCCCTTGGCATGTAGACAGATCTATTCACTTAACATAAAGTCAATATTTTTGTCAAAGCTAATCAGTCCATTTTCTCGAGCGTTCTTGACTTACTTTAATGCTAACCCGTACTTTCTGTTAACGGAACGACGAAGGCCAATAACACAGTCGCAAAAATCGCCTAAGAGTTTTTTTGGTCTGCTGAATAGTCAAAGGCCTTGCCGTCTCCAACAGTCTGAATTACAAGTCATTCAACATGGCTGATATTCGAATCGGAATTATCGCGGTAAGAATATTTAAGTAGAATAAATCTCAAATGTATCTTACAACGCGACTTGATGTCAGAAAAACTGAAATTATTCAAGAAACTTTCATTGGTCAATTTGTTTTGTCAAGTTTTTTTTGTAATAGGAAGCTCAGGGTTTTGATATTGGCAAAAATCTCGAGGCTTCGATCACGGAGTTTTACAGTAAAAGGTTTAACATTAGGTAAAATTATGTGACACTTCTTTCAAACGCGTTGTCCAAATAATATTTCTACTTCTATTCGAAGTATTGGTTTTGTGCCCGTACCTTCAGAAGAGGTTAGATTGATTCGAAATCAGAGTGATTTACCACAGGTAATATTAAAAATTACTCAAACATTTATTTTGGGATACCTCAGGTAAGGGACTGTGAATTTAAATGAGAATCGAAATGCATAGAAAAATAGCATCACTCGTATACCTTTGGTAGATAATGGACGTGCTGTTTTATCCTGTACAAGTCGATAGTTTCTTTACACCTGAGATGAAATTTGGAATGACGAGCGTTTATGACTCAGTGTCGACTTTCATCATCTCTTCAATCCCGAAAATGACCAAGACACCATCTCTGTCTTTCCTCAACATGGAAGGACAAGTAACGTAAACTTTCATCGTGTATTCCAAGGAAATACAATAACAAATTCTTTCAACATTAACTGTAGTTCTCGATATTTTGGGTGGTGAGTCTATTAGCAGTGTCAATGCTATTGGCTTTGGCCACGCCCAAAAATCAAAATGGCCGACCATTCCTCCTTATTTTCGTCGAAACGATATGGAAGAATTTCCTTATATTTTTCTACGAACGTAAGCTTATGTCGTTTTTAAAAGGTGTGATGAAAACCGACTATTATCTCTGATCACAGCGTACAGCCGTGTCGAGAAAGCCATCACTTGGAGAGTGGCGGCCATGTCCTGGTTGATCGCGACCACTTTCATTTTCTTCGAAATCTCAGGAAACCTGAAATCAGATTTCACTGAGAAGGAATACGATACAGTGGACACCATCGACCAACTCGTCAAACAGGGTTTCAAAAATGTCTGGTTCTGGGATGGCACTGACGAATTAACTTCATTTCGCAAAAAGGTAAATGCAGAAATAGACAAATCTATCGCTACTTTCATCCCTTCTCAAGCAAGTACACCATTTAAAAGAAATACTAGATGAAAACAGCCTCGACGATAATTAATTAGAACAATAAATTTCGTAACTAGGTCAACGTGCCCATCCCCGAAACTTCATTACTCCCAATTGAAGACGGGGTTTTTGGAGACCAGTTCCAGAACGTCGCAAAAGGTCTCGGGGTCAATAGGAAGTTCATGGTCGTTGGGACAATGCTAATGGAACTTATTCTTCTTGAAAATCAAGAAATGGAGAATAAAATACAATACGCGAACAAATACTACTTTTCACCATCAATATGCGATACCCTTTTGGTTTTAGTCGTTCCATTGAATTTCTCGCAATCAGAGCTCATGGAGAAAGCCAACCTGATGTAAGACCAAAGAAAGGGGTTTTAGTAAATTTTACTACGGCAATTTCGTTTCAGGATAGAGTTAATCACGGAAAACGGCCTATTCTTCGCTCTCATGAACAAAGGGCAATACGCGATGGATCTCATAAAATGGAAACGGCCAGTGGACGATTTTTCAACGATATCCGTGAAGGAAATCGAAAGCCTTCTTTCTCTGTACTTTGTGGGAAACGTCATCGTGGTATTGGCTTTAATGTTAGAATATGCTTTATTCTTTCTGCTGGCTTTGAAGAAGTCCAGAACCGCAGCAAATGTCTCGAGACGACGTTCGCAACGATTTAATCTTCACTATGGATTCTCTTCACTTACCTTGCACGAGGCATTTCGCTTAGACGCCCGTTCAGCAGAGTAAAAAATATAAATTTCAAACCCCCCAACATTGTGAGTGGGAGGAACATTCGTATTTTTCTCTCTGCGCATGAGCCAATTTTCAAACCCACCAGTTGGGAATTTTCGAAGAGATTAAGCTCCTTTCCCCCATGCGTTCATCTCCTTTCACCTTGAGTTACAGGCGTCTCACATCCGCGGCAGTAAATCGTATTTGGTAGCCTGCTTTTTGTCCTGGTTGCGAATTCATAATACATTAGTATTGATTCATATTAATGCATTAACTTTGCCCCAAAACTTGGACGTTCAAACCGTCTTTTTTCAGCGAAATTGGAAGATAAAAATATTATTATTATTAATTATGTAAATTAATAGTAGTTTTTTCCGCTACTGTTTTCGAATCTTTTACCTGTAGAAGGTCTAAAACTTATTTAAAAACTATTTAATAATGGTGGTCCTTTTTATTAAATGTGACGTGGATAGGCTTTAAATTTGGTCAAATACTAAAATGTTTTTGCATAAATTACTTTGGTTATTCGGAATGTTCATTAAAAAATGTGACTATTAATCTACAAGATTTTGAAAATTCAATTCATATTATAAATCAATAACACCAATGTATTAGAATTTTCAAGCCTGGTTTTCCTCTTGACATATTTACTATATCCTTCCTCACCACGTTGTTACGTCATATCACGCCTTTCTTCTAACGACATACAAACATTTCGAAACTCCTTTCTTACCATAAATTCGGATCGATCTACTAAACTCGAAAAGGCATTGTGTAATATAAAGTCAATATTTTTCCATATCAACAAAAAAAAGACCAAAGGCAACACTAAATTTTGAATGCACGAAATATATCCTTTAGGAAGAAGTAACGCTAGATAAATACGAACTTTGAGAAAATCGGTAATACATCTAGATACTCGAGCGTTCTTTATTTACCCTTAGTCCTACCCGTAATTTCTGTTAAAGCACCGACTTTGGTCAAGAAAACTTAGTCGCAAAAATAGCATGAGTGTCTTTTGGTCTGCTGAATAGTCAAAAGCAAAAATTCTTTCTTAATAGTCTGAATTACAAATTAATCAACATGGGTGATATTCGAATGGGAATAATCGATGTAAGAATATCTTAGCAATAATATAAAATGGTGGTTTCAACGCGACTTGATATCTAAAAACTGATATTTTATCAGAAAAGTACCATTGGTCAATTTGAATTGTCTAAATTGTCGGTTTTTTTTTCAAAATAGGAAAGTAAGGATTTTGATTTCGCGAAAAATCTCTACGCTACGATTACGGAGTTTTTCAGCAAAAGGTTTAACATTAGGTAAAATTATGTCTCATTTATTTTCATCTCGTTGTCTGAATAATACTTATTCTTAATTCAAGTCTTGGTTTTGTGCCCGTTCCTTCGGATGAAATTAAATCAATTCGAAACCAGAGTGATTTACCACAGGTAATATTGACAATTGCACAAGAGGTTTCTTCGGGATCGCTCAGATAAGGCACAACGAATCTAAAAGACAACCGCTCTTAAGCAGTCTCTCTGCCCAAATTATTTGCACTATAAAAAATATCGATACTCGAACAGACTTAATAATTATGCGCTTTAATTTAAAACGTATTCATTTGGTAGACAATGGACTTACTGTGTTATCCCATACAAGTCGATACTTTCTTTACACCTGAAAAAAAAGTCGAATGACAAGGAATACAATACATTATATATATATTTGTTCATTTTTAAACGAATTCTTCTGGCAGACAATAGACGTGATGTTTTTTCCTATACAAGTCGATAGTTTCTTAAACCTGACATGAAATATCGAATGACGAGCGTTTACGACTCAGTGTCGACTTTCATCATCTCTTCAATCCCGAAAATGACCAAGACACGATCTCTATCTTTCCTCAACATGGAAGGACAAGTAACGTGAACTTTTTATATATGTTCCCAAGGAATACAATAACAATTTCTTTCCACATTAACCGTAGTTCTCGATATTTTGGATGGTGAGTCTATTGGCAGTATCGATCCTCTTGGCTTTGGCCACGGCCAAAAACCAAAATGGCCAACCGTTCGTCCTTACTTTTGTCGAAATGATGTGGAAGAATTTCTTAATATTTTTCTACGAACGTAAGCATATTCCGTCTTTAAATGGTGTAAAAAATCAAAACTTAAAAAAAATCGACTGGTATTTGTGGTCACAGCGTACAGCCGTGTCGAGAAAGGGATCACGTGGCGTGTGGCAGCCATGTCTTGGTTGATTGCGACCACTTTCATTTTCTTCGACATCTCAGGAAACCTGAAGTCGGATTTTACAGAGAAGGACTACGATACAGTGGACACCATCGACCAACTCGTCAAACAGGGTTTCAAAAATGTCTGGTTCTGGGAGGACAGTGACGAATTAACTTCTTTTCGCAGAAAAGTAAGTGCAAAAATACACAATTCAATCGGTATTTTCATCTCATCCCAAGTGTTAGTGGGGATCAGTTGAACCGAACGTTTGCATCTATTCTTGGGCCATTATTCTTCAATATTCATTTATAATAATAAAATGATTTTAAAATAACAAGAACAATAAATTTCGTTAACTAGGTCAACGTGCCCATTCCTGAAACTTCATTACTCCCAATTGAAGACGGGGTTTTTGGAAAGCAGTTCATCAACGTCGCGGAAAACCTCAGTGACAATAGGAAGTTCATGGTCGTAGGAACACTGATAGTGCAACTTATTCTGCTTGAAAATATTGAAATGGAAAATAAAATACAATACGCGAACAAATACTAATTTTCACCGTCCATAGAAGATACCCTTTTGGTTTTGGTCGTTTCATCGAATTTCTCGCGATCAAAGTTCATGGAGAAAGCCAACCTGATGTATGACTATAGAAACGAAATTGATTTTTCAAATTTTATCACGTCAATTTCATTTCAGGATAGAGTTAATCGTAGAAAACGACCTCTTCTTCGCTCTCATGTACAAAGGGCGATACGCGATCGATCTCATAAAATGGAAACAGCCAGCGGACAATTTTTCAACGATATCCGTGAAGGAAATACAAAGCCTTGTATCTCTGTACTTAGTGGGAAACATCATCGGCATCTTGGCTTTAATAGTAGAGAAGGTCGTTTCCTTTCTTATGTCCGTGAAGAATTTTTCCACGAAGAACCGTCAAATTTAGCTTTATAGACGAAAATCTATATGTTTAAATACTACCGTATTATAGATTCCCATCTCCTACCTTCCACAATGCATTTCGCTGAGACACCCTTTTAGCACAGTAAAAAACATGAATTTCAAACCCCCTCCCCCAAACCTTGTGAGGGAGAGAGACAATTGTATTTTTCTTCTCTGCGCATGAGCCAATTTTCAAACCCACCAATCACGATTCTCCAGAGAGATATAGTTCCTTTTCCCCACGTGACCCAGCTATTTCCGCCTCAATTCAGAGCCGTCTCACATCCATGGATGTAATGCGTATTTGGTGGCAAGTTTTTTGACCTAACAGGGGTAATCCGTAATACGTTAGTATTAATTCATATTAAAGCTCTAATCTTGGCTCAAAATTGAGACGTTCAAACCGTCTTTTGTCCGCGAAGTTGGGAGATACCTAGTTTAGGGGAGACCCCAAAAGTGAGGCTTCTAGTAAGAAAAAAATGTTATTTATTACAAGAAATAATCTGAATCAAAATCTAATCTATCAGATAAAATAAAAAAAACTAATTCTCAATTTTACTGCATCAAGCAAAGCTATTTGTACAAACAAATACAAACAAAAATGTCTATTTTCTGGCCTGGGGGCTAGTCGTTTCTCGTTACAACAGCTAATCGCCGTGTAACTAGACTATGATTATGAAGTAGAATCCAATGTTACATATAAATATTTATAGGCAATTTTTTCCGCTACTATTTTCAAATCTTAGGCCTAAAAATTATTTAAAAACTATACTAATAATGGTGATCCTTTACTTTCAATGTACGCGGATATACAATATACTTCTGAAAATATTAAAATGTTTGTGCATAAAGGACTTTGTTTATTTGGAATATTATTTAAAAAATGCTGCCTGGTGGCTAGAGAAACGGTTTCCATTATGTTTATGGATTACTTCTTTGGGTATTGGGTAACTGCTTTATTGACGCATTTACTATTTCCTCGCCCGCCACCTCATCTCATTGCCATTGTTCTAACGAAACACAAAAACCCTTTCTTAGCATTTAGTTGGATCGATTTACTTCACTCGTAACGTCATTGCACAACGTAAAGTCAATATTTTCGCATAACATCAAGCAAACCGAAGCCAACACTAAAATTCGAATGCACGAAATATAACCTACTGTAAGAAGTAAAGGTGGATAAATGTGAACTTTGACAAAATCGGTAATCCGTCCATTTTCTCGAGCGAACTTGATTTACTTTTAGCTATACCCGTACTTTCTGTTAGTGCACCGACGTTGGCCATTAATACAGAGTCGCAGAAATCGTCTCAGAGGTTTTTTGGTATACTGAATAGTCAAAGGACACGCCGTCTTCAACAGTCTGAATTACAAATCATTCAAAATGTTTGATATTCGAATAGGAGTAATCAAAATCCCAAATATATCTTTCAACTCGACTCGAAATCGAGAAACTGAGATTATTCAAGAAATTTAATTATTTGAATCGTCTAAATAATCTTAGTTTTTCTTATAGGAAACTCAGGAATTTGATATCTCCAAAAATCTCAACGCGTTCATATCGGAGTTTATCAGTAAAAGGTTTAATATCAGGTAGAATTCTGTCACACTTCTTTTTTACGCGTTGTCTAAATAACATTTATACCTTATTCCAAGTGTTGGTTTTGTGCCCGTTCCTACGGATGAGATTAGCACTATTCGAAATCAGAGCGATTTACCACAGGTAATATAAAAACATCATATGTCTCTGCGCCAAATCTATAGTGCACACTAGATTATGTCGAAAAAAAGCGATATTCGAACAGACTTAATTATACATAGGTATATTTGCTCATTTTAAAACGTATCCTTCTGGCAGACAATGGACTTTTTTTTCCCATACAACTCGATATTTTCTATACACCTGAGATGAAATGTGGAATGACGAGCGTTTATGACTCAGTTTCGACCTTTATAGTCTCTTCAATACCGAAAATGACCAAGACACCATCTCTATCGTTCCTCAACATGGAACTACAAGTAACGTGAACTTTTTATATGTTCCTTTGGAATATAATAGCAATTTCCTTCAACATTAAC
The DNA here is from genome assembly GCF_054372755.1 of Phalangium opilio. NCBI lineage: Eukaryota > Metazoa > Arthropoda > Arachnida > Opiliones > Phalangiidae > Phalangium > Phalangium opilio. Next base: position 1,249,685 of record NW_028324172.1, on the reverse strand, counting down.
TAAAGTTCTCGGTATCTTGGATGGTGAGTCTATTGGCAGTGTCGATCATCTTGGCTTTGGCCACGCCCAAAAGTCAAAATGGACGACCGTTCATCTTTACTTTGTCGAAATGATCTGGAAGAATTTCCTAATTTTTTTCTACGAACGTGAGCTATTTCGACAATAAATGGGGTAATAAATCAACATTTGAAATTCGACCCCTATTTCTGGTCACAGCGTTCAACCGTGTCGAGAAAGTGATCACGTGGCGCGTGGCAGCCATGTCCTGGCTGATCGCGACCACTTTCATTTTCTTCGAAATATCAGGCAAGCTGAAGTCGGATTTCACTGAGAAGGACTACGATACTGTGGATAACGTTGACCAACTCGTGAAGAAGGGTTTCAAAAATGTCTGGTTCTGGGACACCACTGACGAATTAACTTCTTTTCGCAGAAAAGTAAGTGCAGAATCGATCGGTACTTGCTTGAGAAGGGTCTCAAGCAAGAAAACCATTTTAGACGAAACCAGCGTTAACCATGTAGTTACTTCTATTCTTTGGTCAGTTCTTCTATCTCAATTTTGTAATAATTGGATGATTTAAATAAGTAGAACAATAGATTTCGTTGACTAGGTCAACGTGCCCATCCCCGAAACTTCATTACTCCCAATTGAAGACGGGGTTATTGGAGAACAGTTCGTCAACGTCGTGCAAAACGTCGGCGACAACAGGAGTTCATGGTCGTTGGGACACTGATAATGCAATTCCTTCTCCTTGAAAATCTGGAAATGAAAAATGAAAATTCGCTTTTGGTTTTGGTCGTTTCATCTAGTTTCTCGCAATCAGAGCTCATGGAGAAAGCCAACCTGTTATAAGACTAAAGAAATAACAAGATGGCTTCGGCCATATACTTTTTGTGCGACGTCTAGTGACAAGAATTAGTATTACTATATTCATTATAAGATGACCCCAGCTAATTTAGAATTTCGGTTTTTTTATGGTTTATAAAATAGCATTCCTATCATGAATAAAATAAATCTAGTAATAAACTACAGTAACTTACTCATTAGGTTCATTTTAAACTTAACCTTCAGAACTTTATCTTAATTAAATTACAGAATAATATTTATTAAACTAGGGTTGGTACTGGCAAATGTGAACGATTCTATTTTTTCTTTAAAATTTTGCAGCTAATTTTTCGGCGTCTTAAATTCCTTTTAAAAGGGCTCTATTTGTAGATTGAATATCGAGAATTACGATAAAAATGGTTCAAATATTGTAGGAATTCGTGGATGAAAGATACGAACCTATATACACACCAACTCGGACTGATCAACTTAAGTTGATGCCAATTTTAGGTGTTTCTTAATACAATACCATCGGGGAATAAGCTTTAGCAAGAGTTACAATAATCCCACGATAACAAACCTTTAATCGTTAGATATATCACGTTTTTCGCTAGAAAATTGATATTAATATCTGTGGTTTCGATTCGGAATTCGATTTTATAAATAGATTTGGAAAAAACCAAGTAAAAATTGCAAATGTTTCAAGGTTAATTAGAATCCTTTTTAAGCTATTTTACTATAAAATAAAAAGTAAAAGTGGTGTAAAGAATCTACGTTCGGATAATATTAACTTTAAAATACATCATTGACCCAAAAAAGACTCAAATTTCGCGCCATTAGTAAATTTATCAATTTAGCGGTAAGAGGGCGTTAGCTACCACTACTTATTGGGCGGGAAAGCGAGAAAACGAGACAGCTGTTATGCGAGGTATCGAAATAAATAGGACTTCTCAACAAATTATTGAACATTTTGACTCGGGTATTGTTTTAACTATATTATCCTATTATCCTATTATCACTTATCACATCTGCGTAAACTTTAATCTAGGTGCATGCATTTAGGCCCTAAGTAATGGTAGCTCCTTCAGGGTTGCCACGGAATTTTCAGAACCAAATTCCCTGACTTTTCCAGGTTTTCCCTGACCTTTTTCTCAGATTTTCCCTGACCTTTTTCTCAGATTTTCCCTGACCTTTTTCTCAGATTTTCCCTGACCTTTTAGGCCGAAAGTGTGAATGTTTACAGCACGTTTTAAGTGCTTATAATTAAATAAACTCTCTACATTAAGTTTTCCCGTGTATTTGTTGCAAAAAAGCAAATAAGAGACATTTTAACTATAAATAACAGTCTAAGAGAGCATTTACTTTACAAAAACAATTCTAGACATTTTTAAGGATTAATCTAGAGTTTTCTGTGTTGAGGGAGCATGAGGAGAAACTTTCATTACTCTTTCAATAAAGACTTATTCCCAGAAGTTTTACCCACTAAAATCAAATTCCCTGACCTTTTCGGCCCATTTTTAAATTCCCTGACTTTTCCAGATTTTCCAGGATTTCCAGGTACTGTGGCAACCCTGTCCTTTCCTAGGGACTTTTTTATTCCTCCCATTTTATTATCATTGTTGTTCACATTTGGGTCCAGTGTTCAGTCACTACCTCCTTCAGTATTTAGGGTCAGGGTGTTTACATTTACCAGCGATTGTTCACATTTGGGGTCCTCTAAGGGGATTGGGAAATAGGGTATGGATATTGTGCAAAATTTAAGAGAGTTAAAAAGCTGAAAACAGCGAATTGTGTCTAAAGAATCATATTTCATATCCTGAAAGTTTCTGGTGTCTAACGTTAGCTCCACGGAAGTTATTCAAATATTTGCAAAAAGTGTTCACAATTACCAGTACCAACCCTATAGTAACTTCCTCAATCGGTTAGTTTTAAACTTAACTAAACTACATAATTATTTGTAAAGTTATCAGAAACTATAGTATCATGATAATATTAATTAAATTAAAGTATATTATTAATTAAATTAAAGTATATTATTAATTAAATTAAAGTATATTATTAATTAAATTAAAGTATAATATTAATTAATCTAAAGTAAATTCCTCAACTAACTTACTTGAAACATCATTATTTATAATTATCATCAATCTCACTCGTGAATATATATTTATTTTAATCTTAATTAAAATACACAATAATATATATTGAACTATGGTAACTTCCTCAATCGGTTAATTTTAAACTTAATTAAACTACATCATTATTTATAAAGTTATCATTAATCTCACTTGTAAACGTGGACTGCTCGCTTAAATAAGCAGAGTAGCAGACGAGTTTTCAAGAGACAATATCATTGGATAACTCATGGTGAACTTTGCCTGCTAATTCGTTTCTCTCTACATTCAAGACTGATAAGGTTTTAGGAAAAGATTTCTAAGCTTCAGACGTGACTTTGAGGCCGACTTAACGTCATATTAACGTGGTAGTGGGCGATTGTTTAATTTCTCTATCTTAGCGCGAAACGCGCCTAGACTCGAGATGGATTTGTCTATCCCAGCTTTTATCTTATGAAAGCAATGGACTATATAAGTATTCGGTGGCGCAGACCTAGCGTGCCGGGTTTCCGAACCGTAGCGTTAACGTTGGTACGTTCGAGTCCCATCGGGGACTTGGAAATTTTCGAAATAAAATAATATAAAGTTTAGCTACCCTAGGTCCATCTGTTCGCGTTTTAGAGCATTATATGAATAAATTTAAATAAATTAACGCGAAAATGGGCGGGGATAGGGCGGGGTTAAGGCTATAATGGGGGAAAAAAGGGGGTAATATAGGGGGAAAGGCACTAAAAAAGGATAAAAATGGGGTAAAAGTGGGGGGTAGTAAATCTTCAGTATAAATGCATAACTTTTTGTCGCCAGATGGCGCACAAAAAGTAAAAATGGATTTTGTAAATTTTAACACGTCAGTTTCCGTTTCAGAATAGAGTTGTGCGCGGAGAACGACCTCTTATTCGCCCTCTTTTATAAAGCGCGATACGCGATCGATCTAATACAATGGAAACAGCCAGTGGACGATTTTTCAACGATATCCGTTAAGGAAATCGAAAGCCTTCTTTCTCTGTACTACGTGGGAAACGTCATCGCGGTATTGGCTTTAATCTTGGAATATGCTTTATTCCTTCTGCTGGCTTTAAAGAAGAAGAGAACCGCATCTAAGGTCTCAAGACGACGTTCATATTGAGTTAACCTTCATTATATTTTATCACGGACATGTATAAATACTAAGATATTATTAATTCCACGTCTAACCTTAAACAACTCATTTCGCATAGGTGCCCGTTCAGCAGGTTGCGAAGTATGACTAGAAACTTTCCCTCCCCCCCCCCATTTTTTCCACTACAATTTTCGTATCTTTCACGTGTAGTAGGCATGGCATAACTTATTGAAAAAGTTTTTAATAAAAATTGTGATCCTTTATTTTAAATGCACGCGGATAGATTTAGAACCATATACGATATATTTCTCAAAATAATAAAATTATTGTGCATAAATGACTTTGGTTATTTGGAATATTATTTCAATAATGCTGCCTGGTGACTCGAAAAACGGTTTCCATTATGTTTATAGAATTCTTTTTTAGGTATTGGGTAACCTTTTTAGCGACGCATTTTCTATTTCATCACCCACCTCCTCATCTTTTTGCCTTTGTTCTAACGATAACAAACGTTTCGAAACCCCTCCCTTAGCATGTCGTCGCATCGATTTAATTAACTTGGAACAGCGATGCGGAACATAAAGTTAATATTTTCCATAACAAGTAAATCAAAAGTAAACATTAAATTTTGAACGCACGAAGTAAAACCTGCTGGAAATAATAAAGCTAGATAAATATGAACTTCTAAAAAATCGGTCATCCGTCAATTTTTCTCGACCGTTCCTGATTAACTTTTATGCCAACCCGCACTTTACGCTAGTGCACCGACTTGGGCCATAAACACTGAGTCGCGAAAATAGACTGAGAGTTTTTTGGCCCACCGAATAGTCAAAAGCAAAAATAACTCTTATGTGCCACGCCGTTATCATCAGCCTTAATCATTCAACATGGGTGAAATTCGAATAGGAGTAATCAAGGTAACAATATTTAAGCAACAATAATCTCAGATGCATTTTTCAAGGCGACTCGATATCGAAGAACTGAAAATTAATAATTTGAAATATCTAAATTGTCTTAATTTTTCTCATAGGAAACTCTGTATTTTGATACCGCCAAAAATCTCAACGCGTTCACATCGGAGTTTTTCAGTAAAAGGTTTAATATCAGGTAAAATTCTGTCCAACTTCTTTTTAACGGGTTGTCTAAATATTATTTATACCTCATTTCAAGCGTTGATTTTGTGCCCGTACCTTCGGACATTCTTCGAAACCGAAGTGATTTACCACGGGTAATATTAAAAATTTGTAAAAGCGTTTTTTATTTGGTTCCCTCAGATATGGAACAGCGAATCTAAATGACAATAGCACATCATATGTCTCTGCACCCAAACTATAGTGCACCATAGATTATGTCGAAAAAGCTATATTCGAACAAACTTAATTATACATATAATTGTAAATTTTAAAACGTATCCTTCTGGCAGACAATAGACTTGCTGTTTTTTCCAATACGCCTCGATATTTTTTTTACACCTGAGATGAAATTTCGAATGACGAGCGTTTATGACTCAGTTTCGACCTTCATCATCTCTTCAATCCCAAAAATGGCCAAGACACCATCTCTGTCTTTCCTCAACATGGAAGGACAAGTTCAGTGAACGTTTTCCGTATCTTCCGAAGGAAATACAATAACAATTTCTTTCAACAATAACTGTAGTTTTCGGTATCTAGGATGGTGAGTCTATTGGCAGTGTCGATCCTCTTGGCTTTGGCCACGCCCAAAAACCAAAATGGCCGACGGTTCATCTTTACTTTTGTCGAAATGATTTGGAAGAATTTCCTAATTTTTTTCTATGAACGTGAGCTATTTCGACAATAAATGGTGTAATAAATCAACATTTGAAATGCGACCCCTATTTCTGGTCACAGCGTACAACCGTGTTGAAAAGGCAATTACTTGGCGCGTGGCGGCCATGTCCTCGCTGGTCGCGACCACTTTTATTTTCTTCGAAATATCAGGCAAACTGAAGTCGGATTTCACCGAGAAGTCCTACGATACAGTGGACACCGTCGACCAACTCGTGAAAAATGGTTTCAAAAATGTCTGGTTCTGGGATGGCACTGACGAATTAACTTCTTTTCGCATAAAAGTAAGTGCAGAATCGACCGGAAAAGGGTCTTAAGCAAGAGAACCATTATAGACGAAACTAGCGTTGACCATGTAGTTGCATCTATTCTTGGGTTGCATCTATTCTTGGGTCACATCTTCTATATCTATTTTGTAATAATTGGATGATATGAACTAATAGAACAATAAATTTCTTTGACTAGGTCAACGTGCCCATCCCCGAAACTTCATTACTCCCAATTGACGGGGTTATGGGAGAACAGTTCGTCAACGTCGTGCAAAACGTCGGCGACAACAGGAACTTCATGGTCGCTGGGACACTGATAATGCAATTCATTCTGCTTGAAAATCTGGAAATGAAAAATAAAATACAATTCGCAAACACGTACTACTTTTCGCCGTCCATAGAAGATACCCTTTTGGTTTTGGTCGTTTCATCGAATTTCTCACAATCAGAACTCATGGAGAAAGCCAACCTGTTGTAAGACTAAAGAAATAAAAAAGGATTTTGAAAATTTTAACACGTCAGTTTCCGTTTCAGAATAGAGTTGTGCGCGGAGAACGATCTCTTATTCGTTTACATGTACAAAGCGCGATACGCGATCGATCTCATCAAATGGAAACAACCAGAGGACGATTTTTCAACGATATACGTGAAGGAAGTCGAAAGCCTTCTTTCTCTGTACTACGCGGGAAACGTCATCGCGGTATTGGCTTTAATCTTGGAATATGCTTTATTCCTTCTGCTGGCTTTAAAGAAGAAGAGAACCGCATCTAAGGTCTCAAGACGACGTTCACATTGAGTTAACCTTCGTAATATTTTATCATGGATATGTATAAATACTAAGATATTATTAATTTTCCACGTCTAACCTTAAACAAGGCATTTCGCATCGGCGCCCGTTCAGCAGGTAGGAAAATATGAATAGCAACCACCCCAAGGCCTTTACTTGTGAGTGAGAGAGAAATTCTAATTTTATCTCTTTGCGCATGGGCGAAATTTCAAACTCACCACTAAGGATTCTCCACAGTGATATAGTTCCTTTTCCTCACTTGACCTTGCCATTCGTAATACTAGCGAATCCATGCGCGCAACACACGCAGTATATTTAAATTATTAGAAAAAAAATCATGCTAAGCTGAATGTGCTTTTCGGTATGTTAATAATATTGATAGTTAAAGGCAAATGTTTTTCCGCTACTATTTTCGTGTTTCTTATATGTTAAAAGTTGTTTAGATTATGCTTTCCTTTAAACGTGACGCGGATAAACTTAAAACCAAATACAATGTATTTCTGAAATTATTAAAATGTTTTTGCATAAGTGACTTTGGTTATTTGGAATAGTAATTAAGGTATCGTTCCATTCAACCGAATTCCCAATGGACCGAAATCCCATTCGACCGAAAATCCCGCAATGATTTAAGATTTCCAGCCCAATGGCTATATTTCCGATGGACCGAAATCCCAATCGTCCGAATATGCCACTAAAAAATACATCAATATAACTTGAAACACTGTAGCCGTCAGCGATTCGGTGGTGTAGTGGAAACGGTGTTGGACTAAGAAGCGATAGGTTGTTGGTTTGAATCTCCGAAAGGTATGTTAATAATATTAAAAGTAAATATTTCGTGATACTAATTAAAACGCTCACTTTCATTCCTTTCAAGGCAAGAGATATATAGAATTAATAAACAAATTGTGCTTAAAATGAAGTACAGTCTTAATGGTAGTTCCATCAATGTCTTTAAGTTTTAAATTAAAATTATAATATTTTGGTTTCGGGTGGGTTAGGTTAGGTTAGGTTATGTTAGGTTAGGTTAGGTTAGGTTTGGCTCCGATAATTCGTTGACACCTTTTCCAAAATATGCTTCTTTTAATTAGCTACCACCTTTTCCAAAACATTCTCCCTTTAATTAGCTGCCACCTTTTCGAAAATAATTTCCTATTAATTAGCTGACACCTTTTCCAAAATATTCTCCTATTAATTAGCTGCAACCTTTTCCAAAACATTCTCCTACTAATTAGTTGCCACATTTTCCAAAATATTCTCCTTTTAATTAGCTACCACCTTTTCCAAAATATTCTCCTTCTAATTAGCTACCACCTTTTCCAAAACATTCTCCTATTAATTAGCTTGCACCTTTTCCAAAATATTCTCCCTTTAAATAGCTACCACCTTTTCCAAAACATTCTCCTACAAATTAGCTGCCACATTTTCCAAAACATTCTCCTACTAATTAGCTGCCACATTTTCCAAAATATTCTCCTTTTAATTAGCTGCCACCTTTTCCAAAATATTCTCCTATTAATTAGCTGCCACCTTTTCCAAAATATTCTCCAATTAATTATCTGACATCTTTTCCAAAATATTTCTATTATTGCTAATAAATTGTTCGTGGTAAGAGGCGGGCTTTTAATACTCATATGAATTATCTTTTTACCTCCAAACAAGTTTGGGTTGGGTTAGGTTAGGATAGGTTAGGTTAGGTTAGGTTTGGTTAGGTTAGGTTACGTTTGGTTAGGTTAGGTTAGGTTCGCCGTAATTAAAACGCAGTTAAAATAAGTGCAGTAATACATTTTCAACTCACGTTTATTTTAACAATAATAAGTTGTGAAATTATAAATATATTTAATGCAAAACCACACAGTATGTCTTCTTCCAGTTCAATAGAATTTCGGTCCAATGGGACTATAATAAAATCGCACTTTTGGCTACGTTCGGTCGAATGGGACACCACAAAAAAAGCCGTTCTGTCGAATGGGAATTCGGTTCGATGGGACCAAAGCATTAAACACTGTCGCCATTAATTTTCAAGAATTCGTATTTTCCCTTAAAATTATTCCTCTATAACGTAAATGTATTAGTAGACTTTTCTAGCCTTGTCGACCCCTAGAAAAACGGTTTCCATTATGTTTATGGTTTTCTTCTTCAGGTGTTTGCGTCACAGCTTTATTGACGCATTTACTATATCTTCGCCCACCACATTCTTATTTTAAATCCATGCCTTTGTTCTAACGATATTCAAACATTTCGAAAACATTTTCTTAGCCACTCCCTTGGCATGTAATCCGATCAATTCACTTAACTCGGAACAGCAATACGTAACACAAAAGCATTGTTTTTCCATAACAGAAAGTAAACCAGAGTCAACACTAAATTTGGAATGCGCAAAATATAATCTAGTGCATGAAAAAAATCTAGATAAATATGAACTTTGAACTTTGAGAAAATCGGTAATTCGTCAATTTTGGGTTTTGCTGAATAGTTAAAGGCAAATAAATCCCTTCTGTGCAACGCAGTCCTCAATAGTCTGAATTACAAATCATTCAACATGGTTAATATTCGAATGGGAATAATCGAGGTAAGAAAATAATATTTACACAACAAAAATCTGAAATGTAGGTTTTTCTATCAACGCGACTCGATGTCAAAAAACTGATATTATTGAAATAAGTTTCATTGGCCAATTTCTATTGTGTAAATTGTCTTTTTCACAAATAGGAAAGTAAGGATTTTGATATCGCCAAAAATCTCTACATTTCGATATCGGAGTTTTTCAGTAAAAGGTTTAACATTAGGTAGAATTCTGTCTCACATCTTTTTATCGCGTTGTCTAAATAATATTTTTATCTCATTCCAAGTGTTGTTTTTGTGCCCGTACCTTTGGATGAGGTTAACACCATTCGAAACCGGAGTGATTTAAAACAGGTAATATTAACAAGTTGGGAAAACCAAAATATTACCTCTCCGTGTCGAGAAGATTATATAAGCTTAAGTATCCAATGAAAACGTCGACCTTTTTGCCCTCATCCTTTCCCGCGCTTTGCGCTTCCGCATTTCATCCTTACTCTCAACATTATTTTCCTCCATTTTACATACAAAAATCAGATACTCACAAAAAGAAGCGTCAAAAACCTGCTGGCTCTTTACAACCACTTAATTTGACTTAATATCCAATTTCCAACAACAATAATATACCGGTAGTTTAATTGAAAACCTACTAGCATCAAATTCTCATTAAGAATGGCTCCCGCGGATAAAAAAGGGCAATTTTCAACTAGGTGGGCGTTATCTCATTTGATTTGAAAAATATCATTTGTCTTTTTTACCAATGCCTAACCGTTTAGATTTTTTTAAAGCAATCTTAGCACCAAAAATATTTTTTGATACAAAATAAATGTTTTAAATTCTTATTAAGAATAAAACAAGATGATAAAAAAGGTCTGTCCTCGCGTAATTTTTTAAGCTTTTATCATGATTACTCTATACAACAGTAACAAGGAGTATAAACCCATTAGTGGAAGCAGTATTTTTTTCCCGAAACAATCTCGCTTATGTTTATCCTCTCTAGACTTCGCTAAAAACGTATTACTCCTTCGTAAAATATTAATAGACAGGCAAGGATTCATACCATTAAAGAAGGAGCGCAATATTATCCATATTTTCATTTCATATACAGAGAAAAGAAATTATTATGTTTCTGTGAGGAGTTTCCCATTTTGGTTGTTGTTTTGAAAAGTATATCGAAATGCACGGGCCTTGATAGATATAGGAGGCAATGAAGGAAATATATCGCATGCACGGGCCTTGGTAGATATAGGAGGCGATGATAATCTCTCTCTTTGCACGAGAGGTTTATCTTTAATATTTAAATAAATATAATTATTTTTAATTATTTTAATCTTCAATAATTAACATTAATAATAGTTAAATCGTTTAAAATAAAGTTATACCTATTATCATCTCAAACTTTGCTAATATTGACGTTTAAAGTGAAGGGTACCCCTCTTGCCCGCTTTCTTCAAATTTTGGGGTATATATACGATTCGTTTCCATTATAATAGTAAGGAAAAAGCGCAATTGCGAAAACCTTTGGTGGCGATCCCACCTTAGGGAGGCTAGACGTTTCTCGTAACCCTAGCTGATCGCCGCGTATTTCCTAAAACCAAACGATGATAATGGAGTAGAAGCCAATGAGACAGATTGGTGTCTATGTGGAATAGACGGAAGACCAGTAGATGGTGGTGTTTAGAAGCCAGAATGTACAGACTGGGGTCCAAGTGGGATGGACGAAGACCAGAAGATGGTGGTGATTGGAAGCCAGTATGTTCAGACTGGTGTCCAAGTCGAATGGACGAAGACCAGAAGATGGTGGTGATTAGAAGCCAGTAAGAACAGACGAAAGACCAGTGGATGGTGGTGTTAGAAGCCAGTGTAAGTGCAGACTGGTGTCAATGTGGGATTGACAAAGAACAGAAGATGGCGGTGATTGGAAGCCAGTATGTTCAGACTGGTGTCCAAGTCGAATGGACGAAGACCAGAAGATGGTGGTGATTAGAAGCCAGTAAGAACAGACTGGTGTCCGTGTGGGATGGACAAAGACCAGAAGATGGTGGTGTGAGAACTCAAGTAAAGGAGCCATTTCCATGACTGTGAAAGCAGTTCGGAAATGGCGAACAGGTTTGCTCCGATACGCAAACTGCGAACGCGGTCACGTGGGTGTAACAACGGACAGACACACACACTGACTCGGCCGTTACAGAACCTCTCCTGGACTACGTCACACGGAGAGGTAAAAAGTTGGGAAAACATATTAAACCTCTCCGAGACGAGACGAGGGCTATCTACCTACTTAAATTTTTTCTTAAATAATTAAATAAATATCATTGATATTAATTATTTTAACCGTCAGTAATACAACTTAATTTTAGTTAAGTCGTTTTAAGAAAACTTGTTCCTAAAATCATTTTAAGCATAATAATTGCTTCGATTTAAAACCTTCATTTATTTTTTTTGTAGACAATGGACGTGATGTTTTTTCCTATACAAGTCGATAGTTTCTATACACCTGAGATGAAATGTGGAATGACGAGCGTTTATGACTCAGTGTCGACCTTCATCATCTCTTTAGTCCCGAATATGACCAAGACACCATCTCTGTCTTTCCTCAACATGGAAGGACAAGTAACGTTAACTATTATTCTATGTTCTCGAGGTAGATATATAATTTCAACATTAACTGTAGTTCTCGATATTTTGGATGGTGAGCCTTTTGGCAGTGTCGTTCCTCTTGGCTTTGGCCAAGCCCAACAATGAAAATGGCCGACCGTTAGTCCTTACTTTCGTCGAAATGATGTGGAAGAGTTTCCTAATTTTTTTCTACGAACGTAAGCGCCATTCAATTTAAATGGTGTAATAAATCCATACTTGAAAACCGATTCGTATTTGTGGTCACAGCGTACAACCGTGTCGAGAAAGCGATTGCGTGGCGCGTGGGGGCCATGTCCTGGTTGATCGCGACCACTTTCATTTTCTTCGAAATATCAGGCAACCTAAAGTCGGATTTCACCGAGAAGGAATACGATACTGTGGACACCGTCGACCAACTTGTCAAACAGGGTTTCAAAAATGTCTGGTTCTGGGATGCCACTGACGAATTAACTTCATTTCGCAGAAACGTAGGAGCAGAAATACAAAAATCGATCGCTAAATCTAATCTCAAGCAAGTGAACATTTTAGGAGAAATATTAGATGAAACCAGCGTCCACCCTAATTGGATGATTTAAATAACTTGAACAATAAATTTGGTAACTAGGTTAACGTGCCCATCCCCGAAACTTCGATACTCCCAATTGAAGACGGGGTTGTTGGAGACCAGTTCTTGAACGTCGCGGAAAATGTCGGTGACAACAGAAAGTTCATGGTCGTTGGGACAATGATAATGCAACTTATTCTGCTGGAAAATCAAGAAATGGAAAATAAAATACAATACGCGAACAAATACTACTTTTCGCCGTCCATAGACAATCAGCTATTGATTTTGGTTGTCTTATCCAATTTCTCGCGATCGAAGTGTATGGAGAAAGTCAACCTGATGTAAGACTAAAGACAAAATCGGGATTTTATCCCTTTTAACACTTCGTCATTGTTTCAGGGTCGAGTTAATAACCGAAAACGACCTTTTATTCGCTCTTTTGTACAAAGGGCGATACGCGATCGATCTCATAAAATGGAAACAGCCAGTGGACGATTTTTCAACGATATCCGTTAAGGAAATCGAAAGCCTTCTTTCTCTGTTCTACGTGGGAAACGTCATCGCGGTATTGGCATTAATATTGGAATATGGCTTATCCCTTCTGCTGGCTTTGAAGAAGAAGAGAACCGCGGCAATTGTCTGAAGACGAAGTTCACACTGAGTTAATTTTAATTATGGATTCACATCTCTTACTTTCCACAAGGCATTTCGCTTTTTCAGGAGAAAAAAATATGAACTCCCTCCCCCCAACCTTATGAGAGGGAAACTCGTACTCCTCTCTCTGCGCATGGCCAAGATTTCAAACCCACCACTTGGGATTCCCCGGTGAAATAGTTCCATTTGCCCACGTGACCTAGCTATTTCCGCCTCGATTTACACACATCCGCGGGTTTATCGCATATTTGTTGGGCAGCTTCTTGGCCTATGTTAGGAATTCATAATACGTTAGTATTTATTCAAATCCACGATATTTGACAAATCACTTTCGTTTCTGTCTCTCAACCGTTTTTGAGAAAACACTCGATAGCATAAGATATTATAATAGCACTTAAGACGATTTAAAATCACTAAGTATAACAATATTGTAATTAGTATTACATAATGAAATAAATTACGTTTTGATGTTAAAGGGTAATGTATTTTAGTGTAAAATTATCTAACGGTAATGTAGAAATAATGTCGAACTTTAAAAAAATTGTTGTATTATATTATATTCCACCAGGGATAGATTTAATTTGAGAAGTAGGAATGGAGAACAGAGTAATCTGGGCGCGCGTCAAAGTCCCGGACCCCATTCCAAGGGACGGAGAGGTCTGTAAGAAGAGGCGGGTCATAGCGACAGAGGTAAAACCGAATTACTTATTTTTCGCCGTACCCGTCAGCAACGTCATCAAAACGTACTTTGCATGAGCCAATAAGATAATTTAAACTTGGAAGGAGGGGCTTTATACTGGGCTATGAGTTGGACTGAAGTAGATACTAACCGTTCTCCATTCCTACTTCTAAAATTAAATCTATCCCTGGACGCATTTACTCTTTCGTAACATATTTGATTTCTTTAATATCTTCCAGTATCCCTTTTCAGCCAACCCCAAGCGCGTACGAAGTTGGATCGATATTATAAATATAAAAGATACTTAACCCACAACGGAAATGACATCTTAAAATATTTAAGCTCCAGTTAATATTTAATTAAGAATGCAAATGAAATATATCGTGATAAAAGTAATTGTAGATAAATAGCAAAACTTTGGGAAAATAGGTTCAATAGCGTTCCTAAACGTGCACTATCAACTTTTAAGGCTGTTGTTGGTACGAATGGTACGAATTTAGTCTTGGAACAACTTTTGTCGGTCTCTCAAATAGGCAAATATGGTCCTGAACATAATCATACGCTCATACGCCCGTTTGATTTAGTGTAATTGAAAGATCAGTCAACATGAATTATATCCGGTTCGGAATAGTCGAGGTAAAAGTATTTAGTCAATGACAAAAGCACCTTTCAACTCGGCTCTGAAACTATGAATAAAGATTCTTCTTGAAAGACTAAAATGGTTGCTCTAAACTTTGCTTTTATAATAGGAAACCGAGGAATTTGAGATCGCCAAATATTTCTTCACTTCGCTGACGGAGTTTTTCCGTAAAGGATTTAACATTAGGTAAAAATTTATTACACTTCATCTTAAGACGTAGCATGAATAATATATAAACGTTATTCAAAGTGTCGAAACGTGTCCGTACCGTTGGAAGTTATACAGTCGTTTCGAAACCGGAGTGAATTTTCAACGGTAATTCTCCGAATTTCAATCTCGCGCAACAACGTGGCAGGCGCTGCAGGCCTTCCACGAACCACCTGTTAATATTTACAGGTATAAGGCAGGAGTAGCATTTTGACAGTAATTAAATCCTAAATTGAGAATTAATCCATTACCTAATATTATGATTTGATAAGAACCAATTCTGGATAAGAAATATTTTTTACATATAAAAAAAAAGAACTTGAGGTAAACTTTGGGCTCCCTCATTTAAGTCGCCTTGAATCTAAAAAACCCTCTGCATTCCAACCAAGAATTACTGAAGCGTATTAAAAATGGCATATCCATCTAGGCCTACAGCTCTAAATTGATCAGTGAAAGAAGTAAGATATGGTTTACTATTCTTTTCTCAGGAAATAGATGCGATGTTTTTCCTTTCCAAATCGATACTTTATACTCTCCGGAAATGAAATTGCGAATCACGAGCGTTTGCGATTCAGCTTCGACCTTTATCGTCTCTTCAATCCCGAAAATGACCAAGAAACCATCTCTCCCTTTCCTCAACATGGAAGGACAGAATCTAGGTAAAAAAATCCAAAGAAATAAAATCTAGCCCTGAAAAGTCCATGGTAAAAAAATCCAAAGAAATAAAATCCAGAAACTAAAAAAGTAAGGGAAAAAAATCCAAATTTTTTATTGTTCCATACTATTTTATCGAAACCTAATATTATGCGAAATCGCTTTTAAAAAATTGGGAATGTCTCGCGTTCCACTAACATATTCTTCACACTGTAGTTTCAGCTTTGCTTGTAAATCCGAATATTTTCGTTTCTTCTTCGGTGGTAAATTCCCCAACACACGTTGGGCCAACTTGGTTTCGTCGGAGGAGAGTTCTAATCGCATCTTCTCTATAAGGGTCCAAATGACGGGATGTTTCTGGCAAACTAAATTTGAAAATCGATGGTTCCAACCCTCGCATTCGTTGTTAGTCCTGTCGGCGTCATTTAAAGTGGTTTCGTGGACGTTCCAAAGGTTTGGTGGAAACATTGGTTTAATTTTTCGAAGTTTAAAAGTCGCAGCAGAGTCTTTATTACCTATTCTTCGAAACGATCCATTGACATAAGTAGAATCAAAATACGTGAGAAGATCGGTCGCTTCTTCTGGCATAACAGACTTTAGGTATTCCATGCCCTTTGAGACGTCCAATACTGGTAAAAATGCAAGAGCATCAAGCTTACCAACGAAATGGCTAAATTCCTCGTCACGTCTGTAGGTCGTTTCTAGCCCGAGTGATTGAATCTTCCTATGAGTGCTTTGTGTTAAATGGTAGAAGCAGCCGCGAACCTCAATATCTTCGCCTAGAACAGATTTTGCCGCTTGTATAACTGCTTTTTCGAAATCTACGTTTATGAAGATTGGATTAGGGCATAAGTCTTTCGCGGCACATTCGTCGAGAAGGGTGACAAACAATTCTTTATAAGTTCGTTCTGATTTACTTTCCAGCAAACAGTAAACCACTGTTGTAAAAACTTTGTTCACTTGAACTCGAATAATATACATTTGTAAAAACTGCTTCGGAGCCAAAGAAAAATTTCCGTCCATAAACCATGCAGAAGCACTACAAAGATTGCGAAGACCATCATCCGTGGCAAAAATTAACATTCGTTCATCCGCATCTTGACCATAATCGCTTAGCAAAAATCTTTCACGTTTCGGCTCCCCGGTAGAGCACCAGATACCTTCGATCTTCAAGTCTTTGATAGAGCTTGGATTATTTCGATGGTTTGATGTTCTTTGGTTTCTGATGTTCCTTTTAACAGTGTTTTCAGGTGGCATTACGGCTTTAATTTCATCATCCAATTGTGAGACGGCTTCCGCAAATAACTCCGACGGTTTTATACGAGATGCCTTTGCTTTTTCTTTCACCTTTCCTAAGCATTTGCAACCTCCACAGCTTTCCTATCCGATGGGTGATTGTGACAGTGAATTACTTTGGGTTCCTTGACGTCCAACGTAGTCTTCATAATCGTCTTGCACTTTAAGGAGCTGGCTTTAGCACAACGCCAACGTATTTGGGTGCGCCCTCGAACCTGAAGAACGTACATATTCCCTTCAAAACAAATTTTTTCCTTGCCTTTGTTTGATTTAATAACCTCCATGACAAACTGACAATGAGAACATCGAATAGCTTGCTATTTAATGGAAATTTCATTTGAGATTTTTTTGGCGTGGTTTTTTTTATCAATGGATTTTTTTTCCGCTGGAATTTTTTTTTTAGATTTTTTTTCCGTGGATTTCTTTGCTTTAATCCGTATAAACAAAAGAAATACAATAACAATTTATTCAACGTTAACTGCAGTTCTCGATAACCTGGGCAGGGAGTCTGTTGGCAGTTTCCATCATCTTGGCTTTGGCCACGCCCAAAAATGGCCGAACGTTCGTCATGAGTTTTGTCGAGATGATCTGGAAGAATTTACTCCTCTTTTTCTTCGAACGTAAGCTTCTTCGAACTTAAATGGTGTAATAAATCCACACTTTAAATTCGACTTGCAATTCTGGTCACAGCGTACAACCGTGTCGAAAAAGCTATGACGTGGCGCGTGGCAGCCATGTCCTGGTTGATCGCTACCACTTTCATTTTCTTCGAAATATCAGCCAACCTGAAATCGGATTTCACCGAGAAGGACTACGATACTGTGGATACCGTTGACCAACTCGTCAAACAGGGTTTTCACAACGTCATGTTCTGGGACGGCACTGACGAATTAGTATCTTTTCAACGAAAAGTAAGTGCAGAAATACACCAACCGATCGGTAATTGAACACCAGTAAGTAAACATTTTTCTTTGCTTCTAAAATTACTCGATGATTTAAATAGAACTATAAATTTCATTTCTAGGTCAATGTCTCCATCCCAGAAAGCTCAATACTTCCGATTGAAGACGGGGTTTTAGGAGACCAGTTTGTCAACGTATCAAGAAACGTCGGGGACAACAGGGAGTTCATGGTCGTTGGGACACTGATAATACAATTTCTTCTCATTGAAAATCAACACATGGAAAATAAAATAAATTATGCAAACAAATTGTACTTCTCGCCGTCCATAGAAAATACGCTTTTTTCTTTAGCGGTTTCCTACAATTTTTCGCAATCAAAGTTCATGGAGAAAGTTAACCTGATGTAAGACAAAAGAATCAGAGATTCTTCTGTCACCGTGTAATTAATAACACATTAATCTTCATTTCAGGATAGAGTTAATCATGGAAAATGACCTCTTTTTCCATCACCTCCACAAAGCGCGATACTCTCTCGATCTCATCCAATGGAAACGGCCAGTGGACGATTTTTCAACGATATCTGTGAAGGAAATCGAAAGCCTTCTTTCTCTGCACTACGTCGGAAACATCATTGTCTTATTGGCTTTAATTGTAGAATATGCCGTTTGGCTTCTGATTTTTATGAAGAAGTCGAAAACAGATAGAAAAGTCTCAAGACGACGTCCCCATAGAGTTTATCTCTACAATCTGTTTTACAGCAACTGAAGATAAGTCAAAACTGTTAATAATAAGGTTTTGTATGCTGAAAGCTAGGAAACCGTTACTAAAAGACATACAGACAATTTAAGCCGGGTCTTTCTTATAATAAGTTTGAGTTGAAACTGACCCTATTTTTAGCCACACCGTAGTATACTATAGGCTCTTAGTTTGACCCGAACCGTAATAGTAGTAGTAGTACTTTTGGCCGGAGTTTTCGCTACGTTATCGTCAGATTGAACCCGGGTCGCTGGCACAGCAGTAAAACACGCTACCACTGAGCCATAGAGACTCGATAGAAACAGTCAAGTTTTCATCGTTTAGTTTATCTCTAAAGTGTCGGGGGAGACTGTGGGGTCGGATACTTTTGAATTTTTATCTGTGGGGTCGGACACTTCTGATTTTTTTAGGGTCTTAGAATTTTTGTGTGCTAATCAAATAGATAACGATGTGGCTGCTATTACGAGCCATTGGGTCGACTTGTTAAATGACAACTTTTAGGATAGGCTAAATCACATTAGTTTTTTCGTTAGTATGGACTAGATAGTTTAAAGGTAATTTCATTGTGAATTTCTCAAGCTTCAATTATTAGAATCCTAATGGCGCTACTAATAAATCATTAAAAATCAAGATTATTAACAAGAATGATAATAAGTATAGTTAAATATAATTAAATATAATCAAAATATATTAATATATATCGTCGTGCATAAATATTTTTGCTTAAAATGAAAATATAGTATAATTGGATGAAATTTTGGTTTCTTGGAAGTTTTGTAACACAGTCTTATTTTTATACCTTGGCATAAAAGTCGGGTCGATTTAAGTAAGCTCTTAACTCACGCGTGTTTTTTCAAGCGGAAAATGAAGAAAATTCAGTTTACATGAAAACAAGTTGGGAAAACCAAAATATTACCTCTCCGAGTCAAGAGGTCTACTACTGCAAACTTATTTACCTAGATATGGAATTATTTCTCTTTTTTTTTGAAGTAAAAATTTACAAATTATTGAAGCAGTATTCCAAGCATTGCGAATATATATAGTAAAGAAGACGACATTTTACATCAAATAAGGATAAATTTTGGACACATGGAAATCAGTCAATGGGAAAAGAACAGGAAATGAAGTGTATAAATTTTGGAGAGATATAACCTTTAGGTGTTTGCAAAGGCCCAATTGTCTACGCTTCAGCTGTTTACCAGTGTTATGCGTGTTAAGGTTAAATAACACCAAAGCTGATTTGTGGCTAAACGCCACTAAAAATCTTGCGTACCATAAAAGGAATGAAAACTCCATAGCTAATACCCATTTACCATCAGCCCTTTCACTGGTCTATTTGCCACCATGATCTTTTCTTCGATTATTATATCTACACCTTATTATTTAAGCGTGTATTTAACTTTCGGCTCATTCTGAACCGTTAATGTCTCTTCATTACAGACACAAAAATCAAAACCCATAGTTTACTACACCTTGGGCCTCAATTATTTACTCTTTAGCTCACTAGGTCTGTTACGGATAAAATTGATTTAACCGCCATGGTGTAAGCCTTAGCGTTCTTCTTGATATAACTAAAGCAAGGATTATTCTATATACATATGTAGTATAGCTTAAGTAATATATAAACAGCCATTTCAAATAACAATATTAAAAAAAATCTTTGGAATATCAAAATGAAACAGAGCTTTAAAGCTACAAAAGTACTAAATGCATCATAATTACCAAAAATACTTCCACATATTCACTTTATATTATGGAAAAAGGGAATATTAAGGTTCTGTATGATTTCTTAACACATCAACACAAGGCTAACAGCTAACGCGACGCACTAGTGTAACAATGGACGGACACACACAGACAAATACATAGACTGCTTTTTAACTCTTTCCGTATTAATTTTGAGTTGAGAAACAAGATAATCTTTAATATTTAAATAAATATAATTATTTTTAATTATTTTAATCTTCAATAATTAACATTAATAATAGTTAAATCGTTTAAAATAAAGTTATACCTATTATCATCTCAAACTTTGCTAATATTGACGTTTAAAGTGAAGGGTACCCCTCTTGCCCGCTTTCTTCAAATTTTGGGGTATATATACGATTCGTTTCCATTATAATAGTAAGGAAAAAGCGCAATTGCGAAAACCTTTGGTGGCGATCCCACCTTAGGGAGGCTAGACGTTTCTCGTAACCCTAGCTGATCGCCGCGTATATCCTAAAACCAAACGATGATAATGGAGTAGAAGCCAGTGAGACAGATTGGTGTCTATGTGGAATAGACGGAAGACCAGTAGATGATGGTGTTTAGAAGCCAGAATGTACAGACTGGTGTCCAAGTGGGATGGACGAAGACCAGAAGATAGTGGTGATTAGAAGCCAGTATGTACAGACTGGTTTCCAAGTGGAATGGACGAAGACCAGAAGATGGTGGTGATTAGAAGCCAGTAAATACAGACTGGTGTCCATGTGGGATGGACGAAGATCAAAAGATGGTGCTGATTAGAAGCCAGTAAGTACAGACTGGTGTCCGTGTGGGATGGACAAAGACCAGAAGATGGTGGTGTGAGAACTCAAGTAGAGGAGCCATTTCTGTGACTGTGAAAGCAGTTCGGAAATGGCGAAGACGTTTGCTCCGATTTGGAAACTGCGAACGCGGTCACGTGGGTGTAACAACAGACAGACCGACAGATAGACAGACAGAAACACAGACAGACAGACAGACTCGATCGTTACAGAACCTCTCCGTGACATACGTCACTCGGAGAGGTAATAAATATAATTAATATTAAATATTTTCTTCGTTAGACCAACGGACCATGTATGACACTGAAACATGCTACACTCAAACCCCTACAATTAAACTAGTTGAGTTTAAATAGTCACAAAAATACTTCTGCAAAAACTCGCGTCCGTCGGTGATTTGAACCCGGGACCATTCGCACCCTCAGCGAGTATCAGACCGCAAGACCAACGGACCATGTTTGAAACTGAAACATGGTAAACTCAAAGGCCAACCCTGCAGTTACACTCATATAAATAGTCACTAAATTACTTCTGAAAATGTCGTGTCCGTCCAGGATTTGAACCCGGGACCACTCAAACCCAAATCGAATATCATGTCCCTAGACCAACGGACCATGCATGAAACTGATACATACTAAACTCATAGGCATACCCTGTAATTAGATGCATTTAAATAGTCACTAAATTACTTCAGCAAAAAGTCGGGTCCGTCCAGGATTTGAACCCGCCAACACTCGCCCCCTAAGCGAGTATCAGACCCCTAGACCAACGGACCATGTATGACACTGAAACATGCGACACTAAAGGCCTACCCGCAGCTACTCTCATTTAAATAGTCACTAAATTACTTCTGCAAAAAGTCGGGTCCGTCCGGGATTTGAACCCGGGACCATTCGCCCCGCTAAGCGAGTATCAAACCCCTAGACCAACGGACCATGGATGACACTGAAACATGCTGCACTAAAGGCCTACCCCGCAGCTACTTTCATTTAAATAGTCACTTAATTACTTCTGCAAAAAGTCGGGTCCGTCCGGGATTTGAACCCTGGACCATTCGCCCCCTAAGCGAGTATCATACCCCTAGACCAACGGGCCATGCAAAATACTGAAACATGCTACACTCAAAGGCCTACCCCGCAGTTACTATCAAATAGTCACTAAATTACTTCGGCAAAAAGTCGGGTCCGTCCGGGATTTGAACCCGGGACCACTCGCACCCAAAGCGAGTATCATACCCCTAGACCAACGGACCATGTATGATACCGAAACATGCTACACTCAAACCCCTACAATTTAACTAGTTGAATTTAAATAGTCACTAAATTAAAGCTGCAAAAAGTCGGTCCGTCCGGGATTTGAACCCGGGACCACTCGCACCCAAAACGAGTTTCATACCTTTAGACCAACGGGCCATGTTTGACACTGAAACATGCTACACTCAAAGGCCTACCACGCAGTTACTCTCAATTAAATAGTCACTAAATTACTTCTGCAAAAAGTCGGGTCCGTCCAGGATTTGAACCCTGGACCACTCGCACCCAAAGCGAGCACCATACCCCTAGACCAACGGACCATGTATGATACCGAAACATGCTACACTCAAACCCCTACAATTTAACTAGTTGAATTTAAATAGTCACTAAATTACAGCTGCAAAAAGTCGGGTCCGTCCGGGATTTGAACCCGGGACCACTCGCACCCAAAGCGAGTATCATACCCCTAGACCAACGGGCCATGTATAACACTGAAACATGCTACACTCAAAGGCCTACCCCGCAGTCACTCTCAATTAAATAGTCACTAAATTACTTCTGCAAAAAGTCTGGTCCGTCCGCAATTTGAACCCGGGACCACTCGCACCCAAAACGAGTATCATCCCCCAGGACCAACGGGCCATGTATAAAACTGAAACATGCTACACTCAAAGGCCTACCACGCAGCTACTCTCAATTAAATAGTCACTACATTACTTCTGCAAAAAGTCGGGTCCGTCCGGGATTTGAACCCGGGACCACTCGCACTCAAAGCGAGTATCATACCTCTAGACCAACGGGCCATGTTTAACACTGAAACATGCTACACTCAAAGGCCTACCACGCAGTTACTATCAAATAGTCACTAAATTACTTCGGCAAAAAGTCGGGTCCGTCCGGGATTTGAACCCGGGACCACTCGCACCCAAAGCGAGTATCATACCCCTAGACCAACAGACCATGTGTGATACCGAAACATGCTACACTCAAACCCCTACAATTTAACTAGTTGAATTTAAATAGTCACTAAATTAAAGCTGCAAAAAGTCGGTCCGTCCGGGATTTGAACCCGGGACCACTCGCACCCAAAACGAGTTTCATACCTTTAGACCAACGGGCCATGTTTGACACTGAAACATGCTACACTCAAAGGCCTACCACGCAGTTACTCTCAATTAAATAGTCACTAAATTACTTCTGCAAAAAGTCGGGTCCGTCCAGGATTTGAACCCTGGACCACTCGCACCCAAAGCGAGCACCATACCCCTAGACCAACGGACCATGTATGATACCGAAACATGCTACACTCAAACCCCTACAATTTAACTAGTTGAATTTAAATAGTCACTAAATTACAGCTGCAAAAAGTCGGGTCCGTCCGGGATTTGAACCCGGGACCACTCTCACCCAAAGCGAGTGTCATACCCCTAGACCAACGGGCCATGTATAACACTGAAACATGCTACACTCAAAGGCCAACCCCGCAGTTACTCTCAGTTAAATAGTCACTAAATTACTTCCGCAAAAAGTCGAGTCCGTCCGTGATTTAAACCCGGGACCATTCGCACCCTAAGCGAGTATCAGACCGCAAGACCAACGGACCATGAATGACACTGAAACATGCTAAACTCATAGGCCTACCCTGTAATTAGATGCATTTAAATAGTCACTAAATTACTTCTGCAAAAACTCGAATCCGTCCGGGATTTGAACCCGTGACTATTCGCACCCTAAGCGAGTATCATACCCCTAGACCAACGGACCATGAATGACACTGAAACATGCTAAACTCATAGGCCTACCCTGTAATTAGTTGCATTTAAATAGTCACTAAATTACTTCTGCAAAAAGTCAGGTCCGTCCGGGATTTGAACCCTAGACAACTCGCACCCAAGGCGAGTATCATACCCCTAGACCAACGGACCATGTATGACACTGAAACATGCTACACTCAAACCCCTACAATTAAACTAGTTGAATTTAAATAGTCACTAAATTACTTCTGCCAAATTTCTTGTCCGTCCGCAATTTGAACCCGGGACCATTCGCAGCCTAAGCGAGTATCAGACCGCAAGACCAACGGACCATGAATGACACTGAAACATGCTAAACTGAAAGGCCAACCCCGCAGTTACTCTCATTTAAATAGTCACTAAATTACTTCTGAAAATGTCGTGTCCGTCCAGGACTTGAACCCGGCACCACTCAAACCCAAAGCGAATATCATGCCCCTAGACCAACGGACCATGGATGACACTGAAATATACTAAATTCATAGGCCTTCTCTGTAATTAGTTGCATTTAAATAGTCACTAAATTACTTCTGCAAAACGTCAGGTCCGTCCGGGATTTGAACCCTAGACAACTCGCACCCAAGGCGAGTATCATACCCCTAGACCAACGGACCATGAATGACACTGAAACACGCTACACTCAAACCCCTACAAATAAACTAGTTGAATTTAATTAGTCACTAAATTACTTCTGCAAAAAATTGGGTCAGTGCGGGATTTCAACCCGAGACCACTCGCACCCAAACCGAGTATCATACCCCTAGACCAATGGGCCATGTATGACACTGAAACATATTAAACTCATAGACCTACCCTGTAATTACATGCATTTAAATAGTCACTAAATTACTTATGCCAAAAATCGGGTCCGTCCGGGATTTGAACCCGCCAACACTCGCACATAAAGCGAGTATCATACCCCTAGACCAACGGACCATGCATGACACTGAAGAATACTAAACTCATAGGCCTACCCTGTAATTAGTTGCATTTAAATAGTCAGTAAATTACTTCTGCAAAAACTCGAATCCGTCCCGGATTTGAACCCGGGACCACTCGCACCCAAGTCGAGTATCATACCCCTAGACCAACGGGCCATGTATAACACAGAAACATGCTACACTCAAAGGCCTACCCCGCAGTTACTCTCAATTAAATAGTCACTAAATTACTTCTGCAAAAAGTCGGGTCCGTCCGTGATTTGAACCCGGGACCGTTCGCACCCTAAGAGAGTATCAGACCCCAAGACCAACGGACCATGTATGACACTGGAACATGCTAAACTCAAAGGCCAACCCCGCAATTACTCTCATTTAAAAGTCACTAAACTACTTCTGATAATGTCGTGTCCGTCCAGGAATTGAACCCGGGACCACTCAAACCCAAAGCGAATGTCATGCCCCTAGACCAACGGACCATGCATGTCACTGAAATATACTAAACTCATAGGCCTACCCTGTAATTAGTTGCATTTAAATAGTCACTAAATTACTTCTGCAAAAACTCTTATCCGTCCGGGATTTGAACCCGCCAACACTCGCACCCAAAGCGAGTATCATACCCCTAGACCAACGGACCACGCATGAGAGGGAAACATACTAAACTCATAGGCCTACCCTGTAATTAGTTGCATTTAATTAGTTAGTTAATTACTTTTGCAAAAACTCGAACCCGTCCGGGATTTGAACCCGGGACCACTCGCACCCAAAGCGAGTATCATACCGCTAGACAAACGGACCATGTATGACACTGAAACATGCTACACTCGAACCCCTACAATTTAACTAGTTGAATTTAAATAGTCACTAAATTACTTCCTCAAAAAGTTTGGTCCGTCCGTGATTTGAACCCGGGACCATTCACACCCTAAGCGAGTATCACACCCCTAGACCAACGGACCATGCATGACATTGAAACATACTAAACTCATAGGCCTACCCTGTAATTAGTTGCATTTAATTAGTTAATTACTTTTGCAAAAACTCGAACCCGTCTGGGATTTGAACCCGGGACCATTCGCCTCCTAAGCGAGTATCATACCCCTAGACCAACGGACAATGTATGACACTGAAACATGCTACACTCAAACCCCTACAGTTTAATTAGTTGAAATAAAATAGTCACTAAATTACTTCTGCGAAATGTCTGGATCGTCCGGGATTTGATCCCGGGACCACTCGCACCCAAATCGAGTATCATACCCCTAGACCAACGGACCATGTATGACACTGAAACATGCTACACTCGAACCCCTACAATTTAACTAGTTGAATTTAAATAGTCACTAAATTACTTCCTCAACAAGTCCGGTCCGTCCGTGATTTGAACCCGGGACCATTCACACCCTAAGCGAGTATCATACCCCTAGACCAACGGACCATGCATGACACTGAAACATACTAAACTCATAGGCCTACCCTGTAATTAGTTGCATTAAATTAGTTAATTACTTTTGCAAAAACTCGAACCCGTCCGGGATTTAAACCCGGGATCATTCGCCTCCTAAGCGAGTATCAGACCCCTAGACCAACGGACCATGTATGACACTGAAACATGCTACACTCAAACCCCTACAGTTTAATTAGTTGAAATAAAATAGTCACTAAATTACTTCTGCGAAATGTCTGGATCGTCCGGGATTTGATCCCGGGACCACTCGCACCCAAAGCGAGTATCATACCCCTAGACCAACGGACCATGTATGACACTGAAACATGCTACACTCGAACCCCTACAATTTAACTAGTTGAATTTAAATAGTCACTAAATTACTTCCTCAAAAAGACCGGTCCGTCCGTGATTTGAACCCGGGACCATTCACACCCTAAGCGAGTAACATACCCCTAGACCAACGGACCATGCATGACACTGAAACATACTAAACTCATAGGCCTACCCTGTAATTAGTTGCATTTAATTAGTTAATTACTTTTACAAAAACTCGAACCCGTCCGGGATTTGAACCCGGGACCATTCGCCTCCTAAGCGAGTATCAGACCCCTAGACCAACGGACCATGTATGACACTGAAACATGCTACACTCAAACCCCTACAGTTTAACTAGTTGAACTTAAATAGTCACTAAATTACTTCCTCAAAAAGCCCGGTCCGTCCGTGATTTGAACCCGGGACCATTCGCACCCTAAGCGAGTATCATACCCCTAGACCAACGGACCATGTATGACACTGAAACATGCTACACTCAAACCCCCACAGTTTAACTAGTTGAACTTAAATAGACACTAAATTACTTCTGAAAATGTCGTGTCCGTCCAGGATTTGAACCCGGGACCACTCTAACCCAAAGCGAATATCATGCCCCTAGACCAACGGATCATGTATGCCACAGAGACATGTTACACTCAAAGGCCTTCCCCGCAGTTACTCTCAATTAAATAGTCACTAAATTACTTCTGCAAAAAGTCTGGTCCGTCCGCAATTTGAACCCGGGACCACTCGCACCCAAAGCGAGTATCATCCCCCAGGACCAACGGGCCATGTATAAAACTGAAACATGCTACACTCAAAGGCCTACCACGCAGCTACTCTCAATTAAATAGTCACTACATTACTTCTGCAAAAAGTCGGGTCCGTCCGGGATTTGAACCCGGGACCACTCGCACTCAAAGCGAGTATCATACCTCTAGACCAACGGGCCATGTTTAACACTGAAACATGCTACACTCAAAGGCCTACCACGCAGTTACTATCAAATAGTCACTAAATTACTTCGGCAAAAAGTCGGGTCCGTCCGGGATTTGAACCCGGGACCACTCGCACCCAAAGCGAGTATCATACCCCTAGACCAACAGACCATGTATGATACCGAAACATGCTACACTCAAACCCCTACAATTTAACTAGTTGAATTTAAACAGTCACTAAATTAAAGCTGCAAAAAGTCGGTCCGTCCGGGATTTGAACCCGGGACCACTCGCACCCAAAACGAGTTTCATACCTTTAGACCAACGGGCCATGTTTGACACTGAAACATGCTACACTCAAAGGCCTACCACGCAGTTACTCTCAATTAAATAGTCACTAAATTACTTCTGCAAAAAGTCGGGTCCGTCCAGGATTTGAACCCTGGACCACTCGCACCCAAAGCGAGCACCATACCCCTAGACCAACGGACCATGTATGATACCGAAACATGCTACACTCAAACCCCTACAATTTTACTAGTTGAATTTAAATAGTCACTAAATTACAGCTGCAAAAAGTCGGGTCCGTCCGGGATTTGAACCCGGGACCACTCGCACCCAAAGCGAGTATCATACCTCTAGACCAACGGGCCATGTATAACACTGAAACATGCTACACTCAAAGGCCTACCACGCAGTTACTCTCAATTAAATAGTCACTAAATTACTTCTGCAAAAAGTCGGGTCCGTCCGGGATTT
The DNA here is from genome assembly GCF_054372755.1 of Phalangium opilio. Lineage (NCBI taxonomy): Eukaryota > Metazoa > Arthropoda > Arachnida > Opiliones > Phalangiidae > Phalangium > Phalangium opilio. Next base: position 1,221,277 of record NW_028324172.1, on the reverse strand, counting down.
GAACCCGGGACCACTCGCACCCAAAGCGAGTATCATACCCCTAGACTAACGGACCATGTATGATACCGAAACATGCTACACTCAAACCCCTACAATTTAACTAGTTGAATTTTAATAGTCACTAAATTACAGCTGCAAAAAGTCGGGTCCGTCCGGGATTTGAACCCGGGACCACTCTCACCCAAAGCGAGTGTCATACCCCTAGACCAACGGGCCATGTATAACACTGAAACATGCTACACTCAAAGGCCAACCCCGCAGTTACTCTCAGTTAAATAGTCACTAAATTACTTCCGCAAAAAGTCGGGTCCGTCCGTGATTTAAACCCGGGACCATTCGCACCCTAAGCGAGTATCAGACCGCAAGACCAACGGACCATGAATGACACTGAAACATGCTAAACTCATAGGCCTACCCTGTAATTAGATGCATTTAAATAGTCACTAAATTACTTCTGCAAAAACTCGAATCCGTCCGGGATTTGAACCCGTGACTATTCGCACCCTAAGCGAGTATCATACCCCTAGACCAACGGACCATGAATGACACTGAAACATGCTAAACTCATAGGCCTACCCTGTAATTAGTTGCATTTAAATAGTCACTAAATTACTTCTGCAAAAAGTCAGGTCCGTCCGGGATTTGAACCCGCCAACACTCGCACATAAAGCGAGTATCATACCTCTAGACCAACGGACCATGCATGACACTGAAGAATACTAAACTCATAGGCCTACCCTGTAATTAGTTGCATTTAAATAGTCAGTAAATTACTTCTGCAAAAACTCGAATCCGTCCCGGATTTGAACCCGGGACCACTCGCACCCAAGTCGAGTATCATACCCCTAGACCAACGGGCCATGTATAACACAGAAACATGCTACACTCAAAGGCCTACCCCGCAGTTACTCTCAATTAAATAGTCACTAAATTACTTCTGCAAAAAGTCGGGTCCGTCCGTGATTTGAACCCGGGACCGTTCGCACCCTAAGAGAGTATCAGACCCCAAGACCAACGGACCATGTATGACACTGGAACATGCTAAACTCAAAGGCCAACCCCGCAATTACTCTCATTTAAAAGTCACTAAACTACTTCTGATAATGTCGTGTCCGTCCAGGAATTGAACCCGGGACCACTCAAACCCAAAGCGAATGTCATGCCCCTAGACCAACGGACCATGCATGTCACTGAAATATACTAAACTCATAGGCCTACCCTGTAATTAGTTGCATTTAAATAGTCACTAAATTACTTCTGCAAAAACTCGGATCCGTCCGGGATTTGAACCCGCCAACACTCGCACCCAAAGCGAGTATCATACCCCTAGACCAACGGACCACGCATGAGAGGGAAACATACTAAACTCATAGGCCTACCCTGTAATTAGTTGCATTTAATTAGTTAGTTAATTACTTTTGCAAAAACTCGAACCCGTCCGGGATTTGAACCCGGGACCACTCGCACCCAAAGCGAGTATCATACCGCTAGACCAACGGACCATGTATGACACTGAAACATGCTACACTCGAACCCCTACAATTTAACTAGTTGAATTTAAATAGTCACTAAATTACTTCCTCAAAAAGTTTGGTCCGTCCGTGATTTGAACCCGGGACCATTCACACCCTAAGCGAGTATCACACCCCTAGACCAACGGACCATGCATGACATTGAAACATACTAAACTCATAGGCCTACCCTGTAATTAGTTGCATTTAATTAGTTAATTACTTTTGCAAAAACTCGAACCCGTCCGGGATTTGAACCCGGGACCATTCACCTCCTAAGCGAGTATCATACCCCTAGACCAACGGACCATGTATGACACTGAAACATGCTACACTCAAACCCCTACAGTTTAATTAGTTGAAATAAAATAGTCACTAAATTACTTCTGCGAAATGTCTGGATCGTCCGGGATTTGATCCCGGGACCACTCGCACCCAAATCGAGTATCATACCCCTTGACCAACGGACCATGTATGACACTGAAACATGCTACACTCGAACCCCTACAATTTAACTAGTTGAATTTAAATAGTCACTAAATTACTTCCTCAAAAAGTCCGGTCCGTCCGTGATTTGAACCCGGGACCATTCACACCCTAAGCGAGTATCATACCCCTAGACCAACGGACCATGCATGACACTGAAACATACTAAACTCATAGGCCTACCCTGTAATTAGTTGCATTAAATTAGTTAATTACTTTTGCAAAAACTCGAACCCGTCCGGGATTTAAACCCGGGATCATTCGCCTCCTAAGCGAGTATCAGACCCCTAGACCAACGGACCATGTATGACACTGAAACATGCTACACTCAAACCCCTACAGTTTAATTAGTTGAAATAAAATAGTCACTAAATTACTTCTGCGAAATGTCTGGATCGTCCGGGATTTGATCCCGGGACCACTCGCACCCAAAGCGAGTATCATACCCCTAGACCAACGGACCATGTATGACACTGAAACATGCTACACTCGAACCCCTACAATTTAACTAGTTGAATTTAAATAGTCACTAAATTACTTCCTCAAAAAGACCGGTCCGTCCGTGATTTGAACCCGAGACCATTCACACCCTAAGCGAGTATCATACCCCTAGACCAACGGACCATGCATGACACTGAAACATACTAAACTCATAGGCCTACCCTGTAATTAGTTGCATTTAATTAGTTAATTACTTTTACAAAAACTCGAACCCGTCCGGGATTTGAACCCGGGACCATTCGCCTCCTAAGCGAGTATCAGACCCCTAGAACAACGGACCATGTATGACACTGAAACATGCTACACTCAAACCCCTACAGTTTAACTAGTTGAACTTAAATAGTCACTAAATTACTTCCTCAAAAAGCCCGGTCCGTCCGTGATTTGAACCCGGGACCATTCGCACCCTAAGCGAGTATCATACCCCTAGACCAACGGACCATGTATGACACTGAAACATGCTACACTCAAACCCCCACAGTTTAACTAGTTGAACTTAAATAGACACTAAATTACTTCTGAAAATGTCGTGTCCGTCCAGGATTTGAACCCGGGACCACTCTAACCCAAAGCGAATATCATGCCCCTAGACCAACGGATCATGTATGCCACAGAGACATGTTACACTCAAAGGCCTTCCCCGCAGTTACTCTCAATTAAATAGTCACTAAATTACTTCTGCAAAAAGTCTGGTCCGTCCGCAATTTGAACCCGGGACCACTCGCACCCAAAGCGAGTATCATCCCCCAGGACCAACGGGCCATGTATAAAACTGAAACATGCTACACTCAAAGGCCTACCACGCAGCTACTCTCAATTAAATAGTCACTACATTACTTCTGCAAAAAGTCGGGTCCGTCCGGGATTTGAACCCGGGACCACTCGCACTCAAAGCGAGTATCATACCTCTAGACCAACGGGCCATGTTTAACACTGAAACATGCTACACTCAAAGGCCTACCACGCAGTTACTATCAAATAGTCACTAAATTACTTCGGCAAAAAGTCGGGTCCGTCCGGGATTTGAACCCGGGACCACTCGCACCCAAAGCGAGTATCATACCCCTAGACCAACAGACCATGTATGATACCGAAACATGCTACACTCAAACCCCTACAATTTAACTAGTTGAATTTAAACAGTCACTAAATTAAAGCTGCAAAAAGTCGGTCCGTCCGGGATTTGAACCCGGGACCACTCGCACCCAAAACGAGTTTCATACCTTTAGACCAACGGGCCATGTTTGACACTGAAACATGCTACACTCAAAGGCCTACCACGCAGTTACTCTCAATTAAATAGTCACTAAATTACTTCTGCAAAAAGTCGGGTCCGTCCAGGATTTGAACCCTGGACCACTCGCACCCAAAGCGAGCACCATACCCCTAGACCAACGGACCATGTATGATACCGAAACATGCTACACTCAAACCCCTACAATTTAACTAGTTGAATTTAAATAGTCACTAAATTACAGCTGCAAAAAGTCGGGTCCGTCCGGGATTTGAACCCGGGACCACTCGCACCCAAAGCGAGTATCATACCTCTAGACCAACGGGCCATGTATAACACTGAAACATGCTACACTCAAAGGCCTACCACGCAGTTACTCTCAATTAAATAGTCACTAAATTACTTCTGCAAAAAGTCGGGTCCGTCCGGGATTTGATCCCGGGACCACTCGCACCCAAATCGAGTATCATACCCCTAGACCAACGGACCATGTATGACACTGAAACATGCTACACTCGAACCCCTACAATTTAACTAGTTGAATTTAAATAGTCACTAAATTACTTCCTCAAAAAGTCCGGTCCGTCCGTGATTTGAACCCGGGACCATTCACACCCTAAGCGAGTATCATACCCCTAGACCAACGGACCATGCATGACACTGAAACATACTAAACTCATAGGCCTACCCTGTAATTAGTTGCATTTAATTAGTTAATTACTTTTGCAAAAACTCGAACCCGTCCGGGATTTAAACCCGGGATCATTCGCCTCCTAAGCGAGTATCAGACCCCTAGACCAACGGACCATGTATGACACTGAAACATGCTACACTCAAACCCCTACAGTTTAACTAGTTGAACTTAAATAGTCACTAAATTACTTCCTCAAAAAGCCCGGTCCGTCCGTGATTTGAACCCGGGACCATTCGCACCCTAAGCGAGTATCATACCCCTAGACCAACGGACCATGTATGACACTGAAACATGCTACACTCAAACCCCCACAGTTTAACTAGTTGAACTTAAATAGACACTAAATTACTTCTGAAAATGTCGTGTCCGTCCAGGATTTGAACCCGGGACCACTCTAACCCAAAGCGAATATCATGCCCCTAGACCAACGGATCATGTATGCCACAGAGACATGTTACACTCAAAGGCCTTCCCCGCAGTTACTCTCAATTAAATAGTCACTAAACTACTTCTGAAAAATGTCGGGTCCGTCCGGGATTTGAACCCGGGACCATTCGCACCCAACACTCGCATCATACCCCAAGACCAACGGACCATGCATGACACTGAAACATACTAAACTCAAAGGCCTACCCCACAGCTACTCTCATTTAAATTGTCACTAAATTACTTCAGCAAAAAGTCGGGTCCGTCCGGGATTTGAACCCGCCAACACTCGCATCATACCCCAAGAGCAACGGACCATGCATGACTCTGAAACATACTAAACTCATAGGCCTACCCTGTAATTAGTTGCATTTAAATAGTCAGTAAATTACTTCTGCAAAAACTCGAATCCGTTCGAGATTTTAACCCGGGACCACTTGCACCCAAAGCGAGTATCATACCCCTAGACCAACGGACCATGTATGACACTGAAACATGCTACACTCAAACGCCTACAATTTAACTAGTTGAATCTAAATATTCACTAAATTACTTCCGCAAAAAGTCGGGTCCGTCCGTGATTTGAACCCGGGACCATTCGCACCCTAAGAGAGTATCAGACCGCAAGCCCAACGGATCAGGTATGACACTGAAACATGCTCCACTCAAAGGCCAAACCCGCAGTTACTCTCATTTAATTAGTCACTAAATTACTTCTGAAAATGACGTGTCCGTCCAGGAATAGAACCCGGGACCACTCAGACCCAAAGCGAATATCATGCTCCCAGACCAACGGACCATGCATGACACTGAAACATACTAAACTCAAAGACCTACCCTGTAATTACATGCATTTAAATAGTCACTAAATTACTTCTGCAAATAGTCAAATCCGTCCGAGATTTGAACCCGAGACAACTCGCACCCAAGTTGAGTATCATACCCCTAGACCAACGTGCCATGTATAACACTGAAACATGCTACACTCAAAGACCTACCCCGCAGTTACTCTCAATTAAATAGTCACTAAATTACTTCTGCAAAAAGTCGGATCCGTCCGGGATTTGAACCCGCCAACACTCGCACCCAAAGCGAGTATCATACCCCTAGACCAACGGACCATGCATGACACTGAAACATACTAAACTCATAGGCCTACCCTGTAATTAGTTGCATTTAATTAGTTAATTACTTTTGCAAAAACTCGAACCCGTCCGGTATTTGAACCCGGGACCATTCGCCTCCTAAGCGAGTATCAGACCCCTAGACCAACGGTTCATGTATGACACTGAAACATGCTACAGTTTAACTAGTTGAATTTAAATAGTCACTAAATTACTTCTGCAAAATGTCTGGTTCGTCCGGGATTTGATCCCGGGACCACTCGCACCCAAAGCGATTATCATACCCCTAGACCAACGGACCATGTATGACACTGAACCATGCTACACTCAAACCCCTACAGTTTAATTAGTTGAACTAAAATAGTCACTAAATTACTTCTGCAAAATGTCTGGTTCGTCCGGGATTTGATCCCGGGACCACTCGCACCCAAAGCGAGTATCATACCCCTAGACCAACGGACCATGCATGACACTGAAACATACTAAACTCATAGGCCTACCCTGTAATTAGTTGCATTTAATTAGTTAATTACTTTTGCAAAAACTCGAACCCGTCCGGGATTTGAACCCGGGACCATTCGCCTCCTAAGCGAGTATCAGACCCCTAGACCAACGGACCATGTATGACACTGAAACATGCTACACTCAAACCCCTACAGTTTAATTAGTTGAAATAAAATAGTCACTAAATTACTTCTGCGAAATGTCTGGATCGTCCGGGATTTGATCCCGGGACCACTCGCAACCAAAGCGAGTATCATACCCCTAGACCAACGGACCATGTATGACACTGAAACATGCTACACTCGAACCCCTACAATTTAACTAGTTGAATTTAAATAGTCACTAAATTACTTCCTCAAAAAGTCCGGTCTGTCCGTGATTTGAACCCGGGACCATTCACACCCTGAGCGAGTATCATACCCCTAGACCAACGGACCATGCATGACACTGAAACATACTAAACTCATAGGCCTACCCTGTAATTAGTTGCATTTAATTAGTTAATTACTTTTGCAAAAACTCGAACCCGTCCGGGATTTAAACCCGGGATCATTCGCCTCCTAAGCGAGTATCAGACCCCTAGACCAACGGACCATGTATGACACTGAAACATGCTACACTCAAACCCCTACAGTTTAATTAGTTGAAATAAAATAGTCACTAAATTACTTCTGCGAAATGTCTGGATCGTCCGGGATTTGATCCCGGGACCACTCGCACCCAAAGCGAGTATCATACCCCTAGACCAACGGACCATGTATCACACTGAAACATGCTACACTCGAACCCCTACAATTTAACTAGTTGAATTTAAATAGTCACTAAATTACTTCCTCAAAAAGACCGGTCCGTCCGTGATTTGAACCCGGGACCATTCACACCCTAAGCGAGTATCATACCCCTAGACCAACGGACCATGCATGACACTGAAACATACTAAACTCATAGGCCTACCCTGTAATTAGTTGCATTTAATTAGTTAATTACTTTTACAAAAACTCGAACCCGTCCGGGATTTGAACCCGGGACCATTCGCCTCCCAAGCGAGTATCAGACCCCTAGACCAACGGACCATGTATGACACTGAAACATGCTACACTCAAACCCCTACAGTTTAACTAGTTGAACTTAAATAGTCACTAAAATACTTCCTCAAAAAGCCCGGTCCGTCCGTGATTTGAACCCGGGACCATTCGCACCCTAAGCGAGTATCATACCCCTAGACCAATGGACCATGTATGACACTGAAACATGCTACACTCAAACCCCCACAGTTTAACTAGTTGAACTTAAATAGACACTAAATTACTTCTGAAAATGTCGTGTCCGTCCAGGATTTGAACCCGGGACCATTCACACCCTAAGCGAGTATCATACCCCTAGACCAACGGACCATGCATGACACTGAAACATACTAAACTCATAGGCCTACCCTGTAATTAGTTGCATTTAATTAGTTAATTACTTTTACAAAAACTCGAACCCGTCCGGGATTTGAACCCGGGACCATTCGCCTCCTAAGCGAGTATCAGACCCCTAGACCAACGGACCATGTATGACACTGAAACATGCTACACTCAAACCCCTACAGTTTAACTAGTTGAATTTAAATAGTCACTAAATTACTTCTGCAAAATGTCTGGTTCGTCCGGGATTTGATCCCGGGACCACTCGCACCCAAAGCGATTATCATACCCTAGACCAACGGACCATGTATGACACTGAACCATGCTACACTCAAACCCCTACAGTTTAATTAGTTGAACTAAAATAGTCACTAAATTACTTCTGCAAAATGTCTGGTTCGTCCGGGATTTGATCCCGGGACCACTCGCACCCAAAGCGAGTATCATACCCCTAGACCAACGGACCATGCATGACACTGAAACATACTAAACTCATAGGCCTACCCTGTAATTAGTTGCATTTAATTAGTTAATTACTTTTGCAAAAACTCGAACCCGTCCGGGATTTGAACCCGGGACCATTCGCCTCCTAAGCGAGTATCAGACCCCTAGACCAACGGACCATGTATGACACTGAAACATGCTACACTCAAACCCCTACAGTTTAATTAGTTGAAATAAAATAGTCACTAAATTACTTCTGCGAGATGTCTGGATCGTCCGGGATTTGATCCCGGGACCACTCGCACCCAAAGCGAGTATCATACCCCTAGACCAACGGACCATGTATGACACTGAAACATGCTACACTCGAACCCCTACAATTTAACTAGTTGAATTTAAATAGTCACTAAATTACTTCCTCAAAAAGTCCGGTCTGTCCGTGATTTGAACCCGGGACCATTCACACCCTAAGCGAGTATCATACCCCTAGACCAACGGACCATGCATGACACTGAAACATACTAAACTCATAGGCCTACCCTGTAATTAGTTGCATTTAATTAGTTAATTACTTTTGCAAAAACTCGAACCCGTCCGGGATTTAAACCCGGGATCATTCGCCTCCTAAGCGAGTATCAGACCCCTAGACCAACGGACCATGTATGACACTGAAACATGCTACACTCAAACCCCTACAGTTTAATTAGTTGAAATAAAATAGTCACTAAATTACTTCTGCGAAATGTCTGGATCGTCCGGGATTTGATCCCGGGACCACTCGCACCCAAAGCGAGTATCATACCCCTAGACCAACGGACCATGTATGACACTGAAACATGCTACACTCGAACCCCTACAATTTAACTAGTTGAATTTAAATAGTCACTAAATTACTTCCTCAAAAAGACCGGTCCGTCCGTGATTTGAACCCGGGACCATTCACACCCTAAGCGAGTATCATACCCCTAGACCAACGGACCATGCATGACACTGAAACATACTAAACTCATAGGCCTACCCTGTAATTAGTTGCATTTAATTAGTTAATTACTTTTACAAAAACTCGAACCCGTCCGGGATTTGAGCCCGGGACCATTCGCCTCCTAAGCGAGTATCAGACCCCTAGACCAACGGACCATGTATGACACTGAAACATGCTACACTCAAACCCCTACAGTTTAACTAGTTGAACTTAAATAGTCACTAAATTACTTCCTCAAAAAGCCCGGTCCGTCCGTGATTTGAACCCGGGACCATTCGCACCCTAAGCGAGTATCATACCCCTAGACCAACGGACCATGTATGACACTGAAACATGCTACACTCAAACCCCCACAGTTTAACTAGTTGAACTTAAATAGACACTAAATTACTTCTGAAAATGTCGTGTCCGTCCAGGATTTGAACCCGGGACCACTCTAACCCAAAGCGAATATCATGCCCCTAGACCAACGGATCATGTATGCCACAGAGACATGTTACACTCAAAGGCCTACCCCGCAGTTACTCTCAATTAAATAGTCACTAAATTACTTCTGAAAAAAATCGGGTCCGTCCGGGCTTTGAACCCGGGACCACTCGCACCCAAACCTAGTATCATACCCCTAGACCAACGGCCCAAGTATGACACGGAAACATGCTACACTCAAACCCCTACAATTTAACTAGTTAAATTTAAATAGTCACTAAACTACTTCTGAAAAATGTCGGGTCCGTCCGGGATTTGAACCCGGGACCATTCGCACCCAACACTCGCATCATACCCCAAGACCAACGGACCATGCATGACACTGAAACATACTAAACTCAAAGGCCTACCCCACAGCTACTCTCATTTAAATTGTCACTAAATTACTTCAGCAAAAAGTCGGGTCCGTCCGGGATTTGAACCCGCCAACACTCGCACCCAACACTCGCATCATACCCCAAGAGCAACGGACCATGCATGACTCTGAAACATACTAAACTCATAGGCCTACCCTGTAATTAGTTGCATTTAAATAGTCAGTTAATTACTTCTGCAAAAACTCGAATCCGTTCGAGATTTGAACCCGGGACCATTCGCACCCTAAGCGAGTATCATACCCCTAGACCAACGGATCATGTATGACACAGAAACATGCTACACTCAAAGGCCTAACCCGCTGTTACTCTCAATTAAATAGTCACTAAATTACTTCTGAAAAAAATCGGGTCCGTCCGGGCTTTGAACCCGGGACCACTCGCACCCAAACCTAGTATCATACCCCTACACCAACGGACCATGTATGACACGGAAACATGATTCACTCAAACCCGTACAATTTAACTAGTTGAATTTAAATAGTCACTAAATTACTTCTGCAAAATGTCAGGTCCGTCCGGGATTTTAACCCGGGACCACTTGCACCCAAAGCGAGTATCATACCCCTAGACCAACGGACCATGTATGACACTGAAACATGCTTCACTCAAACGCCTACAATTTAACTAGTTGAATTTAAATATTCACTAAATTACTTCCGCAAAAAGTCGGGTCCGTCCGGTATTTGAACCCGGGACCATTCGCCTCCTAAGCGAGTATCAGACCCCTAGACCAACGGTTCATGTATGACACTGAAACATGCTACAGTTTAACTAGTTGAATTTAAATAGTCACTAAATTACTTCTGCAAAATGTCTGGTTCGTCCGGGATTTGATCCCGGGACCACTCGCACCCAAAGCGATTATCATACCCCTAGACCAACGGACCATGTATGACACTGAACCATGCTACACTCAAACCCCTACAGTTTAATTAGTTGAACTAAAATAGTCACTAAATTACTTCTGCAAAATGTCTGGTTCGTCCGGGATTTGATCCCGGGACCACTCGCACCCAAAGCGAGTATCATACCCCTAGACCAACGGACCATGCATGACACTGAAACATACTAAACTCATAGGCCTACCCTGTAATTAGTTGCATTTAATTAGTTAATTACTTTTGCAAAAACTCGAACCCGTCCGGGATTTGAACCCGGGACCATTCGCCTCCTAAGCGAGTATCAGACCCCTAGACCAACGGACCATGTATGACACTGAAACATGCTACACTCAAACCCCTACAGTTTAATTAGTTGAAATAAAATAGTCACTAAATTACTTCTGCGAAATGTCTGGATCGTCCGGGATTTGATCCCGGGACCACTCGCAACCAAAGCGAGTATCATACCCCTAGACCAACGGACCATGTATGACACTGAAACATGCTACACTCGAACCCCTACAATTTAACTAGTTGAATTTAAATAGTCACTAAATTACTTCCTCAAAAAGTCCGGTCTGTCCGTGATTTGAACCCGGGACCATTCACACCCTGAGCGAGTATCATACCCCTAGACCAACGGACCATGCATGACACTGAAACATACTAAACTCATAGGCCTACCCTGTAATTAGTTGCATTTAATTAGTTAATTACTTTTGCAAAAACTCGAACCCGTCCGGGATTTAAACCCGGGATCATTCGCCTCCTAAGCGAGTATCAGACCCCTAGACCAACGGACCATGTATGACACTGAAACATGCTACACTCAAACCCCTACAGTTTAATTAGTTGAAATAAAATAGTCACTAAATTACTTCTGCGAAATGTCTGGATCGTCCGGGATTTGATCCCGGGACCACTCGCACCCAAAGCGAGTATCATACCCCTAGACCAACGGACCATGTATGACACTGAAACATGCTACACTCGAACCCCTACAATTTAACTAGTTGAATTTAAATAGTCACTAAATTACTTCCTCAAAAAGACCGGTCCGTCCGTGATTTGAACCCGGGACCATTCACACCCTAAGCGAGTATCATACCCCTAGACCAACGGACCATGCATGACACTGAAACATACTAAACTCATAGGCCTACCCTGTAATTAGTTGCATTTAATTAGTTAATTACTTTTACAAAAACTCGAACCCGTCCGGGATTTGAACCCGGGACCATTCGCCTCCCAAGCGAGTATCAGACCCCTAGACCAACGGACCATGTATGACACTGAAACATGCTACACTCAAACCCCTACAGTTTAACTAGTTGAACTTAAATAGTCACTAAAATACTTCCTCAAAAAGCCCGGTCCGTCCGTGATTTGAACCCGGGACCATTCGCACCCTAAGCGAGTATCATACCCCTAGACCAATGGACCATGTATGACACTGAAACATGCTACACTCAAACCCCCACAGTTTAACTAGTTGAACTTAAATAGACACTAAATTACTTCTGAAAATGTCGTGTCCGTCCAGGATTTGAACCCGGGACCATTCACACCCTAAGCGAGTATCATACCCCTAGACCAACGGACCATGCATGACACTGAAACATACTAAACTCATAGGCCTACCCTGTAATTAGTTGCATTTAATTAGTTAATTACTTTTACAAAAACTCGAACCCGTCCGGGATTTGAACCCGGGACCATTCGCCTCCTAAGCGAGTATCAGACCCCTAGACCAACGGACCATGTATGACACTGAAACATGCTACACTCAAACCCCTACAGTTTAACTAGTTGAATTTAAATAGTCACTAAATTACTTCTGCAAAATGTCTGGTTCGTCCGGGATTTGATCCCGGGACCACTCGCACCCAAAGCGATTATCATACCCTAGACCAACGGACCATGTATGACACTGAACCATGCTACACTCAAACCCCTACAGTTTAATTAGTTGAACTAAAATAGTCACTAAATTACTTCTGCAAAATGTCTGGTTCGTCCGGGATTTGATCCCGGGACCACTCGCACCCAAAGCGAGTATCATACCCCTAGACCAACGGACCATGCATGACACTGAAACATACTAAACTCATAGGCCTACCCTGTAATTAGTTGCATTTAATTAGTTAATTACTTTTGCAAAAACTCGAACCCGTCCGGGATTTGAACCCGGGACCATTCGCCTCCTAAGCGAGTATCAGACCCCTAGACCAACGGACCATGTATGACACTGAAACATGCTACACTCAAACCCCTACAGTTTAATTAGTTGAAATAAAATAGTCAATAAATTACTTCTGCGAAATGTCTGGATCGTCCGGGATTTGATCCCGGGACCACTCGCACCCAAAGCGAGTATCATACCCCTAGACCAACGGACCATGTATGACACTGAAACATGCTACACTCGAACCCCTACAATTTAACTAGTTGAATTTAAATAGTCACTAAATTACTTCCTCAAAAAGTCCGGTCTGTCCGTGATTTGAACCCGGGACCATTCACACCCTAAGCGAGTATCATACCCCTAGACCAACGGACCATGCATGACACTGAAACATACTAAACTCATAGGCCTACCCTGTAATTAGTTGCATTTAATTAGTTAATTACTTTTGCAAAAACTCGAACCCGTCCGGGATTTAAACCCGGGATCATTCGCCTCCTAAGCGAGTATCAGACCCCTAGACCAACGGACCATGTATGACACTGAAACATGCTACACTCAAACCCCTACAGTTTAATTAGTTGAAATAAAATAGTCACTAAATTACTTCCGCGAAATGTCTGGATCGTCCGGGATTTGATCCCGGGACCACTCGCACCCAAAGCGAGTATCATACCCCTAGACCAACGGACCATGTATGACACTGAAACATGCTACACTCGAACCCCTACAATTTAACTAGTTGAATTTAAATAGTCACTAAATTACTTCCTCAAAAAGACCGGTCCGTCCGTGATTTGAACCCGGGACCATTCACACCCTAAGCGAGTATCATACCCCTAGACCAACGGACCATGCATGACACTGAAACATACTAAACTCATAGGCCTACCCTGTAATTAGTTGCATTTAATTAGTTAATTACTTTTACAAAAACTCGAACCCGTCCGGGATTTGAGCCCGGGACCATTCGCCTCCTAAGCGAGTATCAGACCCCTAGACCAACGGACCATGTATGACACTGAAACATGCTACACTCAAACCCCTACAGTTTAACTAGTTGAACTTAAATAGTCACTAAATTACTTCCTCAAAAAGCCCGGTCCGTCCGTGATTTGAACCCGGGACCATTCGCACCCTAAGCGAGTATCATACCCCTAGACCAACGGACCATGTATGACACTGAAACATGCTACACTCAAACCCCCACAGTTTAACTAGTTGAACTTAAATAGACACTAAATTACTTCTGAAAATGTCGTGTCCGTCCAGGATTTGAACCCGGGACCACTCTAACCCAAAGCGAATATCATGCCCCTAGACCAACGGATCATGTATGCCACAGAGACATGTTACACTCAAAGGCCTACCCCGCAGTTACTCTCAATTAAATAGTCACTAAATTACTTCTGAAAAAAATCGGGTCCGTCCGGGCTTTGAACCCGGGACCACTCGCACCCAAACCTAGTATCATACCCCTAGACCAACGGCCCAAGTATGACACGGAAACATGCTACACTCAAACCCCTACAATTTAACTAGTTAAATTTAAATAGTCACTAAACTACTTCTGAAAAATGTCGGGTCCGTCCGGGATTTGAACCCGGGACCATTCGCACCCAACACTCGCATCATACCCCAAGACCAACGGACCATGCATGACACTGAAACATACTAAACTCAAAGGCCTACCCCACAGCTACTCTCATTTAAATTGTCACTAAATTACTTCAGCAAAAAGTCGGGTCCGTCCGGGATTTGAACCCGCCAACACTCGCACCCAACACTCGCATCATACCCCAAGAGCAACGGACCATGCATGACTCTGAAACATACTAAACTCATAGGCCTACCCTGTAATTAGTTGCATTTAAATAGTCAGTTAATTACTTCTGCAAAAACTCGAATCCGTTCGAGATTTGAACCCAGGACCATTCGCACCCTAAGCGAGTATCATACCCCTAGACCAACGGATCATGTATGACACAGAAACATGCTACACTCAAAGGCCTAACCCGCTGTTACTCTCAATTAAATAGTCACTAAATTACTTCTGAAAAAAA
Source organism: Phalangium opilio (assembly GCF_054372755.1). NCBI lineage: Eukaryota > Metazoa > Arthropoda > Arachnida > Opiliones > Phalangiidae > Phalangium > Phalangium opilio. Next base: position 1,205,973 of record NW_028324172.1, on the reverse strand, counting down.
TCGGGTCCGTCCGGGCTTTGAACCCGGGACCACTCGCACCCAAACCTAGTATCATACCCCTACACCAACGGACCATGTATGACACGGAAACATGATTCACTCAAACCCGTACAATTTAACTAGTTGAATTTAAATAGTCACTAAATTACTTCTGCAAAATGTCAGGTCCGTCCGGGATTTTAACCCGGGACCACTTGCACCCAAAGCGAGTATCATACCCCTAGACCAACGGACCATGTATGACACTGAAACATGCTACACTCAAACGCCTACAATTTAACTAGTTGAATTTAAATATTCACTAAATTACTTCCGCAAAAAGTCGGGTCCGTCCGTGATTTGAACCCGGGACCATTCGCACCCTAAGAGAGTATCAGACCGCAAGCCCAACGGATCAGGTATGACACTGAAACATGCTCCACTCAAAGGCCAACCCCGCAGTTACTCTCATTTAAATAGTCACTAAATTACTTCTGAAAATGACGTGTCCGTCCAGGAATTGAACCCGGGACCACTCAGACCCAAAGCGAATATCATGCTCCTAGACCAACGGACCATGCATGACACTGAAACATACTAAACTCAAAGACCTACCCTGTAATTACATGCATTTAAATAGTCACTAAATTACTTCTGCAAAAAGTCAAGTCCGTCCGAGATTTGAACCCGAGACAACTCGCACCCAAGTTGAGAATCATACCCCTAGACCAACGTGCCATGTATAACACTGAAACATGCTACACTCAAAGACCTACCCCGCAGTTACTTTCAATTAAATAGTCACTAAATTACTTCTGCAAAAAGTCGGATCCGTCCGGGATTTGAACCCGCCAACACTCGCACCCAAAGCGAGTATCATACCCCTAGACCAACGGACCATGCATGACACTGAAACATACTAAACTCATAGGCCTACCCTGTAATTAGTTGCAATTAATTAGTTAATTACTTTTGCAAAAACTCGAACCCGTCCGGTATTTGAACCCGGGACCATTCGCCTCCTAAGCGAGTATCAGACCCCTAGACCAACGGTTCATGTATGACACTGAAACATGCTACACTCAAACCCCTACAGTTTAACTAGTTGAATTTAAATAGTCACTAAATTACTTCTGCAAAATGTCTGGTTCGTCCGGGATTTGATCCCGGGACCACTCGCACCCAAAGCGATTATCATACCCCTAGACCAACGGACCATGTATGACACTGAACCATGCTACACTCAAACCCCTACAGTTAAATTAGTTGAACTAAAATAGTCACTAAATTACTTCTGCAAAATGTCTGGTTCGTCCGGGATTTGATCCCGGGACCACTCGCACCCAAAGCGAGTATCATACCCCTAGACCAACGGACCATGTATGGCACTGAAATATGCTACACTCAAACCCCCACAGTTTAACTAGTTGAACTTAAATAGACACTAAATTACTTCTGAAAATGTCGTGTCCGTCCAGGATTTGAACCCGGGACCACTCAAACCCAAAGCGAATATCATGCCCCTAGACAAACGGACCATGCATGTCACTGAAATATACTAAACTCATAGGCCTACCCAATAATTAGTTGCATTTAAATAAACACTTAATTACTTCTGCAAAAAGTCAGGTCCGTCCGTTTTTTGAACCCGAGACCACTCGCACCCAAGTCGAGTATCATACCCCTAGACCAACGGGCCATGTATAACACAGAAACATGCTACACTCAAAGGCCTACCCCGCAGTTACTCTCAATTAAATAGTCACTAAATTACTTCTGCAAAAAGTCGGGTCCGTCCGTGATTTGAACCCGGGACCGTTCGCACCCTAAGAGAGTATCAGACCCCAAGACCAACGGACCATGTATGACACTGAAACATGCTAAACTCAAAGGCCAACCCCGCAATTACTCTCATTTAAAAGTCACTAAATTACTTCTGATAATGTCGTGTCCGTCCAGGAATTGAACCCGGGACCACTCAAATCCAAAGCGAATATCATGCCCCTAGACCAACGGACCATGCATGTCACTGAAATAAAATAAACTCATAGGCCTACCCTGTAATTAGTTGCATTTAAATAGTCACTAAATTACTACTGCAAAAAGAAAGGTCCGTCCGGGATTTGCACCCAAGACAACTCGCATCCAAGTCGAGTATCATACCCCTAGACCAACGGGCCATGTATAACGCAGAAACATGCTACACTCAAAGGCCTACCCCGCAGTTACTCTCAATTAAATAGTCACTAAATTACTTCTGCAAAAAGTCGGGTCCGTGCGGGATTTGAACCCAGCACAACTCGCACCCAAACCGAGTATCATACCCCTAGACCAATGGACCATGTATGACACTGTAACATGCTACACTCAAACCCCTACAGTTTAACTAGTTGAACTTAAATAGTCACTAAATTACTTCTGCAAAATGTCGGGTCCGTCCGGGATTTGAACCCGGGACCAATCGCATCCAATGCGAGTATCATAACCCTAGACCAACGGACCATGTATGATACTGAAACATACTAAACTCATAGACCTGCCCTGTAATTACATGCATTTAAATAGTCACTAAATTACTTATGCCAAAAATCGGGTCCGTCCGGGATTTGAACCCGTGACCACTTGCACCCAAAGCGAGTATCATACCCCTAGACCAATAGACCATTTATGACACTGAAACCCGCTACGCTCAAGAACTACCCCGCAGTTACTCTCATTTAAATTGTCACTAAATTACTTCAGCAAAAAGTCGGGTCCGTCCGGGATTTGAACCCGCCAACACTCGCACATAAAGCGAATATCATACCCCTAGACCAACGGACCATACATGACACTGAAACATACTAAACTCATAGGCCTACCCTGTAATTAGTTGCATTTAATTAGTTAATTACTTTTGCAAAAACTCGAACCCGTCCGGGATTTGAACCCGGGACCATTCGCCTCCTAAGCGAGTATTTTTTTTTCGTTTGTGAAGCGGACGTTTTTTTTTTAATATAAAACAAAATTGATACAACAGTCAAAATTAATCAATGCTACATTTTACAAATCAGCACGTATCGAACAATTATAACCAGTCTAAGAATTCTTTGATGTGCTTTAAAAAATGTTCATCACGATTCAATAACAAAAAATGGGAGCTGTAGGTGAGACGTAGTTCGCGTTTTAAAATGGCGTAACAACGTTTTTCTAAAATATTTAACGAGACTTTGGCAGTACTAATTAAAAAGGAACGTGCATTTAAAACTAGCCATTTAAAGAGTGATGTTAAGAAATGTACGAATTTCAACCGGGATTTAGGGCGAATGCCCGCCGAACAATGTTGAAAGACGATAAAAGAGTCCCTACCTGGCGTACAACTGCCCAGCACACTGTCAAGGGCCAAGCGTAATTTAGTGACAAAGAGGGACTGCCAGAGACGAATCGAAAAGGGGCAGCGCAAGAAAATATGCTCTAAAGTCTCGCCAGTTTGTAAGCAAAACACGCAAGTGGGGTTAGACGAAAGGCCGATGGCGAAAAGACGCTCAGACGTAAAGACAGCCCCATGCACCACTTGAAGGTTGACGTCGCGATGAGAAGGACGAAGCAAAGACGAATGTAACTTTGACCAGGCAGGGCGAGGCAGGGGACCTCCAAAGAACCGGCGCCAGGCATGCTCACCTGGGGACTCAGCAACTGTGGAGAGCGCAAAACGACCGTAGATGACCTTGCTGGTCCGGGAAGTCAAGGCGAAATCCGCACCCGTATGATCGACTAACTTCACTCCGACCGTACGACAGAAGCGTCGCCGCGACCGAACGCGGGAAAGCCAAGTCTCCGGGAGAACAGAATGGATATACTGAACCGCAGTTGTAAGCCACGACGGGCAAGGGGCGTCCGAAGCTAATCCACACAGATCAGCAATCGCGGGACTGGGTAAAAAACCCGGAACCACTTCGTATGTAAAATCCCGTAAGCGATACAGACCGTGACTAAGAAAAACCGCACGAGCACGCGGACTGAGACCGGACATGTCAATAAGCGGGTTGAAGAATAAAACCGAATTTAATAAATCGGGCGGGTCGGGACAATGAAGATTTTGAGAGGCACAGAATTCAGACCAGGCGAGCCAAAGCTCACGATACCGGGGTGAGAGCCTCGCAACATACGAGGCAGGGAGCGTGCACTGCAAAATGTCAAATCCCGGGTCCAAGGCATCCAAGGAAGGACTCAACAAATACTGAGCCAGTTCGTACGCACGTTGCGCGTCGGCGCCCGTAATATACCGTAACAGTTCTTGCAAGCGAAACGTAAGTTTCTTCGTGCGCAAGTCAACCAGCCCAAAGCCGCCGACCTTCTTCGGACGCGTAAGCAGAGAATAACCGACCGTATGGGCGCGATTACCCCACAAAAAACCCAGGGTTTCCCGGCGAAAGTCGTCCTCAAACCGATGCGGTATCGCGAGGGACCGCAGCGAATGCCCCAGTAACGACATGGCCAAAGCGTTGACCACCACGATCTTGCCCGACAAGGAAAGGCGCCGACCTTTCCAAGCGCGAAGGACACGACGGAATTTAGCCAAACGCGGGGTCCAGTTAAGATCGTCCGATACCGCGCCATCCGTACTGAGAAAGATGCCCAAAATCTCGAGCGGGTCGGACGAAATAGTGAGGTCCGCAACGGTGGATGGAGCCCGACCCCGATTGCAGCCCAACCACATACCCCGACACTTGGAGATGTTCAAGTCGGAACCCGACGCGAGGCCATACCGCTGATATTCCCGCACAACTTCCAAGACGGAGGCTGTATCACGGACCACCAAGGCATTGTCATCGACATGAACCCGTAACAAGGGAGGAGGCTGAAAGGTCGGCCAAAGAATCTGGACGATAGCGGGACGGCTTTCCAAGGCGTAGCATAGGGGTTCGGAAGACAAAACGTAAAGCAAGGGACTAAGCGGACAGCCCTGGCGGACCGATCGACCGAGCTGAAAAAGTCTGTTAAATATCCATTTATTTTCAGGCAAGACTTGCTGCCAACGAGAAATAATTGAATCCACTTGCGAAAAGGCTCGCCGAAGCCAAAAGCGCGAAGTACCGCAAAGAGGTAGTCCCACGAAACCTGATCAAACGCTTTCGCGAGATCTAATTTAACGAGGATACCCGACCCGCGAGACCGGTGCAGAAAGTCCAATATGTCAGAGAAAAGGGCGGGAGTACTGGTCGCGGAACGTGATCGACGGCGCCCGTTTGCGAACCATGAATTAATGACGGAAAAATTGAAGAAAGCCGTGAACCGAGTACTTTCGCGACGAGCTTATAGTCCGCGTTTAGCAACGTGATGGGGCATCTGTTCTTGACGTCTCTTAAATCACCGGCTTTAGGCAGCAAAATAATGAGACCTTCCTTCATAGAAGGAGGAAGGCGACCCTCAGAATGACAATGGGAAAGTAGTTCAACAAATTCTTCCTGAATATGTGGCAACACGAATCGCCAGAACTCATTCGTGAAACCGTCAGTACCCGGGCTTTTGCCGGCGGGAGCGCAATTTAAGACCATTGAAATGTCCGCCCACCGTATCGGGGCATCACAAGCCTGCGCGTCGGCCGCGCAAAGTCTGTTAGTAACGAAAGACGCGTAATAGTCAATTAAAGCCCGGTCAGTAGGACGTCGACGAGACATCGCCGCGAAGTGTTCAAAATAGCGCTGCCGAACGGCCCCCGGTTCCGTGAGGAGCTGCGCGTCAGGCGCGAAGACACACTTGATCGACTTAGAAGACTGCCGATGACGTTCCAGGCAGAGAAAAAAGGACGTAGGACGCTCACCGGCCGTGCGCCATTGCTGGTTAGCCCGAACTACTGCCCCCTGCAGCACCCCCCTGTCGAAGTCGTTTAAGGCCTCCTTCGCCGCAAGAAAGTCCGCGAGACCAACCGAGGAATCAGAGGCGGCCAGCTGAGTCTTGGACAAGGCTTCGCGTAAGCGAGTTCGGTCGGCGCGATCACGCGAGGCTTGAACCTTCCCGTACAACATGGCATGTTCGCGTAGGGACTGCTTTAAAGCTTCGTACCATGCAAATTTGTCCGGCGATTCGCGAAAGCGTTGCCGACTCCGGCGAAGAATTCGTAAAACTGCCTGGCGGTAGGCGTCGAACTGCAAGAGACGCGCATTAAATGACCACGTACCGGGGCCCATCTTAACGCCGTCAGAGACGAGACGGAGTTCAAGGGCGCGATGATCCGAAAGGGGACACGGTAAGATCTGACAGGTCGTAACATTTTGACGGTCCTCCCCGGCAAGGAGAACATAGTCGATGCGCGATTGATTAAAAGAGCCATACACGGGACCGGACCAGGTCCAGTCAAAGTTGTCCGCATGTGTTGCGCGCCAAACGTCAATGAGGCGAGTATCGCGTAGAAAGCGGAATAAGGCAGTCGAGCCCAAACGCGAAGAGGAGCCAGGCAATGGTCGGCGATCGAGACCTGGCTGCGCGACGTCGTTAAAGTCCCCGACGACGAGGGGACGCGAACAGCTCGAGACCACCCCACGCAAACGGTCATAAAAGGGCCAGCGATCGGGCGCGACATTCGGAAGATACACGTTCACGATATCCAGAGGTTCGCCGTCAATGGACAAAGACGCCAAAATAAACCGGCCCTCTCCACTACGGAGGACTCGGGATGGCAAAACGTCAAGGCCCGCCCGTATGCAAATAGCAACACCGCGAAAACCGGAAACAGGCTCATTATCAAAATAAATGGGACCGCGCCAGAGCGACCGAAAAACCGTGACATGGGAGCCCGACCAGTGAGTCTCTTGGAAACACAAAACGTCAAAACCTTTGCTCCATTCAACTAATTCTTTCATCTTCGCCAGAGCCCGCAAACCGCGGACGTTAAGAGAAACTATTTTTATCATTGAAGGGCGAGAGCAGCGGAGGGGTCACCTGGTCAGCTATACGTGGAGAAGGAGTCCGACCAAGCAAGGGGAGGTCGGACTTAAGCCCCGTTTTCAATCAAGCTTTTTTGATCAAAAACGCAAGCTTTTGCTTGAAAAATCACAGCGAAACGCAAAAGGAAAATATTTAGCCGTTTTCAATCGCGCTTGGGCTGAAGCTTTAAGCTTGATAGGCGCCGCTTTTGCTTGAATGTTTGTTCAAGCAGATATCTATCCTCCGTAGATATTTGCGTTAACTTTTTGCTTTCAAGCGCGATGGAGGATGACGTCACAGTTTAGTGTCCAATAGAAATTCTCCATTTTTCATGCCTCTGAGTGTGTTTTGACCGTTCGACTCGGAGATTTTTAGTGTTATATTTTACATTGAATATCTTTTAACAATTATGCTATTATTGAAAATGGCAGAAAAAAAATAAATAATAAAAGAAATGCTACGGATAGAAAGATAGGCAGCTATAAAAGGTGGCGCTGTTAAAAATTGGTGAGACATAAAGACCGAGGCTTAGCATACGCCGTCTTTTCGAGGTGACCGCCATATTTGTTTATAGTTTTAGGGGCGAAAATGCTTTGGTACCCGCCCAATATCACGTGATATTGGTAACCGCACGCTTTAAAAGCTTTGCGCGACCAGTTTGAAAACGGTTAGTAGTTTTGCAGTTTGCTTTTTTCTCACGCGGTAGCGCGCTGATTGAAAAAAAAAGCTTTTTTGCCACCTCAATCGTAAGCAAAAAGCGTAAACTTTTTGCTTGATTGAAAACGAGCCTTTAGGCCTTTTCAGCCCCTGTTTACCACCAACAACACGCCAGTTGCCCTGGCCATCTTCGGGCAAAACGGAAGGTTCACCATCACTACTAGAAACTGGACGTTTCGGGGCCGCAACCAGTACTTCAGAGTCTCCAGGCGCTGCAAATGTGGGCCCGCCCTCCGGGATAACCTCGGCGGAAGAAACACCAACTGGCAAGTCTTCAGAAGGAGCAGCAGTCGGCAGACGTCGAGGTATGTCAACATTGGGGCAGACCCGCGCGATATACCCCTGGGCGTCACACCGGCGGCAAACGAAGAGAGGACAGTCCTTGTAGAGGTGAGAGTTAGACAGACACTTATTACAAACTTTGCCCTGTCGATCATGCCGAACGCGGTAGGAGCTTTCGAGCCCCATGACGTCGACCAAACGCACACTATAAGGTAAGCTAGAGACACCCTCGGGTAGCGAGACCTTCACCGATCGTTGCCCGTAATACTTGCCATTTATACGCTCCCAGGCCACCTCACTTTTTAAATCGCAATTGTAACTCAACAACTTTGCCTTTAAAACGTCATCCGACACAAACTCCGGGAGATCAAAAAATGTAGCAATGATCTCGCGACTCCCAACCTTACGCACCACGCAATCTTCCGCCTCTAGCCCATGACCTAATTCCGCGCAATTATCCGCATCTTCCGCAGAGACAAAAGTTACGAAAAATCCGCCTTTCGTACTCACCACCGACGAATAAGAATCCGAACCAAAAAACAAGGACAAAGCTTCTTCAATCTTCGAAACAACGCGCTCCTGACATTCCACAAAAACCGAACGTTTCAAAACTTCCATCGTGTTAGTAGATTAGTTGAAAAAATAACGGGACTCTGCCCGAGGCAGAGCCCAAAAAGCGAGAATCCGGACACAAAATATGCAGCAAAAAATAATTCACGCAAAGAAACGAATAAAAAACCCAAAAGGCCGAAAAAAAACTCGCGAACAAGAGGAAAAGCCGAGGACGGAGCCAGAGAAAAACGCGACCGCACCCGACGAAAACCAAAACGCGAATCCCCCTAAGCGAGTATCATACCCCTAAACCAACGGACCATGCATGTCATCGAAATATACTAAACTCATAGGCCTACCCTGTAATTAGTTTCATTTAAATAGTCACTAAATTACTTCTGCAAAAAGTCAGGTCAGTCCGGGATTTGAACCCGAGACCACTCGCACCCAAGTCGAGTATCATACCCCTAGACCAACGGGCCATGTATAACACTGAAACATGCTACACTCAAAGGCCTACCCCGCAGTTTCTCTCAGTTAAATAATCACTAAATTACTTCTGCAAAATTTCGGGTCCGGCCGGGATTTGAACCCGGGACCACTCGCACCCAAAGCGAGTATCATACCCCTAGACCAACGGACCATGCATGACACTGAAACATACTAAACTCATAGGCGTACTCTGTAATTACATGCATTTAAATAGTCACCAAATTACTTCCACAAAAAGTCGGGTCCGTCCGGAAGTTTGAACCCGGGACCATTCGCACCCTAAGCGAGTATCATACCCCTAGACCAACGGACCATGCATGACAGTGAAACATACTAAACTCATAGGCCTACCCTGTAATTAGTTGCATTTAAATAGTCAGTAAATTACTTCTGCAAAAACTCGAACCCGTCCGGGATTTGAACCCGCCAACACTCGCACCCAAAGCGAGTATCATACCCCTAGACCAACGAACCATGTATGACACTGAAACATGCTACACTCAAACCCCTGAAATTTAACTAGTTGAATTTAAATAGTCACTAAATTACTTCTGCAAAAAGTCGGGTCCGTCCGTGATTTGAACCCGGGACCATTCGCACCCAAAGCGAATATCATGCCCCTAGACCAACGGACCATGCATGACACTGAAACATACTAAACTCATAGGCGTACCCTGTAATTACATGCATTTAAATAGTCACAATATTACTTATGCCAAAAGTCGGGTCCGTCCGGGCTTTGAACCCGGGACCACTCGCACCCAAACCGAGTATCATACCCCTAGACCAACGAACCATGTATGACACTGAAACATGCTACACTAAAGGCCTACCCCACAGCCACTCTCATTTAAATAGTCACTAAATTACTTCTGCAAAAAGTCGGGTCCGTCCGGGATTTGAACCCGGGACCACTCACAGCAAAAGCGAGTATCATACCCCTAGACCAACGGACCATGTATGGCATTGAAACATGCTACACTCAAAGGCCTACCCCGCAGTTACTATCAATTAAATAGTCACTAAATTACTTCTGCAAAAAATCGGGTCCGTCCGGTATTTGAACGCGGGACCACTCGCACCCAAAGTGAGTATCATACCCCTAGACCAACGGACTATGTATGACATTGAAACATGCTACACTCAAACCCCTAAAATTTAACTAGTTGAATTTAAATAGTCACTAAACTACTTCTGCAAAAAGTCGGGTCCGTCCGTGATTTGAGCCCGGGACCATTCGCACTCTAAGAGAGTATCAGACCGCAAGACCAACGGATCATGTATGACACTGAAACATGCTAAACTCAAAGGCCAACCCTGAATATGTGGTTAAAAAAAAAATAGTTTATTTTATAAAAAATAAAGTTGCTAAGGGTGGTTTTCATTTATATAAAATTAATCAGCCCTTTTGACAAAAAACTGGAAAATTCCCATAGAAATAACATGGGATTTTTTTAAAAAAAGGCCAAATTGTGGAACGTATACTACAAAAACTATACATTTCTTAGGATTGAAAACGCTTTTAAATGAACGTATGATCTTTATATTAGGTCCTTTTCACAAAAATTAAGCTTAAGTATGTTTTGATTTAATTTTTCAAAAATACCTCGATTTGCGATTTTTTCAATGCTACACCGTTTTATTAGAAATTGACAACACATTCGAAACTCGCCTTTATTAGCGTTTAGTGGTTGAATATAAAACTTGGTGTGATTCTATTTCAAGTTTAACGGATGAAATGCTCTATTGAAGTTAAAATATCTTGAATAGTTAGCGAGTCCATAAGCTCGTTTCAAATCTAATTTATGACATCTCTGAATTCTGTTAGTGCAAAAGTCTATGACTAATTAAGCTAGATTAGCGATAACAGCTAATTAAGCTAGACTAGCGACAACAATTAATTAAGCTAGATTAGCGATTACAGCTAATTAAGCTAGATTAGCGATTACAGCTAATTAAGCTAGATTAGCGATTAAAGCTAATTAAGCCAGATTAGCGATTACAGCTAATTAAGCCAGATTAGCGATAAAAGCTAATTAAGCTAGATTAGCGATTACAGCTAATTAAGCTAGATTAGCGATTAAAGCTTATTAAGCCAGATTAGCGATTACAGCTAATTAAGCCAGATTAGCGATAACAGCTAATTAAGCTAGGTTAGCGATAACAGCTTATTAAGGTAGATTAGCGATAACAGCTAATTAAGCTAGATTAGCGATAACAGCTAATTAAGCTAGACTAGCGACAACAATTAATTAAGCTAGATTAGCGATTACAGCTAATTAAGCTAGATTAGCGATTACAGCTAATTAAGCTAGATTAGCGATTAAAGCTAATTAAGCCAGATTAGCGATTACAGCTAATTAAGCCAGATTAGCGATAACAGCTAATTAAGCTAGATTAGCGATTACAGCTAATTAAGCTAGATTAGCGATTAAAGCTAATTAAGCTAGACTAGCGACAACAATTAATTAAGCTAGATTAGCGATTAAAGCTAATTAAGCTAGACTAGCGACAACAATTAATTAAGCTAGATTAGCGATTACAGCTAATTAAGCTAGATTAGCGATTAAACCTAATTAAGCCAGATTAGCGATTACAGCTTATTAAGTCAGATTAGCGATTACAGCCAATTAAGCCAGATTAGCGATTACAGCTAATTAAGCTAGGTATGACATATGTCGGTGCACAACTATATGACATGTGTCGGCGCACAACTATATGACATGTGTCGTTGCACAACTATATGACATGTGTCGGCGCACATGTCTTCGGTATCTGTTAAGTTAAATTAATCTGTAAACAGGTCTGCGGAATCTTTTTGCGCACAGGTCTAAAAATCGTTGTGTTTACAGGTCAACGGATTCTTTTTGAGCATAGGTCTACAGAATATTTTTGTGTAATGGTCCATTTTTTGGTAAAACTACGGCTTCCTCTATGATTTGCATATGAAAATGACGGTAAAGCAGTTTAATTTTCAATGGGCGTCGATTAGTCTAGCAGTCTGAATTGACAGTTCTATAATAGATTTATTTTAGTTCAAACGCGTTAACTAACGCATGCGCATCGCCCTAATACATTTTTTCTCCTGAGGTTTTTATACAATTTTAATTAATATTAAGACTGAAGTAACAGATATTAATAAAAACTGTCATTGTAAACAAAGACGCGAAAAAGTGAAAGATAAGTGTAGAACATGAATTGTCTGAAGTAACAGATATTCAAATTTTCTCTTTTGAAGACATGATTATAAAACATCAATTATTTGAAAAAATTCTTATCTTTGTTTTTTTTCACCAAATTTCATTTTCCCAAAAATATTTTTCAACCTTATTTACACAAGTATTTGCTCTCAATATTAGATCTAGAAAAAAGAGTATCAACAAGATTTTTTTAAGGGATAATAGGGTAATCTTCCACTAACATTTGTTTCTATGTGGTTCAAATGCTCGGTAATCTTAATAATCGAGCTTTTAAATTTTTACATTTTAAAATCGGAAATATTGAGAGGCGGATAATAACCTAGGCAGTTTGGCTGTGATGTAGTTATTTAATTCGAAAAGATCTGTAGATTTGTCGTGATCTGTTGAAGCTATACAACAAGTAAATTTTTAAGATTTGAAAATATTAAAATTAACTAACATGTTTTGTTAAATTTTCATACGGTTTTTATTTTATCAGCTATAAACGATTTTCTGTCTATTTATTCTCTTTGCAGGGCCGAATACTCAACCTCACTCTAAATTTTTGAGAGAAAATGAAATGAAAACGCTTACGATTTTTAAAATAATGCTCATGAATCATTGAATCATGATAAAATATTTTTACTTAAGTAATTTTAGTGAAAAAAACTAAGATAATAATTTTTTTCAAATAATTGATGTTTTATAATCATGCCTTAAAAAAAATTTGAATATCTGTTTCTTCAGACAATTCATGTTCTACACTTATCTTTTACTTTTTCGCGTCTTTGTCTACAATGACAGTTTTTATTAATTTTTCTTAGAGCTGAACCACAGTCCACTCGATCACGCAAGTATATTTAGTTTTAGTAAAGTTATTCAAAATAACTTTTAACCAAGAATTTCTTTTCAGATGGCCTATGTTCAATTTATGGAAACAGATATGTCCTTACAGGAAAAAATGGCACTTGAGAGCTATTTACTCCTGGCACTGCCGCAACTATCAAAAAATCCGACAACACTCGCTAAGCTTCTCGAGCGTGTAATATCTCTGGGTGTTGAAAAGCCGTCCGACCTCAACCTCATCAGGCAAGAAGATATAGACCAATCCATTTTAAAGCCAATTAAAATACGTTTACTTCAACAATATGTCGAGAGAAATTCTGAAGTTACTAGCAAAAGGATTCGACCAGTGCCCTGGTCGACAAGCAAGTTGGCGAATCATCCAGAGAAGGAACAAACATTTCCTGTTTTACCCCGCAAAATCCTTTGTGTTTCGTAATTTTATTTATTTTACCAATAACGGATTTAGGATATCATAAGAACGTCGAAACGTAACATTAAAAACAGGTACCATGAAGTCCTACTTGTCTTGAAAATAAATTTTTCTTCCCTCCGTCGAAAATAATGCTAATCTGCTTTCAGATCTCGAAAAATCCCAGCGCTTCGCCAGTAAATTCCCAAAAAATAGGCTCCGCCCTAACATTAAGAAAAGTATAACTTCATGGCGCCAGCGTTGCATGCTCGGCGTTCCTGAATCCGTTCTTGATTTTACATTATATTTTTGGGTATGCCCAATAGACGGTTAAAAAAATTCTTATCCAATGCTTCAAACAACGAGCAAGTTTTCTCGTGTATCGAGATTCGAAGCTTTTAGTTTGCAGAATAATCGCGTGCAAAGTTTCGTATCCCGTTCCACGAGAAAATACTTAATCTTAGTAGAAACTTTGCACGGTGTTAAAACGTTTATACAAGAGCGTTTATTTCAGGACTATATGTTACGTTCGTAACACGTTTGAGAATAGTGTTCAATTGACCGGTAGTTTAGAGTTATTACTGTATGTTTTGGCAACGGTGTTAAAACGTTTATACAAGAGCGTTTATTTCAGGACTATATGTTACGTTCGTAACACGTTTAAGAATAGTGTTCAACTGGCCGTTAGTTTAGCGTTATTACTGTATGTTTTGGCAACGGTGTTAAACGTTTATAGAAAGTGATAACAAAAGCGTTTATTTCAAGTCTACATGTTTCGTTTGCAACACGTTTGAAAATGGTGTTCAATTGGCCGTTAGTTTAGCGTTATTACTGTATGTTTTGGCAACGGTGTTAAAACGTTTATACAAGAGCATTCATTTCAGGACTATATGTTACGTTCGTAACACGTTTCAGTAAAGCGTTCAATTGACCGTTAGTTTAGCGTTATTACTGTATATTTGGGCAACGTTGTTAAAACAATTATACAAAGTGATAACTAATACGTTTATTTTAGGTTAAAATCACATTTCGAAATGGTGTTATGTCTGTTGCGTTTTTGATGTAAGTTTCGAGAAAGTTGTAAACACATTTATACAAAAGCTTTATTTTCAAGTCTTTATAAGAAGTTCGTTCACAACACGTGTGAAAATGGTTTTAAATGACCCTTAATTTTGCATTATTACTGTACGTTTCGGAAACGTTGATATTTCGTACATGTCTTGCGTCATAAAAAGCTATAATCAATCGTTATCACGTCTACGAGTTTCGATGACGTCAAGGAGGTATTTTACTGGACGTGTCTCTGTCCTCGCGTTCGCAGGCTAAAAATACCACATACACACCAATCAGTTCGCATTGGCTTCAAACACCACCTTGAGCTGGTCTTTCGTCTATACAGCATAGACACCAATCTGCAACATTACCTTGTCGTTAGGGTTAAAACGTACGAAGGGAGCGTTTATAGTTACGAGAAACGTCTAGCCCCAGATGGCAGGGCTTTCACCAAATGTTCACGCAATTGCATTTTTTTTACCCGCTTATATAGGAATCAATCTCCTTATATACCCTAAATTTACAAAAATTCTTAAAAAGGTGTTCACTAGAAGTCAAACATTAAAAATAGCTATGTTTAAAATGATTTTAGGAATAAAGTTTCATAAATCGACTTAACTATAATTAAGGTAAAATAGTGACGATAAAAATAAATAATTAGGGTTATATGAATGATATAAATTAAGAAAAACGTCTTTCATCGGAAAGACATCTGTCAAATATGTATAACGAGTAATGACGTTGGAACTCTACGCATTTCATAGTTCATATGAAGCGAGTAATTAAGACGTTTTCCCATTGAAATACTAATCATGGGAACTCTATTCAAAGTTGGTAAGGGACTTATGACATTGTTGAGAAGTCGATTTAGGATAGAGACGGTTGGTTTTTCAAAATAATCAACGAAAGCCCTAGTAGGAATTAGAGCTTATTTAAAAAACTGTTGACATGTAATGCATAGGCCTGAGCTATAAATTTTTATAATTGTAAGAAGTTTTCAGTTTCTACTCCTCGGTTAATACTCCCTTATTGCTTTTTTCCCTTGTATTGTAATTTTTTCGTTTTTGCTAAATATAAGATGAAAATATGGTAAATATGTTTCGGCATTACGATTCGTTTCGTAGTTGTATAGCTATAAAGCTATGTTTCGTTTCAAAACTCCAAAAAATCGTTTAATTTTAATATTTCAAAAGCCTTGTTATCTTTTGATTTAGCTATACTACATTTATACATAACAGCTGAAAACTAGGCTTTGTATTAGTCCTATCCGAGCTGTGATATTGGTTCGGATTGCATCTATAAATGAAAATGCCGAAGCTAATTCTGGCAATGTTCCGGTTCCACTATGAAAACACGAGTTAAATAATTACACACGTGCTATTAACTAATTACCACGTTCAACTAACTTATTGCACACGTTCAATTAACTTATTACAAACGTCTAATTAAATAAATTTACACGTTCAATTAACTTATTATAAACATTTAATTAAACAAATTTACACGTTCAATTAACTTATTTCACACGTTCAATTAACTTATTTCACACGTTCAATTATTGTCTTTAACATTTTTAATTAACGTCTTATCACACGTAAAATTAAACTATTTCGCACGCTCAAATATCTTATTAGACGCCTTCAGTTCACGAATTTCACACTTGAAATGGCTTATTAAACGCGTTCAATTTATTTAAAACACAGGTTCAATTAACTTATTAAACACGTGTAATTTATTTAAAACACAGGTTCAATTAACTTATTAAACACGTGTAATTTACTTATTAAACACGTGTAATTTACTTATTAAACACGTGTAATTTACTTATTAAACACGTGTAATTTACTTATTAAACACGTGTAATTTACTTATTAAACACGTGTAATTTACTTATTACTGTTTACAATTATCTACTTCGAAAATAATATAACCTTTCTCGAATTATAATATGCCTTTTCCAAAATATTACTATTTACAAGTATCTTTTTCCGAAATAAAATAACATTTCTCGAGTTATAATATGCCTTTCCAAAAAATAACTGTTTACAATTATCTACTTTCAAATAAATAAAACAACCTTTCTCGAGTTATATTATGCCTTTTCCAAAATATTACTGTTTACAATCATCTTCTTCCGGAATAAAATAACCTTTCTCGAATTATAATATGCCTTTTCCAAAATATTACTGTTTACAAATATCTACTTCTGAAATAAAATAAACTTTCTCGAATATTAATATGCCTTTTCCAAATTATTGTAAACTGATAACAGCCTGAAGAATAGTACATAATTAAAATGTACTTTTAAACTCAAATCATAAACACGATCCGTTAGTAGGTCACATTACTGACTAAATGATCACAGAAAAAGGTAGTTTTTGAAACCAATGAATACAATTGTATTGTTAAGAAATGCTCAAAACTCAACACCAACACTGCTATTTCCCAAAACAGCAGCCGCTATTTCTAAAACAGCAGTTTTGAAAAACTCCGCTTTTTTTTGGAATCGCGGTTGCTATTTCGATAACTGCGCATATCAGGTACACCCATATTAGGTAGTGGGAAGACGGCTTTTTTACCGCAAATCCTTAGGCCTTTATAAATTCAGGGCCAAAAGCAGGGATAAGGGAGGTGAGATGGATTGAAAATACTGACGAGCGAGATGCGGCACCGTAACTCTCCCAGTGTACCTCGCGCACGCCACCACCCTTCGGAAGAGCTAGGCAATAGAGTAATATCGGTTACGGGGAGGGTGACATTAAACTCCGCCCATTCGCCCTTTTGGAGGCAGAATTTAACATGAGCTCTATAGCCACCAGAAGGTGATTCCATCTGTTGGCTTGTTAATTTCATTGGCTGAAAAACCAATGACGTCTCACCCCCATCAGCAAATATAACTCTATTGTTAAATGCTGCCGAGTAGCGCCATTCTATTTCTATGAGTACTCAACGGGAGAGCATTCGGACCGTTCGCCCTAGAAAATTTCCGTAGAAAGTTTCTCTCGCTTTAGTGACGTCGTAGTGTTCCACTATTTCGGGGAGAAGAACCTGAGAGGAGACTTATACTATTTTTAAACTCGTCTGTCTTCTTGGACTTTTAGTTTTTTTCATTATATATATATATATATATATATATATATATATATATATATATATATATATATATATTATATTATTATTATTATTATTATTATTATTATTATTATTATTATTATTGATATTATTTGCTTAAGTGAAACCTGGTTTGGTGCCGCTCAATTCAATTGTGACTACTTTCCAAACTCATATTCTATTTACCGAGCAGATCGAGCCGACCCTGATTTTAAGGGCGTTAGAGGAGGAGGAGCCTTGATTGCTGTGAAAAAGTCATTTCGGAGTTTTCGACGCAGTGATCTCGAGGCCACTGAGGAGTGTGTACTGGTTGAGATCAAGAATTGCTCTGGAGACTCTCTATTGATTGGTAACGGATATTTCAAACCATCTTACCGTGATCAACAGTACCAGCTCTTCAGTGATCGGTTAGTTCAGACTCTTCATGATTTCACTGGCGATATTGTCCTCCTGGGTGATTTTAATCTACCAGGGGTTGATTGGCAAACTTATGGAACGCAAGGGTGCTCCTCCTTTACAAAATCAAAAGCTCTTCATATATTCGAACTGTGCTTTTCTCTCAACCTTAATCAGATTAACATTCCTACGAACAATTTAAATTTGTTAGATCTTTGTTTAACTAACGTGAATGGTCTAACACTTGAACCTTTACCCGACTCGTTTGTTAAGGTGGACCACTTTCACCCTCCTTTCCAAACCAATTACGCTATGCGAGGAACACCCAATATAAATATTGCACCACCAACCTTTAATTATTTACGCGGCGATTACCATTCCCTCTACACCATGGTTCGGGACTACGATTGGTCCGTGTTATTTGAGTCGCGCGACGTTAATTTTTGCGTCGAGCAACTCACTGGCACTCTTCAGAATGCCATGGCACGCAACATCCCAAAACGCTCTTCACGGACCAGTAGCAAATTCCCCATATGGTACTCTCCTGACCTCAGGATGGCCATTACTAGGAAAAAATACTATTTTAAAAAGCACAAACGAACTGGGGCTCTCGCGGACTTTATTGAGTTTAAGCGACTGCGCGCGCTTGTCAGGCGTTTGACCGTCCGTGATAGAAAGGCGGAGACTTCTCGAGTCTGCGCCGACGCCCGGAGTCACCCCAAGAAATTTTGGAGCTTTGTTAATGGCAATCTAGGTGAAGGATCTAAACCAATTATATTGAAAGTATCAGATAACTTAATTACGACCGCCGAGAATTTGGCTAAACATTTTGGTCCTCATTTTGCTTCCATATCAGTAGATGGAACCGACTCTAATTTACCCTGCGGGCTTGATTACCCTGGGGTCGACTCCGTCCGTTATTGTTCACAAATAATTCCATCTGCTGATATTCTCAATGCTATTCGCCAATTACCCGTCAAATTTTCCACCGGAGTGGATGGTATCCCCGCGTTTATAATAATTATAGATTGTAGAAGATAATGCGGAAATTGAAGCCTTTGCCGATGATAATAAGCTCTTTAAGGAAATAAGATCGATCAAGGATTGTGAGTCCCTAAACAAAGAACTTCAGAAAGTGAACGACTGGGGGATTAATAACAAGCTTCCCCTAAACACCCTGAAGACATTTGTCATCAGTTACAGCCGGAAAACTAATACTATACTTTACAAATATAATATCTCTGGAGAAATAATCCAACGGACCAGCACTATCACAGACTTAGGAATCGTAATGGACGCCAAACTTTACTTACAATCTCACATAGAATCGAATAGGTCAAACTGCCTTCGTAGACTGTATAAAATTTTAAGAATAGCTAGAAATCTTAAGAGTCCGAGGGTATTTATTCGGTTATATGTAGCCATAGTTAGAACCAAACTGGAATATGGAAATCTTATCTGGGGTGGCAGCTCAGAAACGAACATTAAAAATGCTGAACGCATACAGAGAAAATTTGTAGAACTGTACCAAACATATTTCTCTAAAAACAAAACTTATGGCTATGAAAATGCTTTACGCCAGTTAAATTTAAGTAAAATAATAGACCGACTAGAACTTGCTGAAATTAAATTCATTCAAAATATACTCAAAAACAACATTGATTGTCGCGATTCTCTCGAACAAATAAACATAAGAATTCCTACAAATAATACAAGGTGTAAAGATATTTTCTACTATAAAGGAGAGCCACGACTAAATACAATAATGCGAATGCAAAAAACATGCAATAAATATAAAACAATTATAGACGTTTTTGATCGTGGTAAAATTGAACTAAAATTATTTAAATCGTTCTAGAACACCTTAAAACAATGAGCAAGTGTCTGTTTTTATCAGTTATACTGGAGCAATTGAACAAGACAGGGCAAATAAATTGCCGACGATGATTTTAAATTATTATTTTGTAAATACAATTTTATTCCTGAAATTTTCTTTTATTAATATAACATGACAAAACTTCTTTTTTTTTCTCATCTCTGCCACATTGTGAAAAGTACAACTATGTATGTTATGTGACAGAGCAATAAACATGATTTGAATTGAATTATTATTATTATTATTATTATTATTATTATTATTATTATTATTATTATTATTATTATTATTATAGATATTAGCAGACGACGCGTGGAGTATAAGTTCGCCGCTTCGCTCGCGCTCCGGTTTTTGCTCATAATTTACAGTCCCTTAATAGTTCTGTATCCGCTTTTTTGCACCTAACGACTTATAACGACTTCCATTAACGGTAATTAAAATTAATCTTCACTTAATTAAACTTTTATTCGTGTTTTCGCAGTCTTTCAAAATCTTCTCGCGGCAGCGGTTTGCCATAGTCGCGCCGTTAGTAGCACCGTTTGTTCCGCCGGACTTATGATGCAGAATTTGCTATAACTGTCTACCAGACCTACTTCAACAATAGCTAATTCTACTCGAAACGTCTGCTTCTTTCGGTTTGAGCCACTTGGGCTCGATTTTTATTAATTTTACCGATGGCTCCGGCTAAGGACTCATGCATTAGCTGCGATAAACCCATATATGGCAAGCAGGCTATTGAGGTCTGCTATAGTGGCTGCGGAAGGCGTGCACATAAATCTTGCAACGGGGACTCTTTTACCTGCACGAACTGTAAGCCTTCTAATCGTTTATCGCGCAGTCGACAACAGTCTCGCACGTCACTCAGCTCTATATCTGAGCAAACCAACCTCTCATCAGCTTCTAACGACGACATCAGCGACTTTAAGCTCGGTTCTAAACAACCCTGCTCACACTGCACATGCACTTCCGTTGACGATATCAATGACGTACTCACTAACCTGCTCCGCCCGGACAGCCTAACTCGGGAACCGAACTCTATTTTAGACAAAATGCTTCAGAAATTGGACGCCCTCGAAACATTGGTGCTGACTTTAGATTCACAGGTCACAGAATTAACAAGCTCTAATAAACAGCTGCGGAAGGAGCTTTCTGAGCTACGTGAATCTGCTTCCACTTCTACTATCCGGAGTGACACTGCGCCGACGCTCCCTCAGGGGCGTTCCTACACTGCAGCCGCCACACATTTCCCTATGCTTGGATTGCTTCCACCCTCTACATCAGCAACTTCGGGGCCACCACGACCACAGTCCATGGTTCTACCACCTACATCTCAGCCACAACAGCGCGTCCGCAAGCCAACAAAATCGGGATCAGCGGTAAACTCTAAAATAAAAACTGCGAGTAGACAGCCTCAACGACAACGCAAGGCCCTATTCGTTAGCTGGCTCGACCCTACTCTGCTTTCTTCTGACTTGTGTAAAACACTTGTTGAGGACGAGGGAATTCAGTCGGCTATGTGCGTCCGTCTGCGGCCGAAAAATCCCAACGCCTCTCACTCCTCTTTTTATGTTACCTGTTCAGACGAAGATGAGTTCTCCCGACTCTCTGATCCTGATATCTGGCCTGTGGATTGTATAATCGCAGACTTTGGTGGGCCACTCCGTGATGCGTACAAGCACAGTAGTGAGCTCCCTCCGTCGTCTCCAACGATCCAGCAATAATGACATTGTCGATTGCCTACCAGAACGTCCGCGGCTTAAGAACCAAGGCTAGTGAATTTATGGATAATGCGATTTCTCTTGACTTTGACATTATATGTTTAACAGAGACATGGTTTAACCATGAACACTTTAATGCCAACTATTTTCCTGATACTTATATTGTATATAGAGCAGATAGACCGGATCTTGAATATAAAAACGTTCGGGGTGGTGGCGCCTTAATTGCCGTTAAGAAGTCACTAGTTAGTATAAGGCGGCATGATCTTGAGGGCGTCGCGGAATGCGTCTTTGCGCAAGTTAAGTTGCGCTCCGACGAGTTCCTCTTGATCGGTACGGTCTATTTTCCCCCATCGGCCAATGACGCTAATTACTCCACGTTTAGGCAACGACTTCTCCAGGACTTACCAGACCAGGATACTAATTTATTGCTTCTTGGTGACTATAATTTACCTGGTGTGCACTGGGCGACTAACGACACTCTGGGCTGCACCACCCCTACTGTAAATAAGGCGCGTCACATATTTGAAATATGTTACTATTATAACCTCAGGCAATTTAACGAGTTAAAGAACTCTTGTGATAATATTTTGGACTTATGCCTAGCCAATGTTAATAACTTAGATATTTTATCATTGTGTGATCCTTTTGTTGCCCCGGATGCCTATCATCCTCCCTTTCTGGTAGAGTATGCGATTCCGTCATGTCCTCAGCCTAACAAGCCGGAAAAATTTTATAAGTTTACGAAAGGGAACTATTACCAACTCTACACCACTTTGCGCGATTCCAATTGGCTGACCATTTTAAATTCCCAGGATGTTAATTTTTGCGCTACCATATTAACACGTTATTTAAAGTGCGCTATGGATGCTGCCATACCTATGCAGATTGGTAATAGTTCGTCTGCGTTTCCTAAGTGGTATTCCTCTGAATTGCGTTCTGCTATACGTAGAAAGAAGTACTACTTTGGAAAATATAAGCGTTCTGCTTTCCTACCTGATTTTATAAATTATAAAAAACAAAGGGCTTTAGTTAGACGATTTGCAAAGCGTGACAGAAATATTGAGAGTAAACGTGTTTGTGAGGAAGCATTGGCCCACCCTAAGAAATTTTGGAGTTTCGTCAATGGGAACATTAAGAATAAGACGCATCATATCTCCCTCAAGATTAATAACGAAATGATTACTGACACAGACAGACTTGCCACTCATTTCGGTGATCATTTCTCGCGTATTTCAATTGATAACACGCCTTCCCATGATCGTTACATTTATGACTCGTCCAATACTGAACATCACCCGTTGTCCTCAATTATTTTCACACAAAATGACATCTACAAAGCAATCTTAAAGCTGCCCAATAAGTTGTCTACAGGTACAGATAGGATACCGGCTTTTATTATAAAGGGTTGCGGCGACATATTACTGCCAGCACTTGCTCATATTTATAATTTATCGTTAAGTACAAAGATCTTTCCCACTATTTGGAAACAAGCGGTGGTTTCCCCCATTTATAAATCGGGCTCTGCATGCGACGTTAAAAATTATCGTCCAATTTCTCTCTTATGCACCCTTGCTAAATTATTTGACATGCTCGTACATGCTAAACTGCAAGTGTGGTTCAGTGCTTTTCCATTTGAAAGTCAACATGGCTTTGTACCGGGTAGGAGTGTGGACACGAATCATGCTGTGTTCATGAATTACGTAGCCCCATTGGTGGAAAATCGTGGCCAGGTCGACGTCATCTATCTCGACCTGGCTAAAGCTTTCGACCGTGTTTCGCATCCTTATCTATTGGATAAGATGCGAATCTTGGGAGTAGGCAGTGAACTTATTGGGTGGTTTCGCTCATACTTGAGTGAGCGAACTAACATGATTAAATGTAATGGTGTCTTAAGCTCTTTTACTTACCCTATAACTTGCGGTGTGCCACAGGGTTCATCCTTGGGCCCTTTATTGTTCAATATATATATATATATATGACCTACAATATTCAGTTAAATCCTCCATGCTAATCGCGTTCGCGGATGACCATAAAATCTGTAAAACTATTAACTCTCGCGAAGATTGCACTAAACTCCAAAGTGATTTGCACGCTATTGCTTTATGGTGTGACGCCAATAACCTGCCAATTAACCCTACCAAATCGACTCAGGTAACCTTCACGAGGAGAGTGGGCAGAGAAATCTGTAATACATACACCATTGCAAATACTACTATCCCTCAAAAATTACAGGTGAATGATCTTGGCGTTAATTTTGATCGTGCCTTGCTTTTTCATGAGCACGTGGCGATTACAGTTAATCGCTGTCGCCGAACTTTAGGCGTTTCCTTAAAACTATGTCGATCTCTAAGATCGTTAAAACATTTTAAACTGCTCTACCTCAGTCTAGTACGTTCTCGACTTGTTTACGGTTCCTTGGCATGGAGTGGCTGTAGTTCCTATTTACGACAAAGAGTAGAATCGGTACAACGGAAATTTATATTATACACCCATACGTTCTTCTTGCGAAATCTCGCTTACGATTATCAATTTTTACTAATTAGGCTTGGCCTTCCATCTTTAGCCCACTTACTTGAAATTATTGATATTAAATTTCTTTCAAAATTAATTAATAATAAGATTAAATTAAGCGACTTACTCGCAAAACTTAACTTTTTAATTCCAAATTCTCTCCGTCATACCGTGACTTTTTATGTACCTATGAAAGTTCTTAATCCAATTACTCGAATTCAGAAAACGTATAATAAATATTCCCAGACAATAGATATATTTTCCGTACCGATTAAAAATATACGCTAGTGCAAAGTTTATCTCAATCCCATGTATATATGTAAAAAGTGTATTTTCTGTAATTATATTGTATTGCTATCTTTTGATGTCTGTCTATATTCTCGTGAACTACTTGTATAGTTTTTTATATAGACATTAAAAATCTATTTCATTTCATTTCATTATTTATATATACGATCTACAATTTCAAATCAGTTACTCTAAATTACTTCAATTCGCCGATGACAATAAACTCTGTAAAGAAATTAATACCCCACTAGATGGGCAGTTGCTACAAAGGGACCTTGACTCTCTTGAATCGTGGTGTGTTCGTAACAACCTCCCAATAAATCCATCCAAATCAGTTCATGTTTCCTTCACTAGACGTTTTTCTCGAAAGATAAAAACTTCATTCAAGCTACTAAACTCCATTATTCCGCAAAAATTTACAATTAAAGATTTAGGCACAATTTTTGATAGCCGTCTATTATTTATCGAAGAGATATCTCGTACCGTCAGCAACTGTCGGCGCACTCTTGCGGTGGCCCTTAAAATTGCAAGAAAATTAAATTCCTTGTGGCATTTTAGACTTCTCTACCTCAGTTTGATAAGGACCCGCTTAATATTTGGATGGGTTGCTTGGGGCGGATGTAGTAATTACCTCCTTGATCGTATTGAGGGGGTGCAGAAGAAATTCGTGTCCTTTTCTCATACCTATTTTCTCAAGAATATAGAATATAACTACGAATCTCTTCTAGAAATACTTGATCTCCCCAAAATAATGCATGTTCGGAAGATTAATGAAGTTAAATTTGTATACAAACTACTACATAATATAATCCCACTCCCGAATTTGTTGTCAAAATTAAATATTCTCGTGCCGCGAACGCTTATTAGAGGTGACCCTTCCACATTCTATGTTAAACCTGGTGATTTAACACCGATATACAGAATGCAGAAATCCTGTAATATTTTTACCAAACAATTTGATATATTTTCCGTGAAACTTCAGGACATTAATTACTTAGCACGTATATAAATAGTTCAATACTATTACACTCAGTCAAAATTCCCTGTTTATTTGTACTTCACTGCGTATTACGCCCTTACATTGATGTATTTTTTCTTTTCCTTTTGCCATTATGTGTGTAATCTCGCAAGTCGCTTGTGACTTTTTTTACGCACAATAAACTACCATTCATTCATTCATTCATTCATTATATTATTATTATTATTATTATTATTATTATTAATCAGACGACGCGTTGAGTCTAAGTTCGCCGCTTCGCTCGCACTCCGGTTTTTGCTCTTGATTTTCGGTTCGTTCTTCGTTCTGACTCCATTTTTGTGCCCATAACGACTACTAACGTCTTCCGGTTCCGGTAATTAAACTTAATTTTCAGTATTTTATACTATATTTCGAGTTTTCGCTGTTTTTTGATCATACCTACTGGCGGCGGTTTGCCATACCTTGTGGTAAAGCTCGTATCGTGTGTTCCGCGGGACTCCTCACGGGACTTTTTCTATAACTGTGTTCGAGACCTTGCTAACTATACCTCCACTTTCATGTTTTCGCTGTCGTTCTTTGAATTTCGTCGTGTATTTTCTTAATGCCGGCTGCGACTGTCAAATGCTTTGTTTGTAACGACTTTCTTTGGGGAAGACAACCACGAGCGACTTGTTCAGATACCTGTGCGACCAAATTACATAAGGCGTGCTTTACGTCTCCGTCGGCTTGCCCCAGTTGTAAACCGGGAAGTATGACCCCTAAGAAGAATAAGAAAAAGGATTCTCTTTCTGCGCCAAAACGTACCTCCACCAATGGTGGTACCTTGGACAATTCTCTTACTCCACTGACCCTTGACGACGTTCATAAAGCCATGCACGAGATTTTAATGGTCGATAGCCTGACTAGAGACGAGCACTCTGTAGTCGACGTTATTCTCAAAAGGCTCGACTCTTTAGAAACTCACATTGTCACTTTGGAATCTAAAATCAACTCACTTGAAACCGACAAGGGTTACCTGGAAAAAGAAAACCGAGAACTTAAAGAAGCACTCCAACTCCACCAAGCGTCTGCTCCCCGCTCCAGAGAACTACTACGTGGTGACCCTTGTCTCACCACACCATGGTGTACTGGCCCATTACTAGCCAAACCTTTGCTCAGAGGGCCACCACCACCGCTCCTTTCCCACGCACTGGCCCCCCGACCTCCGTCCACTACACCTGGCGCCACTGCCAAAGTTCGCCAGCCGGTTCAGTCGGGTGCAGCCGCCACATCACGAATTAAAACCGCCCCCAAGAGACGCACAAGCCCACCCAAAGGCCTCTTCGTCCCTAAGCTCGGATGAACTGCGCGACACCTTAAACGAGGTGGCCCAAATTACTACTGCTCACTGCATTAGGCTACGTACCAAAAGCCCGAATGCCACCCACTCCTCCTTTTACGTCACGTGCACTGATCAATCGGATTTCGAGAAAATAAGCGACCCTGCCATCTGGCCCGTGGACTGCATTATGGCCCCCTTCAACGGAGTCCCCCGACCGGAACACAGACACACCACTGAACTTACCGAGACTCCTACGCCAACTGCAACCGACCAATGAATACCTTAAACTTTGCCAATCCCAAGTTCAATTCACTGTCTATTGCTTACCAAAATGTTAGGGGTTTACGGACTAAATCGATGGAATTTTATAACAATGTCGTGGAACTAGATCTTGATATTATTTGCTTAAGTGAAACCTGGTTTGGTGCCGCTCAATTCAATTGTGACTACTTTCCTAACTCATATTCTATTTACCGAGCAGATCGGGCCGACCCTGATTTTAAGGGCGTTAGAGGAGGAGGAGCCTTGATTGCTGTGAAAAAGTCATTTCGGAGTTTTCGACGCAGTGATCTCGAGGCCACTGAGGAGTGTGTACTGGTTGAGATCAAGAATTGCTCTGGAGACTCTCTATTGATTGGTAACGGATATTTCAAACCATCTTACCGTGATCAACAGTACCAGCTCTTCAGTGATCGGTTAGTTCAGACTCTTCATGATTTCACTGGCGATATTGCCCTCCTGGGTGACTTTAATCTACCAGGGGTTGATTGGCAAAGTTATGGAACTCAAGGGGGCTCCTCCTTTACAAAATCAAAAGCCCTTCATATATTCGAACTGTGCTTTTCTCTCAACCTTAATCAGATTAACATTCCTACGAACAATTTAAATTTGTTAGATCTTTGTTTAACTAACGTGAATGGTCTAACACTTGAACCTTTACCCGACTCGTTTGTTAAGGTGGACCACTTTCACCCTCCTTTCCAAACCAATTACGCTATGCGAGGAACACCCAATATAAATATTGCACCACCAACCTTTAATTATTTACGCGGCGATTACCATTCCCTCTACACCATGGTTCGGGACTACGATTGGTCCGTGTTATTTGAGTCGCGCGACGTTAATTTTTGCGTCGAGCAACTCACTGGCACTCTTCAGAATGCCATGGCACGCAACATCCCAAAACGCTCTTCACGGACCAGTAGCAAATTCCCCATATGGTACTCTCCTGACCTCAGGATGGCCATTACTAGGAAAAAATACTATTTTAAAAAGCACAAACGAACTGGGGCTCTCGCGGACTTTATTGAGTTTAAGCGACTGCGCGCGCTTGTCAGGCGTTTGACCGTCCGTGATAGAAAGGCGGAGACTTCTCGAGTCTGCGCCGACGCCCGGAGTCACCCCAAGAAATTTTGGAGCTTTGTTAATGGCAATCTAGGTGAAGGATCTAAACCAATTATATTGAAAGTATCAGATAACTTAATTACGACCGCCGAGAATTTGGCTACTTTCCCAAGGCTTTGGAAACGGGCGGTTATTGTGCCTATATACAAAAGTGGTCCCGCGCACGATATAAAAAACTACCGACCAATCTCCCTACTCTGTGTATTTGCCAAAGTCTTCGACAAATTAATGCACTCGTATCTTCAGGGTTGGTTCAAGGCATTTCCCAACGCCTGCCAACATGGCTTTCAAAAGAGCAAAAGTGTGGATACCAATCACGCTGAATTTATGCATCTGGTGGTTCCTGAAGTCGAGGGTCAGGGCCAGGTCGACGTTGTTTACCTCGACCTGGCCAAGGCCTTCGACAGAGTTTCTCACCCATATTTATTAGATAAACTTCAGGGTCTCGGAGCGGGTGGTTCACTACTTCATTGGTACCGTTCCTACCTTGCGGATCGCGTCAATGTCCTTAAATGTAACGGCTCCATGACTTCTACCACCTACAAACTTAACTGCGGCGTTCCCCAAGGTTCGTCGCTTGGACCGCTTTTATTCAACATTTACATTTACGACTTACAATTTTTGGTTAAATATTCGCACCTTTTTCAATTCGCTGACGATAACAAAGTTTGTAAAATCATTAACTCACCTCGCGATAGCGCGGAGTTACAATTGGACCTTGACGCAATCTCCAGTTGGTGTCTTCACCATAACATTCCAAGCAATCCTACAAAATCGGTGCATGTCACCTATACTAGAAGATTTTGCCGTGAGGTGCAATCAGTATATACCTTACACAATGCTGCCATTCCACAAAAGACTACCATTAAAGACCTTGGCGTTATATTCGATCGAAAACTTCTATTTCGAGAACATGTTAATTTAACGGTCAGTATGACTCGCCGCACATTGGCAGTTATACTCAAACTGGCGAGAAAGCTAGGTTCGCTCTCCCATTTTCGGCTTCTCTATCTAAGTCTGGTTCGGTCCCGCATCTTGTATGGTTGTCTCGTTTGGTCTGGCTGCAGTGTATACTTAAAAAATAGGATCGAGAGTATACAAAGAAAATTTATCCTCTATTGTCACACTTTCTATTTAAAAGATAATGTCTATGATTACCTCTCTTTATTGAAAATTGTAAAAATTGCCACTTTGGACCACATTTGTAAAATTCGTGATGTACAATTTGTATATAAGCTTGTTAATAATATAACTCCATCCCCCATTTTACTATCAAACCTCAACTTTTTAGTGGCAAAAATTCTACGTCACTGTGCCCTATTCTATAACTCAAGAAATAGCAGAAATCCCATTATAAGAATGCAGCAGTCCTGCAATCTCCTCAATGATAGATTTGACATTTTTTTCAGATAAGTTAAATACAATACGCTGATTTCTATTATGTTTCAATCTTTTACTTTCCATATATAAATCTTTAGTCATGTATAAATTATTAATCGGTTGTACATAATATTTTTGTAAATAATAATGTGTATTTTCTCGTGAACCACTACGGTTCTTTTTATGCACAATAAACAAGCTATTCATTAATTCATTATATTTTCGGTTTGAGCTTTTCGGGCTCGATTTCTTATATTTGTCCCGATGCCTGCGGCTAAGGACCCATGAATTAGCTGCGATAAACTCATTTATGGCAAGCAGGCTATTGCGGTCTGCTTTGGTGGCTGCGGAAGGCGTGCACATAAATCTTGCAACGGGGACTCTTTTACCTGCACGAACTGTAAGTCTTCTAATCGTTTATCGCGCAGTCGACAACAATCTCGCACGTCACTCAGCTCTTTATCTGAGCAAACCAACCTCTCATCTGCATCTAACGATGACATCAGCGACTCTAAGCTCGGTTCTAAACAACCCTGCTCACACTGCACATGCACTTCCGTTGACGATATCCATGACGTACTCACTAACCTGCTCCGCCCAGACAGCCTAACTCGGGAACCGAACTCTATTTTAGACAAAATGCTTCAGAAAATGGACGCCCTCGAAACATTGGTGCTGACTTTAGATTCACAGGTTACAGAATTAACGAGCTCTAATAAACAGCTGCGGAAGGAGCTTTCTGAGCTACGTGAATCTGCTTCCACTTCCACTATCCGGAGTGACACTGCGCCGACGCTCCCTCAGGGGCGTTCCTTCACCGCAGCCGCCACGCATTTCCCGATGCTTGGATTGCTTCCACCTTCTTCATCGGCAACGTCGGGGCTTCCACGACCACAATCCGTGGTTTTACCACCCTCATTGCCACAACAGTGCGTCCGCAAGCCGACTAAATCTGGATCTGCGGTTAACTCAAAAATAAAAACTGCGAGTAGACAGCCTCAACGTCAACGCAAGGCCCTATTCGTCAGCTGGCTCGACCCTGCTTTGCTCTCTTCTGACATGTGTAAAACACTTGTTGAGGACGAGGGAATTCAGTCGGCTATATGCGTTCGTCTGCGGCCGAAAAATCCCAACTCCTCTCACTCCTCTTTCTATGTTACCTGTTCAGACGAAGATGAGTTCTCCCGACTCTCTGATCCTGATATCTGGCCTGTGGATTGTATAATCGCAGACTTTGGTGGGCCACTCCGTGACGCGTACAAGCACAGTAGTGAGCCCCCTCCGTCGTCTCCAACGATCCAGCAATAATGACATTGTCGATTGCCTACCAGAACGTCCGCGGCTTAAGAACCAAGGCTAGAGAATTTATGGATAATGCGATTTCTCTTGACTTTGACATTATATGTTTAACAGAGACATGGTTTAACCATGAACACTTTAATGCCAACTATTTTCCTGATACTTATATTGTACATAGAGCAGATAGACCGGATCTTGAATATAAAAACGTTCGGGGTGGTGGCGCCTTAATTGCCGTTAAGAAGTCACTAGTTAGTATAAGGCGGCATGATCTTGAGGGCGTCGCGGAATGCGTCTTTGCACAAGTTAAATTGTGCTCCGACGAGTCCCTCTTGATCGGTACGGTCTATTTTCCCCCATCGGCCAATGACGCTAATTACTCCACGTTTCGGCAACGACTTCTCCAGGACTTACCAGACCAGGGTACTAATTTATTGCTTCTTGGTGACTATAATTTACCTGGTGTGCACTGGGCGACTCACGACACTCTGGGCTGCACCACTCCTACTGTAAATAAGGCGCGTCACATATTTGAAATATGTTACTATTATAACCTCAGGCAATTTAATGAGTTAAGGAACTCTTGTGATAATATTTTGGACTTATGCCTAGCCAATGTTAATAACTTAGATATTTCATCATTGTGTGATCCTTTTGTTGCCACGGATGCCTATCATCCTCCCTTTCTGGTAGAGTATGCGATTCCGTCATGTCCTCAGCCTAACACGCAGGAAAAATTTTATAAGTTCACGAAAGGGAACTATTACCAACTCTACACCACTCTGCGCGATTCCAATTGGCTGACCATTTTAAATTCCCGGGATGTTAATTTTTGCGCTACCATATTAACACGTTATTTAAAGTGCGCTATGGATGCTGCCATACCTATGCAGATTGGTAATAGTTCGTCTGCGTTTCCTAAGTGGTATTCCTCTGAATTGCGTTCTGCTATACGTAGAAAGAAGTACTACTTTGGAAAATATAAGCGTTCTGCTTTCCTACCTGATTTTATAAATTATAAAAAACAAAGGGCTTTAGTTAGACGATTTGCAAAGCGTGACAGAAATATTGAGAGTAAACGTGTTTGTGAGGAGGCATTGGCCCACCCTAAAAAATTTTGGAGTTTCGTCAATGGGAACATTAAGAATAAGACGCATCATATCTCCCTCAAGATTAATAACGAAATGATTACTGACACAGACATACTTGCCACTCATTTCGGTGATCATTTCTCACGTATTTCAATTGATAACACGCCTTCCCATGATCGTTACATTTATGACTCGTCCAATACCGAACATCGCCCGTTGTCCTCAATTATTTTCACACAAAATGACATCTACAAAGCAATCTTAAAACTGCCCAATAAGTTGTCTACAGGTACAGATAGGATACCGGCTTTTATTATAAAGGGTTGCGGCGACATATTACTGCCAGCACTTGCTCATATTTATAATTTATCGTTAAGTACAAAGATCTTTCCCACTATTTGGAAACAAGCGGTGGTTTCCCCCATTTATAAATCGGGCTCTACATGCGACGTTAAAAATTATCGTCCAATTTCTCTCTTATGCACCCTTGCTAAATTATTTGACATGCTCGTACATGCTAAACTGCAAGTGTGGTTCAGTGCTTTTCCCTTTGAAAGTCAACATGGCTTTGTACCGGGTAGGAGTGTGGACACGAATCATGCTGTGTTTATGAATTACGTGGCCCCATTGGTGGAAAATCGTGGCCAGATCGATGTCATCTATCTCGACCTGGCTAAAGCTTTCGACCGTGTTTCGCATCCTTATCTATTGGATAAGATGCGAATCTTGGGAGTAGGCAGTGAACTTATTGGGTGGTTTCGCTCATACTTGAGTGAGCGAACTAACATGATTAAATGTAATGGTGTCTTAAGCTCTTTTACTTACCCTATAACTTGCGGTGTGCCACAGGGTTCATCCTTGGGCCCTTTATTGTTCAATATATATATATATATATATGACCTACAATATTCAGTTAAATCCTCCATGCTAATCGCGTTCGCGGATGACCATAAAATCTGTAAAACTATTAACTCTCGCGAAGATTGCACTAAACTCCAAAGTGATTTGCACGCTATTGCTTTATGGTGTGACGCCAATAACCTGCCAATTAACCCTACCAAATCGACTCAGGTAACCTTCACGAGGAGAGTGGGCAGAGAAATCTGTAATACATACACCATTGCAAATACTACTATCCCTCAGAAATTACAGGTGAATGATCTTGGCGTTATTTTTGATCGTGCCTTGCTTTTTCGCGAGCAAGTGGCGATTACAGTTAATCGCTGTCGCCGAACTTTTAGCCCAGGACTTTTAGGGTTTGACCTAGAACATTTGAACATAAAGATGAAAATTGGTACATGTGTTATTTTCGACCCAACAAAAAATATACTAAAAGTCCCCTGCTGTAGAGCGCGAGCTTTCGCCGCCATCTTGGAAAATGGCCGCCGGGAATGCCAGCTACAATGTATTCCACATTCTCTCTTCAAAAATTATGAAAATTGGTACACATTATGACCGGGACCACATGAGCATCATAGAAAAATTTTACAGCTCTGTGTTTGATAGTTTGGTCGCCATATTGGAAAATAGCCGCCGTGAATGTTAGGTACAGTTATTTCACCATATTGTTGGAAAATTATGAAAATTGATTGATATTATAATCTCAGCTGTGTAAACCTCATAGTAGATTATTGAAGCCATTCATCAGATAGTTTGGCCGCCATGTTGGAAAATGGCCGCCGGGAATGTCATTTAGATACAGTATATTCTTCAAAAATTATGAAAATTGGTAATAATTATGTTGAAGACCGTCTTAACACCATCATATAATATTGAAGACGTGCTACTTATAGTTTGGACGAAATCTTGGAAAATGACTGCTAGAAATACTAAATATATTTCAAACATATAAACCTTTTCGAAATTCCTTGATTGAGTAGATGATTTTCATTAACGTAATAAACACCAAAAAAAAACCATCTCCAAGTCGATATTTATCGACGCTATCTTTAAAAAGGGCCACTCGAAATTTATTACCCTAAATTCTGAGAGAAAGAAAAGTTATTCAAATCTGTAATTCTCAACATGTTGATTAGGGTATATAATTTAATATGGGGGTTTATACATTCTCGTGTTGTTAAAGATTAGATTTAAGACAAATCTCTAACTGTTCGTTCATATTCATCTCGTCAGCCTGAATTTTTTTAACAATAATTGCATGTCAGAGGCCTTGAATAGGCGCAGCACCTAGCTGGGGGCTCATCATATTCCAAATTGAACCTGCGTAAACGCCGTCAAGGGACACGGGATCGGCCAGCGGACCCGACAAACGCCCCTTCAGCACGTGAGAGAAGCTGGACACCGTCAGTGGCGAGCCCAGCCAGAAGGTGGTCGGTGACAGGCAGCAGGAGGCTCGAGGGGACGGAGGATTTCCCTCCAAGCACATGAGTGCCACACGACCGAAACAATGTATCCGCGACCCTCAGAGGGTTGCCAATTGCGGTGTGAGCCAATTAAGGCAACACCTGGGCGGGGGCGAAGTGGCCGAGCAAAACCTTCAGGGAACGGGGCAAGGAACGGTCTGAATCAAGGGCGAACCCAAGCAACTCCCGAACCGGCACACCGAACTCGGGCCCCTTTGCCACAAGAAGCCCTTGTGCTCTGATCCATCACAGCTAGTACAGCGACAATGTCCACGCAATACTGAGCAAACTAAGTCGGATCGTCTACATCCACAGTTCTTTACACAAGAGTTTCCGCAGTTACAGTTAATGAGTATTAAACGTTGTTCTTGAGTGGCCTGAATGGGACTTAGGATTCGGGATCGCGAATCCATCCCCACTCTTCGCAGTTTAAATAGTTTCCTAGCTATTCTAGAAGCGGAATAGCTTGGTTCTTTCCTAAACTATCAGACCCGAATTGGAACGTCTTCATTCTTAAATCTGAAACCAAAACGACACCAAGAAGAGAATCTCAAACGGAGGCATTTGAGAAAAAAAGGTTCAGAGAACACTTCTTTCATTTACATGCTGTAACTGGATGTGGTTAAGATAAGGCGGGGTTTAAAGTAATGACAGATAGTCCACATCTTACAAATACGTTGAGAGATTTTAATGACAATAATCTACAATAGCTAGGAAACGATTTAATCCCGAACAGTGGGGATGGGTTAGTTCTCGCTAAAGTCGAAGACCCATTGACACCACTCTGATTCTTGCGTCAGATATAGCTTTGCTTTTATTTGTGTCAGATTTTAGGATAGTAATCTTTCTGTGACCATTTTTAAACATAGGGTCGATAACTTAGACTTGGAAATAGTTATTTTTATGGTGTTTAATACGTTCATGAAAATCACGTACTCAGTAAATAAATATCGAAAAAATTTATATATCGGTAATATATTTGGCATTTCACGCAGTCACTTTCCAAGATGGCGCCCAAACTATAAGCAGCACGTCTTCATTATTAGAGTATGATGTTTACACGGTCTTCAACAATAAATTTCCCAATTTTCATAATTTTTGAAAAGTATACTGTATCTAAATGACATTCCCGGCGGCCATTTCACAACATGGCGGCCAAACTACCTCATGAATGGCTACAATATTTTACTATGAGATTCACACAGCTCTGATTATAATACCTATCAATTTTCATAATTTTCCAACAACATGGTGAAATATACTGTACCTAGCATTCACGGCGGCCATTTTCCAATATGGCGACCAAACTATTGAACACAGAGATGTAAAATTTTGCAATGATGTTCATGTGGTTCCAATCATAATGTGTACCAATTTTCATAATTTTTGAAGAAGAACGTGGGATACATTGTAGCTGGCATTCCCGTCGGCCATTTTCCAAGATGGCGGCGAAAGCTCGCGCTCTACAGCAGGGGACTTTTAGTATATTTTTTGTTGGGTCAAAAATAACACATGTACCAATTTTCATCTTTATGTTCAAATGTTCTAGGTCAAGCCCATTTTTAGCCTATCTGTCCTGGCCTATTTAGGCGTTTCCTTAAAACTATGTCGGTCTCTAAGATCGTTAAAACATTTTAAACTGCTCTACCTCAGTCTAGTACGTTCTCGACTTGTTTACGGTTCATTGGCATGGAGTGGTTGTAGTTCCTATTTACGACAAAGAGTAGAATCGGTTCAACGGAAATTTATATTATACACCCATACGTTCTTCTTGCGAAATCTCGCTTACGATTATCAATTGTTACTAATAAGGCTTGGCCTTCCATCTCTAGCCCACTTACTTGAAATTATTGATATTAAATTTCTTTCAAAATTAATTAATAATAAGATTAAATTAAGCGATTAAACGTCTGCCGCTCGTCTAAACACTACGGAAAAATTCAGTTTTAAAAATCAGTTTTAAAGTGTACAAGTACTTACCCGCGTGACCGAGGCCCAAGTGCCAGCTGACTTCGATCGTCCTTGACGTCCGTAGACCTTCATCGTTAGTCGATGCCCGCACCTAAAAGCTAAGAAAAATAATTAATTTAAAATAATTTTGACAATTTTCCACAACCAGCAATGAATAACAGGTCAAGGAAGTTATCAATATCGTATCAGAATGTACGGGGCCTACGCACAAAATTAGATGATGTCAGAGCGAACCTTGACAATTCCGATCAAGACATCGTTTGCTTTACAGAAACATTTCTTAATCATACACACTTCTGTCGCGAACTAATAAGCCTTACATGCGAAAACCAGACTAAGACTCAACTTCAATAATAACAGAGTTTTATTGAGATCATTAAAATTAAACTAACAGTGATACTGCGCGTTATAAATCGAGATAAATTTACAAGCAAAGAACTCTATCCGTTAACTCCTTAGGCAACTCTGCCCTTCGCCGTTTTACACCGTTTGTTATATACAAGTTATAAAAAAGTTACAAAAAGATATTATCTAGTTTTTTAGAGTTCGTGACGTCAAGTTGCGACATCCTCCCCCCGATGGACACAGTTCATCATTGTGAAACTTCTAAATGGTGCAACATCTGTATAGCTCGTCGTAAAATTGTCCCTCCAGGAAGTTTGATTGCCACCGCTCGGATCAAGCCATCGCGTCCGGGGAAAAGTTGCTGTATCCGGCCCATACGCCAGCTTTGTCTCGGTAGTTTTGGCTCAGCAAGAAGGACCACATCCCCTTCTTTGAATTCGCGAACTCCATGTACTGGTTTACTAGCATGTGCGGTCTTCAATTCCAGCAGGTAGCTTTTACTCCATCGATTCCAAAACTGGTCCAGCAGCATTTGTCTGTAGCGTAGCCTTTTAGTCAGCTGGTTTCGTCCGACTGATGATGGTACTTGCGAGAAATCTTGACTCGGGATACTTGTTAGGCGTCTTCCGATAAGAAAATGGGAAGGAGACAAAGGAGAGGGTTCGCCTATGTCTGTAAAGTTGTATGTGAGGGGCCTGGAATTAATGATGGCTTCAATCTCGATCAAACTGGTGTTCAGCTCCTCATACGTCAAATAACTACGCCCCAGTGTTTTCTTCAGACAATCTTTCACCGATCTTACGAGCCTCTCCCAAAATCCACCCCACCATGCTGCTCGCTCCACGATATGTTTCCAGTGGATGTTTCTTTGGCCCAGGAAGTCCTGGAACTGATCTTCCGTGATTTTGTTGTAGAGATCCTTTAAGTCCTTCTCAGCTCTTTTGAAGGTCCGAGCGTTGTCTGAATAAACCGTAGATACGAGTCCTCTTCGAGAAATGAATCGGCGAAAAGACAACATGAACTTTTCGGTGCTTAAGTCAGTCACTGCTTCCAGGTGTATGGCTCGAGTCACTCCACAAGTAAAGAGCGCGATGTATGCTTTGTTCTCTCCTTCCTCGCCTCTTATAAACAATGGTCCGGCAAAATCGACGCCGGTGGTAGCAAACGGAGGAGACTCTGTTATTCGATCAGCTGGTAAAGGAGCTGGTACTTGGGCTCCTGGCTTGGTTCGGAATCTTCTGCATCTCCCGCAATGATGGACGATTTTCTTTACAAGCTGTCGTCCTTTTGGAATCCAGAATTCGTCTCGCAACTGGACAAGGGTGCTATCGAGCCCACCGTGCTTGACCATCTCATGCGAATTCCTTGCTATTAACTCTGTTAAGTAATGATCGGCCGGTAACAGGTACGGGTGCTTGAGCCCATAACTTATGGTGGCTAACTGAAGACGTCCCCCAACTCTTATGACTTCATCCTCAAGGAACGGTTGGAACTGAAGTAACTTCGAGGTCTTGGATAGTGATTTCTTCTCAGATAAGCTTTGGTAGTCTTCTGCATATGCTTGGCGCTGGATCTCACGTATCCAATAGAGTTTGGCGCTTAGGAGCTCTGTGGCGGACAAAGGACCTCTCTGTCTCGAAGATTCGTTGGTCTTTAGATTTTGAATGAAACGTTGAATCCAAGCGGTAATTCTGTAGATTCGATTTATTCGACTGTGTCTGTTGACATCCAAGAGGGGTTCAGGATTCAAAGTGCAGAAGAGCGTGACGATCTTCCTTCGTTCATCCAGCATGATTTCTTCGTCAGGACATGTAGCTGCTTTCGAGGAACTGGGCCATAAATCTTTCTGTTCCGTCAGCCATGGTGGTCCCTTCCACCAAAGGGAGTTTTCTGCTAAGTTCCGGATATGACAACCTCTTGATGCAATATCGGCTGGATTAAGCTTGCCGGCTACATGTGACCATCGACTTGGCTCGGTATGTTGCTGGATAGCTGCGACTCGATTGGCGACGAACAGTTTCCATTGCTTGGATAGACCTCGAATCCAATGTAAAACTATTTCTGAATCTGTCCAACAACTATAGCTGGATACTGAGCCTTCGAATACTTGCATCGTGTGGTTTAGAAGTCGGGCTCCTATAACAGCTGCCATGAGTTCTAATCTTGGAATGGTAAGGGCCTTTATGGGTGCAACTCTAGTTTTCGAAGAGACCAATGATACTCCAATGTCTCCATCTTCAGTCTCGTGGCGTAAATACAGGACAGCTCCATAAGCTAATTCGCTAGCGTCGCAGAATAGATGGAATTCTTGATGTACGACCTTGGCGTTGGAACCAGCGTAATACCATCTCGGTGCCTTAACCCTGTCGACCAATCTCAGCTCCATGATCCAATCATCCCATGTCTCTTGCACCTCCTCTGGTAATTTATCGTCCCATCCGACTCCCTTCACCCATAACGTTTGGAAAAGGCATTTTACTCTGATCAAGAATGGTGATAGCAGACCAATAGGGTCGAAAACTCTCGCCGCTGCCTTCAGGACACCTCGCTTTGTATCTTCTTTGTCTTTCAGTAGGTCGAGCAATGAGGATATGTCGAATGTAAGTAGGTCTTCTTCATGATCCCAGGACATGCCAAGGACTTTGAGCAGGTTAGAGCTTGACACCTTGCCGAGTTGTTTTACTGGTGTACTATCTTCAGTCCATAAATCGGCTAATTCTCGGCAGTTGGTCACCCATTTCCTCAGATTCATGCCAGCGTGACTGAATATATCTCTTGAAACGCGATATACTTCCTTGGCTTCGTCAACGGTCTCTCCCCCCGTGACTAAATCGTCGACGTAGAGTCGTTTCGCCAACATGTCGCTGATTTCAGGATACTGGTGTTCATACTTTTTGAAATGACATCGTAGAGTGGCTGCTAATAGGAACGGACTGGAGGCGACCCCAAATAGAACCCTTGTCATTCGTAAGTGGATGATTTCCAACGGCTCATCTGGCTTTGGCATAGTCTTTATCCATAGGAAACGGACATAATCTCTGTCAATAGGGTCGAGATATATCTGGAGGAAGGCTTTCTCGACATCACTCATCAGGGCGACTCGGTACTGTCTAAACTGGATCAGAATGGTTAGTAAGTCTGGAACCAGGCTGGGCCCAACATGCAGGCAAGAGTTGAGCGAAGGGAAACCCTTCTCATGTGCCGAGGCGTCGTGTACTATTCTCAATTTCGTGGTAGACTTGTCATCTCGGATGACAGGAAAATGAGGCAAGTAGTGTAGCCCTTCCTTTTGGTTTACGTTTTGCTCAGGAACGTATTCTGCGAAGCCTTGGTCCAACATCTCAGATACAGCGTCTTGATATCTCATATAGAGGACAGGATCTTGTTTTAGCTTCTTGACTAAGCCTTCTAGCCTCCTTTTGGATAGGGCCATATTGCTGCCAATTTTATCTTGACTGTTCTTCCATGGTAGTCGAACTGTATATCTTCCGGCGTCGAAAGTGAGAGTCTTCTCGTGGTTAACCAATACTTCGTCTTCAGACTTCGATGATACTGATTCCTCTGTTATTCCAAGAGACTCAATCTCCCAAAAGGCTTTTAATGACGCTGCTATCTCGGTCTCTTGAACGCTGACTTTCATGACTTGGATAGAATTAACAGATGACGACATACTTTGTGCCCCATGAACCGACCAGCCAAAGATGCTTTTCACCGCTACCAAAGATCCGTCCATGCGCTTATTCTCTCCGGTATTTAATGCCCAGAAGTAGTCGACTCCGATCAATACCAGGACCTCTTGCGGAACTGGTATCCCATTGACCTCGGTAATATCGCTCAGGGGTAGATTACTGTCTTCCATATACCTCCGAATTCCTTTCCCAGGTACCGTGACCATCGCTCCGCTAATGATTGGTACTTCTAAGGCTTCAATATCCGCATACGCCTCAGGATTTGTAGTACTTCTCAACGTCAGTTTCACCCTTTTTCTGGTAACTCGTTCAGGTTTCTCTTTCCCAAAGGGAAATACATCAACAACTTCCTCCTTTACGTCTGGAAGGTTTAGACGGCGTCGCAAATTCCCTTGAATGAACGTTCCTTCGCTGGCTCCGTCGAAAAGGCATCTGACCGGTACTCTGGAGTTTTCACCCTCTGCGTATGCGACCACTGTCTGAAGTAGTAGTCGTTGGGATAAGTCTCTCTCACATTGTGGCATAATGGTACTCATCGCCATGGTACGTTTCTCTGGTTGCGAGCTGTCTTCCGACTCTGAACTGATACTTTTAGGCTCAGATTGATCTTCAAACTGTTTACGGCAAATTGACTCATGGTGTTTCCTTTGACAATGTCCACATCTGACTCCTGATGGACAGCGACGCGCCATGTGACCTTGGGCAAGACAAACGAAACATCGATTTTGGCTCTTGATGAGTTCCGTTTTCTGGTCTATCGATAATGCTCGACATTCTCTCGTAGAATGTTGTAAATCACCACAGTACATGCAGGACTTGTTCAATGCTGTTTTGAGTACTGCTGTTGTAGAAGGCTTGTTCCTAAGATTACGGTAATGTTTAGAATGGCTGGATTCGTTCTTGACGTTGTTGCTAGTCCATCGGCTATTGAATGCTGTGTATTTCTCGTCCTCGTCTTTACGAAGATCTGTGGCTCGTTCTCTGCTTTCCACTTCCCGCTTCAGATACTCCAGCAAGGTTTGCGCGCTCTGCTCTTCATCGTCATATCGCCTATTGAACTCCAGTAGAATCTCATGCGGCAAAACTTGCGTTAAGATAGGATAGAGAAAGGTGCCATACGTTTTTACGGACGTTCCCAAAGCCTCTAGACTCTTCACTTGAATTTCGCAGGTGTCATAAAGGTGTCTTAATGATGTTACATCTGACGCTCTTTTAACCGGCTGAAGATGTAAGAGCTTCACCATGTGTGTGTTAATTGCATCCGATCTTTTGCCAAAACGGTCGCTCAACTTCTCTATCGCGGCTTCGTAATTTTCTTCTGATAAGGTATATCCTCCTATTGCTGACAACGCTGGGCCCTCAAGGAAGGATTTCAGGTAGGTGAATTTATCCACTGCCGCTAGCGTAGGATTCTCGTGAATTGAAGCCTCGAATTGACCCCAGAAATTCTGCCACTCGGCTCGATCTCCATTGTACTTTGGAATGGTTAATGTTGGCAGTTTTACGGTTGCTGTCCTGTTGCTATTTCTCTCTTGAGTTCGAGTCTCGTGCAGGATGACTTCTGATGGTCTTTCTAGCGCTGAAGCTGTTATGGCCTTTGTTGCTCGTGCCGTCCAAACAATGATCTTCTCGGCATAGTCCTCCGCTAAATCCACCTCGGCTTCGATGTCTGTCTCGTCTGTCATCGACTGTATTTGTGTATTTAGCTGGTTAAGACTGATGTTCTTGCCTTTTAATTGCTCCAGTAACTCTCCCAAGATTTCTCGGTCCGGATTCTCATCTAGCAGACACATCTCGATCTTACTCAATAGTACTGTCGTTCGCTGGCGAATTACTTTTCTTGATTTTTTAATGGTCTCCATAGATAGTTTAGGCATGTAAGATCCTCAAGTATAATAGTTCTTCCGATGAATTCCTCAGATTCGGCGGCTCATGAACTCTCGTATTACTAGTCCACTAATTTCTCGTTCTCAAAGTTCTCACTTCCGGGTTTCGGCACCAAAATGTCGCGAACTAATAAGCCTTACATGCGAAAACCAGACTAAGACTCAACTTCAATAATAACAGAGTTTTATTGAGATCATTAAAATTAAACTAACAGTGATACTGCGCGTTATAAATCGAGATAAATTTACAAGCAAAGAACTCTATCCGTTAACTCCTTAGGCAACTCTGCCCTTCGCCGTTTTACACCGTTTGTTATATACAAGTTATAAAAAAGTTACAAAAAGATATTATCTAGTTTTTTAGAGTTCGTGACGTCAAGTTGCGACAACTTCAATATGGATTTTGTGCCTTTGGATATGACAGCACACAGAGCAGATCGTTACCTAACAAGTACGGCTGAAAAACGGGGGGGAGGTAGTATGACATTAGTGAAAAACTATCTTAAAGTAAAGCGGCGAATGGATCTTGAACTAAGAGGCGAATGTGTGTGTATAGAGCTATACAAATTAAACGGACGGAAGACCCTGATAGGCAACCACTATTTTGCGCCCCAAGTGCCCAAGGAAGATTACGTTACCTACTTCAATGAACTTTTTGAGAAATTGGAAAATTG
The DNA here is from genome assembly GCF_054372755.1 of Phalangium opilio. Lineage (NCBI taxonomy): Eukaryota > Metazoa > Arthropoda > Arachnida > Opiliones > Phalangiidae > Phalangium > Phalangium opilio. Next base: position 1,163,253 of record NW_028324172.1, on the reverse strand, counting down.
GGAAGGTGATATACTAATACTGGGAGATTTCAACGTTCCTGGTGTCAACTGGGACATGCTTACATCAACAAACTGCAATTCAGCAGTGAAACCTAAGGCAGAAGCACTTTTAGAATTTGCCTTAAGTTTAAATCTTAATCAGCTCAATAGAGTGGAAAATAATACAGGAAACGTTTTAGACTTAGTTTTAACAAACGACCCATGCGTAAGGAGTAGCGAAGACGCAACACCATTCTCAAAAGTGGACTTATTCCATCCACCTTTACAAATATACATACAAGACACACACAATATCTTTGCCCCAGTGAGATCACAAATCCTGAAAAACCAACCTAACTTTAAAAAGGGAGATTATAAGGGCCTATACACCTACCTAAGAAATCAAAAATGGGAGGAAGTACTTACCTCTCATGATATAAATACCTCGGTTGAGAAACTTCATGAGACCCTTGACGAAGGCCTTGCAACCTTTATCCCTTACAAGAAAGTAGGAAAAGGATCTAAATACCCTCACTGGTTCTCGATAGAGCTGCGGAAGTCACTGAACCGGAAACATTACTACCATCGGAAATACAAACGCTCCAAGGATCCGGCGGACTTAAGTAACTTTCAAAATCTAAGAAGAGAAACACAACTATTGTTGAAGCTAGACAAATTAAAGTACGGAAATTCGATTATTAAAGAACTGAATGATAAACCCCAAAATCTATGGTCTTATGTGAACAACAGGCTAAAACCTAGGACGGAAAACAATCTATGCCTAGAGGATGAGAGTGGAAACCTTATAACGGACAACAATAATATAGCTATGAGGTTTAAAGAACATTTTGGCTTAATTGATGGGCAAAGTAGTACAAATTTGACATCGGACAATGAAAACTTACTCAAGGAACGCATGAAAGGACAAAAACTTCAAGTATTTAGCACACTTAGAATTAAGGAAAAGGACATAGATGAAGCCATCAGGAAGCTAAGACCAAACAAAGCTATAGGTATGGACAACATACCTGGTTTTGTTATAAAAGCGTGTGCCCTGTCAATGATAACTCCATTGTTGCATATCTTTAACGCTTCCTTAAACCAAGGGATGTTTCCTAGTAAATGGAAAAAATCAGTAGCGGTTCCGATCCACAAGAAAGGACCCAAAGGAGATGTCAATAATTATAGACTAATAACAATTATCAGCACCTTTTCGAAAATCTTCGAATCAATCATTTATAAATATGTCAGTACCTGGTTTGAACCATCTTTGGCCCAGACACAGCATGGGTTCTGTAAAGGCAGATCCATCAACACAAACTTACTTTCTTTCTTGGACTACTTGGCACCAAAAGTCGTTGGCAAGAAACAGTAGATTGTATATATATGGACCTAAGTAAAGCATTCGACCGAATGAACCATAAAATCTTACTTATAAAACTTCATTGGTATGGAATGCATGGTAGAATGCTAGAATGGATTGCAGACTACCTCAATGATAGAGAAAACTATTTAAAAGTTAACCAAATCATCACACAAACCACATTCAAATCCATAAAAGGTGTTCCTCAAGGCTCAGCATTAGGACCCCTGTTATTTGTAATCTTTATAAATGATCTGCTATGGGATAAATCCTACATTAACCAGGCTTATGCTGACGACAATAAGATATATCGAGAAATCAAAACTAGAGAGGACTGTAGAATCTTGAATGAACAACTTCTACTGATAAATGATTGGGCTGAACTTAATAAATTACCACTAAATACTGATAAAACTTACATTATATCGTATACGAGGAAGACGAACATTATTTCATACAAATATCTAGTAGGGAATAAGAACTTACCAAGGAAATATGATATGCAAGATTTGGGCGTAATGCTGGATACAAAATTACACTTCAACAAACACATAGAGATAATACAGCATACCTCCTTAAGAAAATTATATGCAATATATCGCCTAGCAAAAACATTTAACGATACGGATATATTTGTTACATTATATAAAACCATAGTAAGGACGAAACTCGAATATGGTACTCTTGTTTTTGGGGGTTGTTCAAACTACAACATAATTAAATTAGAACGAGTACAGAGAAAATTTTTAGACCTTTGTTATAAAAAATTTAAAAATCTTAATGAATATGAAATATCAAAATTGAACATTTTACCACTTAAAGACAGATTTAAATATTTAGAGATATCATTCTTATATAATCTAATTCATAACTATGTCAATTGCTCATACCTATTGGGGAATATTAATTTCCACGCTCAACAGAAAACAAGGGAAAAAACTTCATTCTACAATACAAATAATAATCTGTTAAATCCTATTTTAAGGATACAAAATACTTACAATAATCTATGTAACGCCCCAGATATATTTATTTCCAAAAAAAGTTTCTTCCAGACGGAACTTAAGAAATGCTTTTAAGACCTTAAATTTTATTCGACGATGTATTTAAATATATGGAGAACTGTTTTAACCATTGTATTTTTTAAATCTTATATAATATTAAAGTAATTTAATATAGACAAAATTGAATTTTAATTTAACACTCTGTATTTCTATGAAAAGTCCTAATTGGATGTTGTTGTACAGAGTCAATAAACTTGAATTGAATTGAATTGAATTATTATTATTATATTATTATTATTATTATTATATTATTATTATTATTATTATTATATTATTATTATTATTATTATTATTATATTATTATTATTATTATTATATTATTATTGTGACGACGCGTTGAGTGTATGTTTGCCGCTTTACTCGCGCTCCGAGTTTTTCCTCTCGTTTTACGGTTCCTACTCCGTCCGGCTTCCGGATTTTTCAACATTTCGACATCTAACGTCTTCCGTTTACGGTATTTTAACTTATTTTACAGTAATTTGGACTATTTTTCGTGTTTTTGCTGTATTTTGGTGTTACATTCTGGCAGCGGTTTGTCATAGTTGCGGATAGTTCGTGTCGTTTGTTCCGCGGGACTCATGACGGGTCATTTTCTATAACTTTGCTTCAGACCTTACTAAAAATACCTCCAGTTTGCCTCCAGTTTGCTAATTCTCTTAAATTTTACGAGTTTTTTACTTCTAACGGCAGCGGTTTGCCATGCGATTCGGTTAAGTCGCCTGCTACGGAATGGCGGGTTCTCGGGATCGCTGTGAAATCTGTGACAGGCAGTTCTTTGGGAAGCAAAAGAGTATTCTTTGCTCTGGAAATTGTCAACGCAGAATTCACGAGGATTGTACTAGCAAATCTTCTTATACCTGCTCGCACTGTGAACCCACGTCTCCTAAATTCAGAAAATCAATGAATGGGGACAATCCTCTTACCTTAGCCGACGTACACGAGGCATTACATCACCTTCTTCGGGTTGACAGTCTTACCAGAGATAAAGACTCTATTCTGGATAAGATTGTGGAGAAGCTGGAAAACGTGGAGAAAATCTACTCTAAATTCGAAGATAAGATCAACAAACTCGAGAAACGCATTGATTCCCTAGAAGAGGATAATGCCAATTTGCGGCGGGAATTAAAGACCAACAAACCACTGGTTCTTGGAACACATTTCCCTGAATTACCTCGACCACATTTACAAGGTTCAACTGCTGGATTGAATGCTAACGCTTCGCCTTGGTCACATGGAACATTTGCCTCACTTGCTGGTGGGCTACCACCTGTAATGGCTCAACACACTGGATCTCGCCAGCCTGTGGGCAACACCATTCTCCATGGCCCAAGCCAGGCTGCACGAGCGCTGAAACCAGCCAAAACTGGAACGGCGGTAAACTCACGGCTGAAGACTGCGGAACGCCCACCACGGGTCAATAAGAGTGCCCGTAAAGCACTATTCGTCAGCCGCCTGGACAAGGACTTACTCTCCACTGACCTTAAAGAAGCCCTGGCGGAAGAATCGGGTATCAATTCAGCTCTATGTATCCGACTAAAGCCCAAACATCCGGGGGCGAATCATTCATCATTTTATGTCTCTTGCACGGATGCTAGCGAATTTGATAAATTATCTGATTTATCAATCTGGCCATTAGACTGCATCATTACTGACTTTCATGGTGAACCACAGGACGCTCATAAACACGCATCGGAGTTCTGTTCTACCACCGAAGACGATGATCTGACTACTGTACCAACTAACACTTAATGAACCAAATATCTATAGCCTATCAAAATGTTCGTGGTCTCCGTACCAAATCAAAAGAATTTTTAAATAATATTATAGCCCAGGATTTAGACGTCATCTGCCTAACAGAGACGTGGTTAAATAACACTAATTTCACTCGTGACTATTTTCCTTCTACTTACCAGGTTTTTCGGGCTGATCGCCCTGATCCATTATTTAAAAATGTCCGGGGAGGAGGGACTTTGATCGCCATTAAGAAATCGTTGTCGCATTGCAGACGTCAAGACTTTGAAGGAACTCCAGAATGTGTGTTTCTGGAAATCAATCTTGACAATTCGCGCTCAATTATATTGGGAAATTGTTACTTTCGCCCATCTAATGATGATTTACAATATAAAAATTACAAAGATTGCTTACTTGCGGCTACCCTGAATACTGATTGCGACATTCTGCTGCTCGGCGATTTCAATCTTCCAGGGATTAACTGGGAGATACTTGGCGATCACGGTTGCACCTCCCCTGTTAAACATAAAGCAGCCAACGTCTTTGAAATATGCTATAGCTTAAATTTACACCAAATCAATAAGTGTCCAGAAAACAAAAATTTACTAGATTTATGCCTTACAAATATAAACGGTATAGAAATTATTGATCTTGAAGATCCTTTCGTCCAGATTGACCCTTATCACCCGCCCTTTTGCCTGAAACATACCGATACCTTTGGCACTACTTTACCATCTATCAGCCCTGTCTTTAATTATAGGAAAGGAGATTACTTTCGACTTTATAATTCGCTGTACAATACGGATTGGACACCAATTCTGGGATCTGATGATGTGGAGTCTTGCGTTAAGTATATAACGGACCGTATATGCTCTGCCATGTCCACGTGTATACCTAAACGTGGTCGACCTGGTGGAGGAAAATTTCCCCACTGGTACTCATTAGAACTACAACGGGCAATAAAAAATAAAAAATACCTTTATGGGAAAAAGCTTCGCACTGGGTTATTGCAGGATGCTGTTGCATTTCGTAAGAGCAGGGCCATTGTCAAGCGTTTGGTAGCTCGTGACAGAAAATCTTTAACAGAACAGATTTGCGAAAACGCATTAGCCCACCCTAAACAATTCTGGCGTTTTGTCAATGGCAACCTCAAGGACTTTAGCTCTACTATTACGCTCAATATAGACAAACGGCTCGTTTCTGAACCGACTAAACTGGCTGGTTGCTTCAGAGACCTATTTTCCAAGGTTTCCGTAGACAACACTGACCAGAACGAGACCTATTCCCTTGACTCCCATGGCATTGCTGCTCAGAGTTACGTAAACCAGATTATAACCCAGTCTGACATCTTTTGGGCCATAAAACGCCTGCCAAACAAGTTTTCGACGGGGGTTGATGGTATTCCCGCGTTCATTATCAAGGGATGTGCGGATGTCCTTTTACCCCTACTGGAACATATCTTTAATCTGTCAATACAGCAGCATTGCTTCCCTAGCCTCTCGAAAACAGCTGTAGTGGTGCCCATTTTCAAAAATGGATCATCTACAGATCCCAAGAATTACCGTCCTATTTCCCTTTTAAGCGTCTTGGCGAAGATTTTTGATATGATAATGCATAAATTTATGCGGGGTTGGTTCGAGTTCTTTCCCAACGAATGCCAGCATGGCTTTTCAACGGGAAAGAGCGTTGACACCAATCACGCTTCCTTTATGGATATGGTGGCTCCTGAGGTAATAAATAGAGGGCAGGTCGATGCAGTTTATCTGGATTTGGCGAAAGCATTTGATAGGGTTTCCCATCGGTTCTTAAGAGACAAGCTAAAAGCTCTGGGTATGGGTGGCAATCTTTTATCCTGGGTAGTAGACTACTTGGGCTCTCGGGTCAATGTGATAAAATGCAACGGTGAACTAACAAATGTGATATATCCCGTCCAATGTGGCGTTCCCCAAGGGTCATCATTGGGCCCACTTCTATTCAATGTTTACATTTTTGATTTGCAATTTGCCGTACATCATTCCAAGCTTTTCCAATTCGCCGATGATAATAAAATATGCAAGAGTATAAATTGTAAATCTGATAGTGCACTATTGCAACAGGACCTTGATTCGTTAGCCCTTTGGTGCTCTAAGAATAACTTACCCATAAATCCAGTCAAATCAGTCCATGTGACCTACACGAGACGCATTTGCCGAAGAGTGATCACGAATTACGTCATCGATTCTAACAAAGTACCTCGAAAAGATCTTATTAAAGATCTGGGCGTACAGTTTGACCACCGACTTTATTTTTATGAACATATTCACTTCTGTGTCAACCGTTGCCGGCGAACACTAGCGGTTTCATACAAATTAACTAAGAAATTGCATTCTCTTTCGCATTTTCGGCTTCTATTTCTAAGTCTGGTCAGGTCGAGACTAACATTTGGCTGGATTGCTTGGGGGGGTTGTAGCGCCTACCTTCTCGCTAAAATAGAGGGAGTTCAAAAAAAATTTGTCGAGTATTGTTTTAGAAATTATCTTAAAAATTTAGACTATAACTATGAAGGTATCCTTAATCTCCTTGGACTCCCTACTATAAAAAGTCTCTGTTTACTCTCTGATTTCAAATTTGTTTTCAAATTGTTACATAATTTTATGCCAATACCGTCCCTACTAGAAAAATTAAATTTTAATGTTCCCCGACTTTTGCGAATCAACCCTGATACATTTTATGTAAACAGCTCAAGCCTAATACCTATTAACAGGATGCAAAGATCTTGCAATCTTCTAAAAGGAAAGTTTGACATATTCTCTGTCAGTATTAAGCAAATACATAATTTATAATGAAACTGTTAATTTATCGAGTTAAACGTCTTGTACATATGTAATATTTTTGCGATTTTGCCATGATGTTTTCACTAAGTGTATATTCTCGTGAATCTTTGTATGATTCTTTTTATGCACATTAAACAACTTTTCAATTCAATATTATTATTATTATTATATTATTATTATTATTATATTATTATTATATTATTATATTATTATTATTATTATATTATTATTATATAATTATTATATATATATTGTTCACAAACAAAATTTACTCTATTATATTTATATTTAATCAACCAACGTTAAGCTTACTTCCCCCTTTTCAGCCCCAAAATTATCGGGGGTTATAAAAATACTGAGTCAAATGCCGGAAAAAGCTAGCACCATCTAGACAAAGTAAACGTTAGCTGCTTCCCTCTTTAGAACGTTGATTCACCCACTATCCGGTTTGCTACTATCTGCTGCTAGAAGGCGAATTAACAAGAATTTTTCAACTTTCTCCCTCTGCCATCCGTCCATCAGTATTGCTTTGTCCATGATGGGAGGAACAGTTTTTTTTTGCCAAAATGTTGATATTACTGGTTCAAATCTCTTGAAATTTTAAAGAGATGTGCAAAACAACGTTTGCTATTTTTGGAAATATTCAAAATATTTCCTTTTATAGTTTTTTATAAATATTACAACGAAAATGAGCTTTAATTAAAGGGCTTGGTCTTCGAATGGTTTAAAAGTTTCTTCCGTTTCACTTGATCGAATCTCTTGAAAAAAGAGGCATATTGAAGGGTTTTAAATTATGATGCAAAGTTTCAAAGTTTTCAAACGAACAATTCACTTCCAAAAAATGCATTAAAATTTCGTTTGTGCATAATCCTACAACCTATTTAGTCGCTTAGGAAAATTTTAGGAAAAGAACTATTCGTTTCAAAACTTTGAAATTTTGCACGATAATTTAAAACCTTTCAATATGTTTCTCACTAAATTTTCAAGAAATTCGAACCAGTGAAACTGAACGAAACTAATTTAAACTGTTTGAGACTAAGCCATTAAATTATGGTTAATTTTCGTTTTAATGTTCTTACAAAAAGCTTGGAAAGAGTAACATTTTGAACTTCGCACAAAATACCAAACATTATTTTGCAAATCACATTAAAGTTTCAAGAGATTTCAACCAGTATTTTCGAACATGGACTGATCTAGTGAACAACACCACTTCACAACACGACATTAATCACTTGTTGTGAACTTACACGCCTCTAACGCCGCGGCGACGCGCCGACGCCATTATGCCTAAACTGTTCAAACGCCGCCGCCGACAACTTTTTGGCGGCGTCGGACTCTAATATGGGGGGACGATGAGGAGACAACTTATCAGGGTTTAAAGCAGGTTATAACGGAAGCAGCTATGTTGCAGGCCCCAACCCCGGGTGGGAAATTTATTGTTACCACGGATGCTAGTGGCATCGGTATTGGGGGTACGTTAACACAGATTAAAGGAGAGGTGGAAGTACCGCTGGCATATACCAGTCGCCTCTTAAGACCTACAGAATTGAAATATCGTACTCCGGAGCAGGAGTCATTAGCGGTCGTAGAAGCCGTCCGTAAATTTCACCTCTATATTGAGGGTCGGGAATTTGCGGTCCTATTGGATCACAGGGCGTTATGCTGGTTACTACGCTTGAAGGATAAGAAAATTCGGCTCATGCAGTGGGCATTAAAGCTACAGGAATTTATGCCGTTAGAAATCCTGCATAAATCTGGAAGGGAAAATGTGGTTGCCGATGCCTTGTCTCGATGCCAGGTATCAGATATGGACACAGTCAGTCCAAAAGTCTAAGAAACGGACGACATAGATCAGACGCCCGGTCCTGAGGGCTAGGCATTCCGGGTCAATATGGTGTCTTGTAATCCGGTGGCATTGGGTCTCCCGTTAGACGTAGCAACTAAGGCTGATATTAAGTTAACGCAGACTGGTGATTCATACTGGCAGTCTATTAGACAAGGCTTAGATCAAGGAAAGGATTCAACATTGTATATTATAAAAGAGGACATGCTATACCGGAAAACCCAGGGTTTTCAACCGGAAAAGGTAGTTATTCCAACCGCGATAATGCCATGGATATGTCAAGCCTATCATGACCACCCACTATCAGGTCATAGAGGTCGCACCGCTACTTATAAACGGGTGCAAGCTAAATACTACTATCCTAAGTTATATTCCCTGGTTCAGGATAATGTCCGGGGTTGCGAAATTTGTCAACGCAATAAGAGCAGGAATACGAAGAAATCAGGGTTAATGATTCCTTCTCATAAAATACATCCCGGGGATTTGGTAGGGATTGATATTATGGGTCCATTACCGGTGACGAAATCCCAGAATAGGTTCCTAGTGGTAATGGTAGATTATTTTACCAAGTATGTAGAGATATTTCCGGCACGAAGTTTTACCGCCCCTATACTATGTAAGATCTTACTACAGTATGTTTCACGTCATGGTACGATGACAGCCTTACTATCGGACAATGGGCCTCAGTTCATATGTGTATTATGGAAGCGCTTATGCCGAATGTTAAAAATTCAATTGAAATTCACATCTCCATATCATCCCAAGGCAAATATGACCGAACGGGCAAACAGTGTTAAAGGCGAAATAATGAGTATTTATACCGGGAATGTCCATACGAAGTGGGACGAAAGCTTGCCCCTTATTCAGTTGGCCATTAACAGTGCCATCCAAACTTCCACTGGTTCATCCCGCTTTTATTTAAATCATGGGTATGAGCCTACATTAACCTGGGATGAGCGTACATTTGCCGGTGTCCCCGAGGATATAGAGGGAGAGATAAGGGGTTATGAAGATGGACCCCTCCGAGAATGGCAGTTGGCCATTGATTTTGATCAGGAAATGAATGAGCAAGCCAGTGCTAAACAAAAACGCTTTTATGACCGGAACTATTCCGATGGGGAACTAGAAGTAGGGCAATTAGTGTGGAAAGTAGGACATAGCTTATCGAACGCTGCAGCTTAGTTCTCGGCTAAATTAGCCCCAGCTTGGGAGGGACCTGTCGAGTAATAGAAAAGATATCACCAGTTTCCTATGCTATTATGGATTTGGAGTCAGGGGTTTGGCCGGTACTTGGCATATAAGTTGAAACTACTGATGAACTCTGTGGTCCTCGAAACCCCGGAAACCACGGAACTTGAAAACCCGCCGGTAATACAGGAGCTGGAGAACGTTGCGGACCGGATGATGGGCCGGGACATGAGCTGGTTGTAACGCAGGACGAAATGTCTTTTACTGAGGCAGATTCCAGGGACGGTCAGGAGAATGTCTGGGATGCGGTGCCCGTTAGAGTGTATAACTTCCGGCCTCGTCAAAGCCAGGCGGAAGGGGTCGTTGATAGGCCGTCGACCTCGATAGATGTAGAACGGGATATACCCGATCCGAATCCCAGCATTCCGGTAGAAAACGACTCAGTCCCCACCCCGATACCACGGCGGGAATATAATCTCCGACGCCGGGTTCGAGTTGAGAAACAGGAAGAGCAAGGGGTAGACCTAGCGGTGGCAGGTCCTTCCGGGGAGGGAAGGCGGAAACGTGGGGTTCAGAGGGACCCGGTGTTGGGCACCGCTAAATTGGGGACCCCCACGGGGACAAGTCAAAGTCAGAATACTCAGGACGATTTGTTAATGGCGCCTTTTCGGTATGGGTGGAAAAGGGAACAAGTTTTGAGAAAAGATACCGGAGGTCGAATTGGGGATGTATACTATTGCACACCAGAACCGATAAAGGAAAAATTGCGATCGTATAAACAAATTGCGGCTTTTCTCGGTACCCATCGCGACCAAGCGCGCCTATTGGGCATGCGCAACTTCAGCATGAAGCCTCAACCGATCGCGTATCCCCCGTTTTAGTTAGTCCGCCATGCTCTATGGTGATACACGACCAGTCGTTGCGATTTGATTTTAATTTTATTTGCTTGGTGCTAGTTTGTCCAATGTATCCAAGATGCACTTCTCGGAACTGAATTTGACGTCTCTGGATCGTAGAACATCATTTAGCTCCGGAACGTATACTCGATAACCATCTGCATTATCTTCATAACCGACAAGGATACCCTTGTAGGCTTTCTTGGATAGCTTCTTCCTCTTCTCCTTCGGGATATGGACATAGCAATCAGTCCCAAAAACTCGCAAGTGCTTTAATGACGGATTTGGTTTGCCAGTCCATAACTGATATGGTGTTTTACCATCCACACGAGTAGCCCTTACAAAAATCTTCTTAAGAACTCTTAAGAAAATTCCTTGGGAAATTTCTTTGGAAATCCTTAAGGCGTTCTTTAGGAAATTGGGGAATATTGGCCTCTTTTTCTTTGGAAATTACTTTGGAAATATCTTTGGAATTTTCTTGCGAAATATCTTTGGAAATTTCTTGGGAAATATCTTTGGAATTTTCATGGGAAATATCTTTGGAATTTTCATGGGAAATATCTTTGGAATTTCCTTGGGAAATGTCTTTGGAATTTCCTTGGGAAATGTCTTTGGAATTTCCTTGGGAAATATCTTTGGAATTTCATTGGGAAATGTCTTTGGAATTTACTTAGGAAATGTCTTTGGAAATATCTTGGGTAAATACCTTTGGAATTTTCTTGGGAAATGTCTTTGGAATTTACTTAGGAAATGTCTTTGGAAATATCTTGGGTAAATTTCTTTGGAATTGTCTTGGGAAATGTCTTTGGAATTTACTTGGGAAATGTCTTTGGAATTTTCGTGGGAAATATATAGAGAAGTGGTAAATTAATTTAGCCACTTGAAACGAGGATAGTTCTTACATGCAGAACCATATCCCAATACAGGAGGTGTAGTTCTTATACGCTGAACTACACCCCTTATAGCGAGCTAAGATCTCGCATGCAGTGTGAAACTGCTTATAAAGTCAGTCATTTTATCGACTTAAAACATCCGTAAACGGCAGAAAGTTTTAACTTTGTGCAATTGTATGGGGTACTAAGTGGGTTTTGGAGGCTTTAACGGCCAAGCAGTAGATACAGACGTTGTTGTTAAATTTAATAATGTATATTCACTGAAAGTTTTTTGAGTATCAGAAACGCGTTTAAGCTAATTTTCTCTACAATTTTTTTAAAAAAATATTTATTTTGGACTCTAATTACGCTCGAAATAAAGATAAAACGTGCCATAAGAGAATTAATCAAAAATTCCGACTGACAGCTTATACTCCCTGTAAATCTAAACATAACGATTTTAATTACTCTTATTTTACTTTTAATCTATTTTATCCATTACATCAACACCTCACGGATTATTAAAGGCAAAAAAATAAAAAAAGGTAAATATAACAATCCATTTCAGCGCTTGCTGAGCCTTAGCTACGGGACAAGCCTTCGTGAAACGTTTTTATTTTTTTTAAACCATCAAGTTAATGTCTATCTAGTAAAACTTTAGCTAAACAATTTGGGTAAAATATTTTGTGATAATTATATGAAAAGCATAATTGCAATATATCTGGTACTTTGAAATTCATCTCTAAAATTCTTGACTTATTTCGTTGGAAAGTAAACCTTCTCTGGAAATTCATCTGTAGAATTCTTATCGAATTTCTTTGGGAAATAAACCCTAGACTTTCTTTGGAAATTGATCTCAAGAATTCCTAAAGAATTTCGTTGGAAAATATTCCCTAGACGTTCTTAGGAAATTTATCTCTAGAACTCCTAAAGAATTTCTTTAGAAAATAATCCCAAGACATTCTTAGGAAATTTATCTCTAGAACTCCTAAAGAATTTCTTTAGAAAATAATCCCAAGACATTCTTAGGAAATTTATCTCTAGAACTCCTAAAGAATTTCTTTAGAAAATAATCCCAAGACATTCTTAGGAAATTTATCTCTTGAATTCCTAAAGAATTTCTTTAGAAAATAATCCCAAGACATTCTTAGGAAATTTATCTCTAGAATTCCTAAAGAATTTCTTTAGAAAATAATCCCTAGACCTTCTTAGGAAATTTATCTCTAGAATTTCTAAAGAATTTCTTTAGAAAATAATCCCTAGACCTTCTTTAGAAATTTATCTCAAGAATCCTTTAGGAAATTCCAAGGAAGTCTTTGGAAATAGTTTCTTTAGAAAATGATCCCAAGGGCTCCGTAGGGTTCCAAAGAAATTCCTTTAGAACTCTTAAGAAGATTTTTGTAAGGGAGGAGCGGTACGATTGAGGATGTACGTCGCCGTGTTGACAGCCTCGGCCCATAGCTTGGGAGGTATATCCGGTTTTGAGTGGAGCATGGCACGAACTGACTCCATAATTGTCCGGTTCTCTCGTTCTGCAACTCCATTTTGCTGAGGAGTGTAAGGCATTGACGTCCGATGTTTCAGGCCGATTTCTTGCATCGTTATCTGTCGGAATGCCTCATTTACATATTCGGTACCATTGTCAGTAATGAGTTCTCGTACGGTATGATCGTAATTCTTGCAGAACGCAAGAAGATCCTTAAGACGTTCAACAACTTCAGACTTCTATTCCAAGAAATACGTGATACGGATACCGGAGTATTCGTCTTTGAAGAGAAGATAGTAGAGTTTTCCCTTCATTGACGGCGTTGGCGAGGGCCCCAAAAGATCGGAGTGAATTCTTTCTCCTGGTGTTTTAGCCTTATCCAAACGAGTGCCAAAACTATGACGTGTCATCTTCCCATATATGCAGCCTTCACACAACTTGCCAGCTGCTTGTTCAATAACCTCGTAACCGAGCTTCTTCAGAGTAGCCGCTACATGTCGCTTATCCTGATGAGCAAAACGTTCATGCCATACTTGTAAATCCATTTTCCTTTCACTTCCTGGATTAGTGGTATGGTATACGGAACTAAGGGGCTGCTCTACTGTGATATCCAACCGGAACAAGGACTCGACTTTGCCTGGAAGGCGTAAACGCCTCTTTCCCTTCACGTTCTCATACAGGCCGCAAGACGTCGCCGTAGCTTGAAATTCCAAATTTCCATTTCGGTTCATGGCACTTTTCAGAGAGAAGATATTACAAGCAAAACCACTGATATGCCAAACGTTGTGGATGACCTCAAATCGTACAGTGTTTCCCATCATAAAGCTTATGCGGATATCTCCCTCACCGTCTGCTATCATCTGTGCTTTATTTCCAACTTGTAAGGTGGGTGGATTTTCGAACTTCCTGAACGTGATAAACTTGGTTCCGTCATTTGTTACGTGCTGGGTGGCTCCTGAATCGAAATACCAAACTGGTTCTGCAGTAAAGCGAGCAATCAAACTGTTTGCAGCAAAGAGACCTCCACCATCGTTTCGTCCTTCCTTTTTCTCTTCTTTTCTTCGGTCTGGACAGTCCTTTGATAAATGACCATACTTGTTGCAATTGAAACATCGTGGCCGATATTTCCGGTTTCTCGGCCGTAACGGTTTTGCAACGTTCGGGGTAGTTCTCGGGCTCCCTTTACTATCCAGGTGAGCTACCAGTCCTGAAGATTGTTCGAAGGTGTGTTCGTCTCGAGTGGCTCGTCCGATCAGAAGTCGTTCCAATTCAGCTACTGTTTGTTTTTTTTTCTGGTAAAGTATCCCAAAGCATTCCAAATTCCCGGTACTCGTCGTGGGGCAGAGATTCAAAGATGCAAGTGACGAGTATGCAATCATCAAAAGATACGTCCTTTTCTTTCTTTGCTGTCATCAAGATGTCCGACCACAAAGATCGCATTTGCGCGAGATGGGTCGCCATGTCGAAATCAGGTGCTTTTGTTGTTCGCATTAATTGTGCAAGCAATTTTCGGAGCCTATTTGATGACTTTTGTTCGAAGATCTCTAGCAACTTATCCCACATCTCTTTGGGCTTCTCGCAATCGGAAATCATGTTCTGGACCTTAAGAGATAGAGCTGACCAGACAACGGTATGGGCAGTACTGAATGCCACTCGGAACTTCTTTAATGTCACAGCGCCAGTTTCTGTTGTCGTAATAGGTTCTACCCAGTCTCCAGTGACTATTCCATAGACATCTCGTATTGTCAATATATCAGTCACTTGTCTCTTCCAGCTTCGCCAATTCTCGGGACCAGATAGCTTCTCAACCTCATGGCGTAGAAGACCATCCATCATGACAGAAGAATGTAGAGCAGGATATACGGAGAGACCACGAATTCAGGATACTGTTGACACGTTTACTAGACGACACGGCTTATCTAACGACACATTGCGCAGTGGCAGCGTGCTGGGCCCATAACCTGTTGGGGTTATGGGTGTGTAGCAAGGGAAAAAGAAACTGTCGCGTAGAAAGGCAACTAACAAAATTTATTGAATTTAAATTAACATAATTGATCGAAACGATATAACAGACTGAACAAGTTTGAACACAGTAAAAGCTATTTATACAGTCATAAAAAAATATAAGTGTGAAGGTTTTTTTTCTATAAAACTATTTATAAAACTAGTTATTTTGTAACTATTTTCAACACTCAAGGAAAAATTTCTTTGTTATTTTGAGGAGTGGGAAGACGAGGTTGAGCAGATGGAAGTACCAAAGGGCTTTGACAAAAGCAAAATTCTCTTTAGCCGAGATACGCGGGAAGGACTCCAAATAACAGGTTTGCTTATAATAACTATTCATTTTATCTTCTATACCTAAAAATACTTCAAATCTATTCATAGTCAATTCAATCATCGAAGCTTCGCAGTATCTTCTGAAACGTGGGGCGAAGTTTGTCCTAACTGAACATTTTAACCAGGATTCTTTGGAAGGATACTTTGGGAAACATAGGGCAGCTACAGGATCCAGTGACAATCCAAACATCATGAATTTCAGGCAGAGCATTTCTAATATTAAGAGTATGAAAAGGTGTTTTCCTTGCGATGAAAGAAGTAATCTCAACTAAATCTACAAAAGTTAAAAGGCTCCGTCGACTCTTGATTGAGAATTCAGAAGAACACCGATGAACTTAATTTGTTTCAAAAACCTTCTGGTTTGAAGTGTGTAAAAATTTTCTTTAATCAAAAACATTTGAAATGTAATAAATATAATTATAAACCTTAGTTATTTTTTAAAATAAGCCATTACGTTTATAGTTTTAAACAGCTATCATTATATAGACGATTTCATTAAGTCTTTGAATGTTGTCTTTTAGTTTGAGTGATGTATCCTCATAAAAACCACTTTGAAAATTATCACATTTTAGGTATTTTTATTTAAAAAAGGAACTATATTGATTTTATCATATTTAAGTAAAGCTATGTATTTATGCTATCCTTTTTTCAAAATATAACATTTTTTGGGGTTTGAACTGTGTATTGAAATTTCTTCATCCCCGGGAAACTATCACATTTTAATAATTAACAAGTTGGGAAAACCAAAATATTACCTCTCCGAGTCAAGAGGAGGCCTACTTACAAACTTATTTACCCAGATATGGAAATGTTTCTTTTTTTATGAACAAATACCGAAGTTAATTTTATGAAATATTAAAGAGGTATACAAAGCATAGCGAATATACTGTAAATCAGACGACATTTTACATCCAATGAGGATATACTTGTACACATTAAAATCATCCGATGGGGGAAAACGGGAAATGAAGAGATAAAACTTTGGAGGGATACTACCTTTACGTGTTTGTAAAGGCCCAATTTTCTACTCCTCAACTGTATACCGTCTATGTTCAAAGCCAGATTCACAACATGGTTGCCGTGTAAACACTATCCTCTCGTTTCACCTCGACGATTTTCTTAATTTGTCAACATGACTGTTAACGTTACATAACACCAAAGCTTATTTGTTCCTACACGCTCTGCAAGTAATTGCGCACCATATAACGCATGAAAACACGAAGCTAGAATCCCATTACGATCAGACCTTTCACTGATCTGCGCTGCCTTCAGCAGAGCTCACAAAAAAGACAGCGGATTTTGGAAAACGTTAATCGGTGAGCTCTGTCGTCATAGCTTTGCTGAACGCTTTTCTCCGGCCATCGGTGTTTTAAAAATTACGCCAGTGCAATAAAGCGTGCAAGGTACCAGGGATTAACAAAAATTGTATGATAACATATTTATAGAGATAGATAAAAACAACTTTTATAATTAAAATTAGAAAGACTAACATGTCTCTTAAAATTCTCGCGTGATCAACTGGTTTCACGCCAATTAAATAGGTATAGTCCCATCAGAATCAGCAAGAGCTATTTGTAATAATACCTCCATGTTTTTACCGCCAAACTGAGAACTACGCGTTTTACGTCACGCTATCCAAAAACCCGACTATTTTCTTTGGTAACCGCGCTGGCTCAGCGTTGAGCGCCGTGACGTCAAAATTCAAAAACAAAATCCCCTTCTGTATGACATTGCTAACAGCGCTGAGCTCTGCTGAACGCGGCCTAGATTTTCACCATGATGCTTTATTCAATTATAAAATTTAAGCCTGACTATTTAAAAGTGTACTTAACTTTCGGCTCAATCTGAACCGTTAATGTCTCTGCATTACAGAAACGAAAACCAAACCCAAGCGTTTACTTTTTGGTTCACTAGGCCTATTGACAAATCAAATTCATTTGACCGACATAGTACCGTTCTTCTCGCTATCAATAACGAAAGGATTATGCTATAAACGGATGTAGTATAGCTTAAGTAATATATAAACATCCATTTCAAATAATAATATAAAAAATATTCTTGGGATATCAAAATGAAACGGAGCTTTAAAGCTACAAAACTACTAAAGGCATCGAAATTACGAAAAATATTTCCATATATTAATTTTACATTATGAGAAAACCAAATATTAAGATTTTGTAGGATTTCTTTCCACATCAACACAAAGCGAACAGCTAACGCGGTACACTAGGGTAACAACGGACGAACACACACAGACAAACACATAGACTGATGTTTTACCCTTTCCATAATAATTTTGTTTTGAGAGACAAGATTACCTTAAATACTAAAAAAAATATAATTGTTATAATATATTTTCCTCCTTAGTTATTCACCTTATTCAGCGTTACATCCTTTTTAAAACTAACAATTAAACATTCTTGAGAGACTTGACTAGTATTGACGTTTGAATTGAAGGATACGACTGTTTTTTCGCCTTACTCAAATAGGTAGTATATAATGGTTTCGAATCGCAGCTATGGATAATTGCAATTGCGTGAACCTTTGTTGGAAGCCCCACCTTAGGGAGGCCGGGCGTTTCTCGTAACCCTGGCCGATCGCCGCGTATGTCTTAACCTTAAGGATGATGATGTAGTAAAAGCCAGGTGTACAAACTGGTGTCCATGTGGGATGGACAAAATCAAAGACCAGAAGATGGTGGAGTTAGAAGCCAGGTGTACAGACTGGTCTCCGTGTGGGATGGACAATGACCAGAAGATGTAGGTGATTAGAAGGCAGTGTGTACAGACTGGTGTCCATGTGGGATGGACAAAGACCATTGTTAGACAGGCAATGGAGTGGAATACAATTTTCGAAATTTCCGGGAAATGCGGTCCGGAAACTGAGAACATGTTTGCTCCGATTTGCAAACTGCGAACGCGGTCCCGTGGGTGTAACTACAGACAGACAGACAGACAGACAGAAAGACACACACCCACCCACACACCCAGACACACACGTTGAAATTAGAACCTCTCCGTGACATACGTCACTCGGAGAGGTAAAAACTACAAATGAACGGGTAAGACAAATACATTTCCGTTTTTTTTCTTCGAAAATTTTTTATTCTTCATAACGTTTTTTTATCACATCTTCAAATGAATTTTTTTAACATATCGCGAAATGAACTAAAAATTTTTTTCTTCATAACGGTTTTATTTATCACATCTTCAAATGAAATTTTTTTAGCATAGCGCGAAATGAACTGAAAAATTTTCTATTTCTTCATAAGTTTTTTTCACAGTAAATAAACCTTTTTGGTTTTTTCAAATAAAGGTATGAATGAATTTTTTTTAATTGAGGTGTGTTGAAAACCTTTGATGCAAGGATAGCCGTTCCTGTTAAAATAATAATAGACAGAATATATTATACAAAATAATATATATATATATATATTATATTATAAAGAGCCATAAAATTAACAATGAGGACATAAATGATTATATGGTTTTAAGATGCGTGTACACTTTGAATCTGTTTTGAATATTTTTGAAATGCCAACTCATTTATGAAAATACTAGTTCTTTTTTAAAGTACTCTTGTGGATTTGACAAAAATTTTGAATGCCAATGATGAACCTTTCCAAAAAAGGCTGAAGGAGGTTTCAAAGTGCTTAGTGTAAACGCGATTTAATTTCCGAGGTTTTCTGATGGCTCTACGGGACGAATGTAGGAGAAAAAATTAGTAAACAAGTTGGGAAACCTAAAATCTTACCTATCCGAGCCGAGACGAATTTACTTTCTAATCTAAACACAGGTCCACCAGCCAGTAAAACAAACCGGAAATACGTAGTTCAAATTGGCGGGATATTGCGAAGGTCATTTGTAAAGGTTTAATCGTTTAACATTTCCCTGTGTATCCTCATAATTCTAATGAGGACCTAATATCTATCACTTAAGTGTGTATTTAACTTTCGGCTCACTCTGAACCGTTAATACCTCTTGTAAGAGGACACGAAACAAGGTCAATTCTAGTTTAAATCTAGAGTATCTTATTTCATAGACCCAATTGCCTCACCACTTATAGAGAGCCGAAGTATTACAATCCATATTATGTAGTAGAGTTAAAAGTTGTGTTTACACTATATATAAATGTAGTAAAGCTGAATTAAAAAGTAAACACCAAATTTGAAATGTTAATATAAAAGATGTTCTTGGAATATTTTTATAGCTACACAACTTAAAGAATCGTAATGCCGAAAAATATTTCCATTTAATATTCTGCAAAAAATGTTATCGTTTTGTAAGAGATCTTTTCATCCTACTCGCTTTATATTAACTTTGATATGCGTGTAGTGTTTCGATTCAGATGTAATCTTCATTACTCGTTCTATATAAACTCTCACTTGTGTCATTACATAGAAAGAAGTTAATCTTAAATAATTAAATAAATATAACTGATATTAATTATTTTAATCGTCAGTATTTTACGTTAATTATAGTTAAGTCGGTTTAAGAAACTTAATTCCTAAAATAATTTTAAACATAGCTATATTTAACGTTATACTTCTAGGGAACACCTATATCAGAACTTTTGTAAATTTAGGGTATATAAGGCGATTGATTCACACTAAACGATACGAAAATGCGCAATTGCGTGAACCTTTGGTGGAAGCCCTGCCATTGGGAGGCTAGACGTTTCTCGTAACCCTAGCCGCTCGCCGCGTACATCTTAAGCCTAACGATGATGGAGTAGAAGCCAATGTTACAGATTGGTGTCTATGTGGTATAGACGAAAGACCAGTAGATGGTGGTGAGAGAGAGTAGACGCCAGTATACCGAATTAATACTGGCGTCCTTTACGCAGCCCCATTTATTGCTTCCCTCTCTTCTATCTATCTCTTTCCTCTAGATGGTACCGTGCCTGAAGGGGGAAATTATGGAGGGGGGGGAATTGATGACGTCACGTGTCACGTGATGGTGTGCGATAAATTTGAATTTATTTTTGGTGTATTGGTATGACGTCACGTTATTGGCGATGGTATAGGTATGTAGTTTCCATAGTGTTATTATTAGGTGTAGCTTTAGGATATTGTGTACATTTAGGGTCTGATTTAATGATAACTCTATTGGTTCAGTAGGCCATTTCTACACCCAACCTTTCCGTAATGTTATTCTGTGTATGATTTTGAGGTCTCCATGTATGTTTATGTCATACGAAAGAACTAGTTTTAATTGAGATAAGGTTTACAGTGCAAAAGGTACCAATTAAGCTACGAGGCGGTTCTAGGTGTATTGTCATTATTAGGTGTATCTTTAGAATATAGTGTACATTTAGGATATGATTTATTGGTAATTCCATAGGTTCAATAGACCCTTTTTACACACACCCTACCCGTAATGTTTTTTGTAGGATTTTAAGGTCTCCATGTATGTTTATGTTTCTCTTATATTATTCGTATATTACAAGAACTTGTTTTAATTGAGATAAGGTTTACACTGCCAGATTCCGGGAGTTTCTACTCCTTGGATCTGGCAGGGTATTAAGCCTCCATGCTACATACTCCTCCTCCAGTTTACTTGTTGAGATAGATTGCAAGAAAAGTTAGTTACGATTAGTCTCGGGTCGAGAGCGGTTCTCTCCCCCTTTTTTTTAAAGTCTTCTAAAACGGAGTTTTTCTGTATAAACCAAGTTAGGTTTCGGGATCGTTGTCCCTTATTTCTTTTTTTGAGAATAAACTAAAGAAGATCAGTCTTCATATATTGGATATTAACAGTAAGTTGTCTTTATTCTCTTTTATGGCCCTCGGGAGCTTTCTCCCTTAGTTAAATTATCATACAGAAGGTTACATAAATTGGCGCCCGAACAGGGACCTGGCCGATACGACTAGGCCTTAAGCCTTGGTCCGTCCCGTAAAATATTTGTTTATCATTGTCGGTATATCCGCCCCACGTGGTGCTAAGCCTCGGCTTCCACAAGGGTAAAGCATTAAAGATAATTCAATTAAATTAAATCTAACTTAATCATAACTAATTTTAATAATTAAATGAAATTATCTTTATAATTGATGTAGTGACGTATTGAATTTAGATGACTTATTTATATATTTTCTAAACTTAACTTGTTTGAATAATTTGATAAATTGTAAAGTTAACTGACTTATTTAAACCATCATTAAATAAATAAAAATGGCTTACTATTCGGACAACAATAAACAATTTAGATCGCCTCGAACATCTGAGGATGATGTAATACTAAAGCAAAGGGAAGAGCAATCAAAGGAAGATCTGTTTACTTCTACGGAAGACGATGGCGACAGGCTAGTACCGCCAGAAACAGATGATCCATTGGAGGAATTTAACCGGAAACTTCGTATTGAGGAAAAAAAAGACGAAGAATATTTAAGAAAAAGGGCTGCAGCCTATTCAGAACCGGATTTCTCTCCCTACCAACTATTCCCTCATAAGAGTATTCCTGCCCCTAAGGGAAGTTCAACTCCCTCTAATTTCCCTCCTCAAACTGGGATTGATTCCCTTGATCCTTCTAAATCAGCGTCCAAAAGTGATAAGCCTAAAGTTAGTTTTTCAAACACTTTACCTAATCCAAGAGCTAGAACTATCGGAACCCAAATTTCTCCATCTCGAAGAATCCCTAAATTGGGACCAGACACTCCCGACGAGGAATTAAAAGCCTTTATATTACCCTTACTCCAAACATTGGCAGATAATTCTACCCAAAATGTAGCAATACATAAAGCTATAGCTACTAGTTTGGATAAGTTAGTTAGGGATTTACCTACGTTAATAAATAGAAGTTCAACTCCTCAGCCGGGAAAAGTCCCTATCGAACCTCCAGAAAGGTTAGCTTTTATGGGATCGTCTAACGATAACGCCACCGAGTTTTTAGCAGCTTTTGAGGAGTATGCAAAATTTCATAAGCTATCAAATGAAGAAAGGTTAGCTGCATTGCCTCTCCTATTACGAGGGCATGCCTTGTATTGGTATAGGGATTTAGTCCGTCAATATGACGATATGTGTAGTGTAAACCCTTCCCATCCTCATTTAGCTTGGAGAACATTTAAGAGACACTTTAAGGTTCAGTTTAGAGATTCCGAAGCTGACTCTAAGCTTAAGATAGAGATAAACCATAGAAGTCAGAAAGATAAGGAGTCGGTAGAGGATTTCTTCGGGGAAGTTATGAAGCTGAATTTAGGGATGACCCATCCTCTTTCCGAAAAGGAGTTAGTTCCGATAATTAAGAGCAATCTGAAAGATGAACTTAGAACTCCCCTCCTTTTCTTACAATTTACCACTATGGAACAGTTAAGGAATTCCTGTAAAACCGTAGAAAAGGATATTGAAGTTAGGAGAAAGAATGCTGAGAAAAGGGAAAAGAGGAAGTCACCCCCTAAACCTAAGGTTAATGCTGAGTCTTCTTGCCCAGCTAATAAGGGCTCAGCCCATAGTCAGTGTTCCCCCGGGCATTGTCAAAGCCCTTGTCCTACTTCTCCATCGCATCCTAAATGGGAATATCCATTGAAACCCTTAGATTCTAGATCGCAAGCTAGAGCTCAAAACACTTTAAATAGAGGTCAACGATCTTATAATAAATATTATAATCAGAGATCCAAGTCTCCTGGTCGTCAGTTGGCCTTGTCTTACCCCTCTACACGTACGATCACCTGTTACAGTTGTCAGGAACCTGGTCATCTTGCACCCGATTGTCCAAATAAAAATATGATCAAATCGGGGGAAGCCCAGACGGGAGAGGTCCCTCGTGGTCCCTCTCCCGGTGCCCAATAAATTCCCCTAACAAGAAGCGTGTCGCGTTTCCCTTGAGGATTGAATCAGTCCGAAAGGGTTCAGTTTATAAAAGGGTTACTATTCCCGTTACTTTTGAACACGCGACAGTTCACGCTAAATTAGATAGCGGGGCCGATGCCTCTTTTGTTAGTCTTGACCAGTGGGAAAAAGTTTGTAATTACCTGAAGATGAACAACTAGATTGTGTAGTTTGGGGCGACGGCCGTTATACGTTTACAAAAGGTTCTCACGAGTTAGAATTTACTCTTAAGTCAATTGACAGTGAGAAACAATTCAAATTTAAATTCTACATAGTTCCTTCCCTTAATAGTGACTTTATATTAGGTCAAGATTTTCTTGAAGAAAACAGGGTCAAATTGGATTTTGAGTCATCTCAATGCTTAGTAGGTAACTTAAGGATCCCTTTTTTCAATACCATCAGAAAAGGATCCAATAGATAAGGAGATTGTAGAGAATATTAGGGACGCAGTTTCCGCAGCCCCTATTACTGATGAACAACGTCATCAACTAGAAACCCTTTTATTGAAATTTCCTGAGTTGTTTTCAGATAAAGTAGGAAGAACAGGACTAGTCTTCCATGAGATTCATACGGGTAATAGTCCGCCCATAAAATCTCAGCCTTATCGAGTTAATGACCAGAAAAGGAAAATAATAGAACAACATGTAAGGGAAATGTTAGATGACGGGATAATCAGACCCTCTGTATCTCCTTGGGCTTCGCCCGTAGTTTTGGTTGATCAAACAAAACGGGGTAAACCCTACAGGTTTTGTATTGATTACAGAAAACTGAATAGCGTTACCATCAAGGACCCTTATCCTTTGCCTAATATAGAGGATATGTTAGCTAGGGTAGGAAAACCCAAGTTTATTACAACCCTTGACCTTAAATCAGGGTATTGGCAGGTGGAAATGCACCCTAAGAGTAGAGCAAAAACTTCTTTTGTGACTCATATGGGAAAGTACGAATTCAATGTACTCCCTTTTGGGCTCTGTAACGCCCCTAGCTCTTTTCAGCGCTTAATCGACGAGATCTTTAGAGACGCAAATTACTTCCAATTAATCGATTATTTAGATGATTTAATCTCGCTTAGCGAAGATTGGGATCAACACTTAACGTGTTTAGAATATGTCCTAAATAGATTAAAGGAAGCGGGTCTCACCCTTCAGTTGAAGAAATGTCGTTTCGCTCAAAAAGAAGCTACCATATTTGGTCACATTGTAAATGAAAATGGAGTGCATATAGATCCTTCTAAGATAGAAGCTATTTAGAAATTCCCTCCTCCTAAAAATGTTAAGGACGTCCAAAGATTTTTAGGGATGGCAGGATGGCATAATAGGTGCATTAATCACTACTCTCAAATAGTAGCACCTATTAATAAACTTAAACGGAAGGATCAAAAATTTATTTGGGGCATCGAACAGCAACAGGCGTTCGAACAAATTAAGGAAGCCATCTGTAAGGCTCATCCCTTAGCTTCCTTTAGAAGGGATTCCCCGTGCATTCTCACTACAGATGCTAGTGACGCAGGGTTAGGTGCCCTTCTGTCCCAAATACAAGATAATGTAGAAGTCCCTATAGCCTATGCTAGTACAGGACTTAAAGATGCAGAAACGAGGTACTCCACTTAGTTCCTCTACTTCCAATTCTACTAGTAAATTCGATCCAACTTGTAGTAGCACAAGTACAAATACTACAAGTAGTAGTTCAACAACTTTCTCTAGTGACACTGTTGAAGGTCGAGTACGTCCCCCAGGTCCTAGAGCCCTATATTCAGTCTTTACGTTGGAAGACGTAAGAAAATCTCCAAGGGAAGACCCATTTGCTTCCCCCATTATTAATTCCTTGCAAGGACCTAACCCTGTTAGGCATAAAATGTTCGAAATGAAAAATGATCTTCTTTATAGAAGACCATACAGGAACCATCCTGAAAAAATTTATTTTCCGCCTCGTTTAAGGTTAGAAGCCATGAGGTTGTTACAAGACCACCCGTTTACAGCTCATAGGGGCAAGGATAAGACCCTGAGCAAAGTTACTTATAGATATTGGTGGCCATCCATAGTTAGTGATGTCCAGGACTATGTAAGAGGATGCACCTTATGCCAACAATTTAAGGCTAGGAATAGAAAAAAGCCAGGGCTAATGCAACCCTCAGAAATAACAAGTCCTTGGGACCAAATCAGTGTCGATATTATGGGACCTTTCACTCAAAGTAGACACCACTATAAATATTTAATAGTCTTTGTTGATTATATGACTAAATTCGTGGAAATGATACCACTAAAAACTATTACTGCTAAGACTTGCGTTCCGGCTTTCAAGTCTATTATCACTAGGTGGGGAGCTCCTAAAGCTATTCTCAGTGATAGAGGGGGTACAGTTTACTTCGAAACTTTGGCTGCAAACGTGCAGAGCTTTTAGAATAAACCCAAAGTTTACCACCCCCTATACCCCTAAGGGAAATCCCACTGAACGAGTCAATAGAGTAATAGGTGAATTAATATCATTCTACGTATGGAATCACCATATTAGATGTGGATGAATCCCTTGACCTCCTTCAATTTGCTATAAATTCCGCGCCCCATGAAACCACGGGCAGATCCCCTTTCTTTTTGAATTTAGGGCGGGAGCCACGTCTCCCTTGGGATTTAGACATTGAAGAACCCATTCAGGACCCTGATGACCCCAGTCGTAGTAAGGCTTTGAAGGTTCTTCAGGAACAATTAGCATTCTGTAATGAATTGTCTAAGTTAGCTAAAGCACACCAGAATAAATACTATGACCTCCGCCAGGACCCTCTTGAGTTTGAGGTAGGAACCCTAGTATGGATGGAAACACATCCTTTATCAAGTACGACTGGTCAGCTTATGAAAAAGCTTAGTCTTAAATGGGCAGGTCCCTTTAAAATCATAGCTAAACATTCTCCCGTTGTCTACGAGTTAGAAGACGCTAACTCAGGGCAGAATGTCGGAAAAATTAATTTAGAACATTTAAAACTCTATTGGACCAATGTAGCTGTCTTCGACAATGCCGAAAATGCCCCCACTTCTCAATCGCACGTTGCAGATGATCCTTAGTCTAGTCCCCCAACGAATGGTGGTACAGTCGCCGCAATTAAAAAATTTCTCTCTCGCGACGTCTTGCTCCAATCATAAGCCGCAAATTATTGATCTGATACAATGGGTATAAAAAAACGCATCTTATATTGTTGATTCAATAAATTTTTTACTAAGCGTTTTTTTTTTAAACTCTCCACTTTCCATTTCCAACTGCTAAATAGGGGGTTTTGAATGATTGGCATGATTTTAAAGAGAAGGTGAACAGTTGAGCATAGCTCGTCCGAATTACCGAATGACATTCCAGTAAAGGGAGAGTGATGTTAACTGCAATTTTCTGAACACACGTCCCCCACGGAATCAATGCCTTGAGCCATATTCTTATGGATAGAGATACCCTTTAATATTGCACAAAGCTGTAATCAACAATTGTGGAATGAAACTTCTAATCTTCCTCCGGTGAAGATATGGCCACGGGTGCGACATTCTGTTCCACTATGGTTCGCAAATGCCAGAGGGTGGAGAAAGATTTCTATCTAGATTAGTGGGCGATTCTTGATGTCAGATTCAACATAAGTCTGCACGAACGTTTGGTTGAAAACGGCGAATTTTGGAGAGAACCATCTAGAAATTCAATGGCCAACCAATTCCCTCAATATGTCACCCATTGAAAACCGCTTGGTGGAGGAAATAAAGGTTCACTGAAAAGGAGAATACCCACATTCAAAGTATAGCATGGGTCACAAAGTGGTGCCTACATTTGAGAAAGTGGTTGTATTCATTTTCTTCAACTAATTGGGATTCGCCATAATGAAGATGACGAACCTTTCTCAAGAAACTCTTTATTTACAATGCGAAATTAGTATTATACTAAAGTTCCACTAGTCTTAGCAGTGTATCCGATGGCAAATTATGGTCTTTTTGACAATCAATATAATCTGCTGAGCTGCACGAAGTATTAAATCCTTGAAGGTTAAGTAAGGACGCAATTAATGCAGAGTGTGTATATATTTTATTGAGAACAACCCAACCAACATAACAAGTTAAATAAAGAATAAAGACACTTTGCTAATTACTATCCATCATTTATTCTTAATTATGAACATGGTTAGGATAAATACATTTATACGTTTTCTTTTTAAATTTCATTATGCGATTAATATTTGATCATTTTACCGTTGGCGTTTACAACCTGTTGCATTCTCTGCGGCATTGATGAAAACAGATTGCTTATGTAATCGGGCCGCTCGCCAACCTCTTCCCATGCGGCCTGGATGATGGTGTTTAGTTCGTCCTTATCATTGGGAATTATACTGTTCTGGGATTAAATCCTTTTCATAATCGCCCAGACGTTTTCGATTGGAGATAGGTCGGGTGAATTTCTTGGCCAGTTCATTAGATCTATTTCCGGATGATTCTCATTCAAATACGCCATGGTTGCACGTGACTTGTGAATACTCGAATTATCTTGTTGAAATATAAATTTACCGTTCGGAAAATGATTGTCTACGACATGAGGGAAAAACGTATGTTCCAATACATTAATATATTTATCGGAATTAAGGTGCCCTTCTATTCGCGCTAAGGTTCCAATTCCATGTTTTGAAATATAAGGTATACGGACTAAATACCCCCAAGACAAAAGACCCCCGGTCATAATCCCCCCATTTTTAAAAACGTACAAAATCCCCCCTCTCTCAAGACAAAATCCCCCGGTCATTTTCCCCCCATCGTAGTTAAGAGTACAAAATCCCCCCACCCTCTAGACAAAATCCCCCCACCCTCTAGACAAAATCCCCCCACCCTCTAGACAAAATCCCCGGTCATAATCCCCCGACAATAAAAAATACAATATCAATATTATCTAAAACACTGGAAGCCTCAGCGATCTGGTGGCGTAGTTAATTAATTAGCTGGCACCTTTTCCAAAATATTTTCCTATTAATTAGCTGGCACCTTTTCCAAAATATTCTCCTATTAAATAGCTGGCACCTTTTCCAAAATATTCTCCTATTAATTAGCTGGCACCTTTCCAAAATACTCTCCTATTAATTAGCTGGCACCTTTCCAAAATATTCTCCTATTAATTAGCTGGCACCTTTTCCAAAATATTCTCCTATTAATTAGCTGGCACTTTTTCCAAAATATTCTCCTATTAATTAGCTGGCACCTTTTCCAAAATATTCTCCTATTAATTAGCTGGCACCTTTTCCAAAATATTCTCCTATTAATTAGCTGGCACCTTTTCCAAAATATTCTCCTATTAATTAGCTGGCACCTTTTCCAAAATATTCTCCTATTAATTAGCTGGCACCTTTTCTAAAATATTCTCCTATTAATTAGCTGGCACCTTTTCTAAAATATTCTCCTATTAATTAGCTGGCACCTTTTCCAAAATATTCTCCTATTAATTAGCTGCCACCTTTTCCAAAATATATTAGCGACCAACAAAGGTATGCCTTTTCCAAAATGTTATTTTTACATCTATTGGGGGGAATGTGTCCTGGGGCTGGGGGGAATTTGTCCTAGGGCTGGGGGGAATTTGTCCTTGGGCTGGGGGTATTTTGTCTTCATCATCCGTTCGGGGGAAATTGTCCGGGGGATTTTGTCTCCTACCTGAGGGGATTATGTCTTTTTCTTCTCTAATGGGGGGATTATGTCCGGGGGATTATGTCCAGGGGGGATTATGTCCTACATTCGAAATATAACCCCACACTGGCACAGAAAACCGTCCGCTATTCTGGATTGAATGAATGTTAGCCGCATCATATCGGGTCCCTTTCTCTCTCCTCACTCTTACGTGATGGTCCATAGATGAACAAAATGTTGATTCGTCGCTGATGACAACTTCATTCCATTCGTTCCTCCAGTGAAGGTGAGCGCGCGCAAATGCTAGGCGTTCTTGTTCGTGCTCTGGTTTGAAATATGGCTTCTCCGCGGCGATACGACTGTGTAGCCCAGCGTCACGTAATCGGTTTCTAATCGTTGTTTCCGACGCTTCCAACTCCATGATGGATTTTACAGATCGAACAGTGGTGGTAGGATTATTCACAACAAGAGCAGCAATAACGTCGTCTTCTTCTGCAGTGGTAACGCGTGGAGTTCCAGGCCTTGGTTTGTCTGTCAATCGTCCATTTTCACCATAAGCGGCTAGCCATGACCTCACGGTTGGCTTTGAACAGCCCAGTTGCTGCGCAATAAAAGGAACCCCCTGACCAGCCTCATGTAACGCAACGAGCCTATTGCGTTCTTCCTGTGATAATCTTGGCATACTGACTGGTGAGAGAGTGATATATTTGTTTTATTTTAAAAATGCCACGAAAAAACCCAATTTATTGGGTTTTTTCGTGGCATTTTTAAAATATATGTTGCCTGAATAAAATAGAACAAATATATGTTAGAATATATTTTTTACTCACTTTGTCTCACTCTCTCACCAGTCAGTATGCCAAGCTTATCACAGGAAGAACGCAATAGGCTCGTTGCGTTACATGAGGCTGGTTACTGTTCGATCTGTAAAATCCATCATGGAGTTGGAAGCGTCGGAAACAACGATTAGATACCGATTACGTGACGCTGGGCTACACAGTCGTATCGCCGCGGAGAAGCCATATTTCAAACCAGAGCACGAACAAGAACGCCTAGCATTTGCGCGCGCTCACCTTCACTGGAGGAACGAATGGAATGAAGTTGTCATCAGCGACGAATCAACATTTTGTTCATCTATGGACCATCACGTAAGAGTGAGGAGAGAGAAAGGGACCCGATATGATGCGGCTAACATTCATTCAATCCAGAATACCGGACGGTTTTCTGTGCCAGTGTGGGGTTATATTTCAAAACATGGAATTGGCACCTTAGCGCGAATAGAAGGGCACCTTAATTCCGATAAATATATTAATGTATTGGAACATACGTTTTTCCCTCATGTCGTAGACAATCATTTTCCGGACGGTAAATTTATATTTCAACAAGATAATTCGAGTATACACAAGTCACGTGCAACCATGGCGTATTTGAATGAGAATCATCCGGAAATAGATCTAATGAACTGGCCAAGAAATTCACCCGACTTATCTCCAATCGAAAACGTCTGGGCGATTATGAAAAGGATTTAATCCCAGAACAGTATAATTCCCAATGATAAGGACGAACTAAACACCATCATCCAGGCCGCATGGGAAGAGGTTGGCGAGCGGCCCGATTATATAAGCAATCTGTTTACATCAATGCCGCAGAGAATGCAACAGGTTGTAAACGCCAACGGTAAAATAATCAAATATTAATCGCATAATGAAATTGAAAATGAAAACGTATAAATGTATTTATCCTAACCATGTTCATAATTTAGAATAAATGTTGGATAGTAATTAGCAAAGTGTCTTTATTCTTTATTTAACTTGTTATGTTGGTTGGGTTGTTCTCAATAAAATATATACACACTCTGCATTAATTGCGTCCTTACTTAACCTTCAAGGATTTAATACTTCGTGCAGCTCAGCAGATTATATTGATTGTCAAAAAGACCATAATTTGCCATCGGATACACTGCTAAGACTAGTGGAACTTTAGTATAATACTAATTTCGCATTGTAAATAAAGAGTTTCTTGAGAAAGGTTCGTCATCTTCATTATGGCGAATCCCAATTAGTTGAAGACAATGAATACAACCACTTTCTCAAATGTAGGCACCACTTTGTGACCCATGCTATACTTTGAATGTGGGTATTCTCCTTTTCAGTGAACCTTTATTTCCTCCACCAAGCGGTTTTCAATGGGTGACATATTGAGGGAATTGGTTGGCCATTGAATTTCTAGATGGTTCTCTCCAAAATTCGCCGTTTTCAACCAAACGTTCGTGCAGACTTATGTTGAATCTGACATCAAGAATCGCCCACTAATCTAGATAGAAATCTTTCTCCACCCTCTGGCATTTGCGAACCATAGTGGAACAGAATGTCGCACCCGTGGCCATATCTTCACCGGAGGAAGATTAGAAGTTTCATTCCACAATTGTTGATTACAGCTTTGTGCAATATTAAAGGGTATCTCTATCCATAAGAATATGGCTCTAGGCACTGATTCCGTGGGGGACGTGTGTTCAGAAAATTGCAATTAACATTACTCTCTGGAATGTTATTCGGTAATTCGGACGAGCTATGCTCAACTGTTCACCTTCTCTTTAAAATCATCCCAATCATTCAAAACCCCCTATTTAGCAGTTGGAAATGGAAAGTGGAGAGTGTAAAAAAACGCTTTGAAAAAAATTTATTGAAACAACAATATAAGATACCTTTTTTATACCCATTGTATCAGATCAATAATTTGCGGCTTATGATTGAAACAAGACGTCGCGAGAGAGAAAGTTTTTAATTGCGGCAACTGTACCAACATAAGTTAAACATAACTACTCAATGTACATGAAATGTTGACAATGAATATAAAGCTGCAATCCTTTCATCAGTTTCTTGGTTTTTGTTTAAACTCTTATTGCCTTCAGAGCAACGGCTAGGAGTATAGTCCCAATCCATGGGTTCAACCAAACCTTCAACTTCTGATGAAGCAACATTGCGTTCCTCTGCCTGATTATGTTGCAAAACATTAGGGATGTTGCCAAACTTAATAAAGCGTGTCTTACATTTTTATCCATTGACTTAATTTCGCCATCCGTGTTTTCAATATCAATATTTTGAGCAACATCATCCACAACTTCACAGCCACTTATTTCTAAAAGGTCTTCAGGGTCTGGGATTATCTCTATTGATCGCGAATAAGACGCGGAACTCTCCGAAATAATACTTTCGTTTAGGCCTGCATTTTTGTTACACCGACTGTAAGTTTTCTGTAAACGGTTTAAAAGTGGCAAATTACAGTAAAACATTTAATTTTCTTAGATTTATATTTCATTAATATACAATTCCTATGTTGAAGTTTGGGTTGCAAGATTCGGGTAAAAACAGAGTAGGAACTGCATTAGCCGATAGCACGCGTATTTTGGAATTTTCGCGATAGTCCGCTTGACAAAAATAATCACCGCAAATAGCATCATATTTTTGTGGAGTTCATTCGGGTTTTTTAATGGCCCGACACCATTGTTTCATTAACTCGGGATTTTTAGTAGGGAATCTTAATAGTACAATTCAAATAGTGTTGAACTTCTGAATATTTTTTAATATTCTTTATTTCTATACTTACTTATGCCACGGAACATTTCTATTCCTACCAGTGTTAACGCACTTCTCTACTGAGCATTTTCTACCCATGATAAAATTTAATAACTTTTCATATTATTTATTACTTTAATAATGAAAAAAGATAATCTTGAGTAAAAACAAGTATTACAACAGAAATTTAACAAAATTTTATTTATTAGAAATGAAGTTTAACAAATTCTTAGTAATTAAGGCTCAACTAGCAGTTTTTCAACTTTGGCGCTTTACGTCTTCTTAAGCCCCATTTTTCCAATTCAAGTCAATTTCTCACCAAAAGAAACTATTTTCAGTTTCACCCGTCAGGCGACAGATGGCGCTAACGACTAATGAAAGTAATGAAATTCGACGAATCCGAGTCCGCGAGGAGGAAATTCAACAAAAACTCTAGAAATACATATATTCTGAACTCAATGGTTTTCGTGGCTATTAAAATTTTAGAAACTCTAAAAATAATAGTTGCTCGAGACATGCATATATACAAACAAAAGGGTTGAAGTGCAAATGATTGAATTTATTTAAATGACTAAAATATTCAGCATTAATCTCGCTTCACAACAAGGGCTCCGTGGCTTAACGGTTAAAGCGCCTGTCTAGAAAACAGGAGATCATGAGTTCTATTCTCGTCGGAGCCTCGCTGTTTTGTTATTTTAACTGGTTTTCGTAGATATTAAATTTTGAGAAACTCCAAAAATATTAGTTCCTTGAGATATGCATATATGCAAACAATAGGGTAAAATTGCGAATGAGTTAATTTAGTTAAATTACTCAAATATGCAGCTTTCATCTCACTTTATAACAAGGGCCCTGTGGCTTAGTGGTTAAAGCGCCTTTCTTGTAAACAGGAGATCGTGAGTTCGATTCTCGACGGAGCCTCGCTGTAATGTTAATTTAAAGGCCGGGAAACGGCGACAACCGTTCTTGTGAAATTGAAAACCATGCATCGAACTAATAATGGGCGACCGTGCTTCAAACGTTTTAGGGGTTCTGGTCAAACTGAAGATAAACAATGGATAGTCTCTTAAATTTTGTTTCCCCGACTTTTTGAATCCCCACTACGGAAAAACCGAGGTTCTTGTCAAACTGAAAGCCGTGCAAAAGGGTTCTTGTCAAACTGAAAGCCGTGCAAAAGGGTTCTTGTCAAACTGAAAGCCGTGCAAAGGAGCTCTGGCCAAGCTGAAGATGAACAATGAAGCGTAACTTAGACAGGTCCTGAATTTCGGTCCGTCTAGATGAAAACTGTTTTTGTAATCTATCTAAGGCGGGCTCATGTCAACAAAAGTTATTTCAATATTGGAATTTTAAGAACATATTGAAAGAGAGGGGATGGTCTTAGACCTATTGAAAATTACCAAAATGCATTCTACTACAAAAGGTGATGTAATTGATATTTAAGCCAACAAAGCGATGGTACAAAAGTACATATCTCTTTAAGATGTGGAAATGGTAAATTTTATTACGTGCAAGGTACTGTAAGATACAATAGTTGAAGAAAAATATTTTGAGTAGGCCTAGTACACTGCGTGCTTATTGAAACAAGAAATTTTCGTAAACTTGCTTTTATATTTAAATAATATTTTATTAATCGTCGAACTCTTCATCTGATGAACAATCGGACACTTGAGTGAAGAAATCATTGGGGAAATCGATCGGGGGGATGACGCCAACATTATCCAGATTTCACTAACGAATCTAAACAAACAAATAAATAAATTAACAATTCAATTTTGGTCATTTGGAAAATGAAACAGAAACAATTTAATCAAATACGTGCTTGAAGGATTTTGTGACGTAATTTTTTTTCTTGGGTTTTATTACAATTTTTGGCCTTTTCTGTTTCATACATAGATGTGTATGGACGCGACACTTGTGTTCGTTCCATTCCAAGACTGCCAGTGTCTATCTTAAACCATAAGAGGTTTTACAATGTACTCTTTACTCGATATACAAGAGGACCGTATTGTTAAAGCTCTCTACATAATGCGTATTCCTACAATTTACGTAGACTTCGGCGTTTTTGTAGAGCGTTGTTGATTTCAAGAACTTTTTTAGCAGTTCTAATTAAATAGGGTCCTCTAGGACTTGGCAAATGGTCGGGATTTTACAGGTAGAACCTACGGCTCAAATTTGATGATTACCTTTAAAATGCTCAACACAATTGTCGATTAAGTGACGTAAAGTTTCCGCGCACAAATATGAGTTATCAATAGCCCAATAGATATGGTTTTTGATTGCCGAATAGATCTGGTTGCCATTTATCTTTAGTGATCCTTCACACTTTCGGCTGTGCTCTTCAACTATTTGTAATCCACGGAAATAGGATATCTCGTCGCAAAGCAGTAAATTGGGCGCAGTTTCCATGAAATTTTCTTGAATTTTTAAACTTTTCTCGTCATATGATCAAGTACCGTCTTGATTTGTTTCATTTTCGGTAGTGTAAGCCTCATTTCTATTAGAGCTGGCAGCTTCATATTCAAAACTAGCCTGAGCTTGATTCCTATAGCATTCCGTACCCAAATCGGTTTCAAGGAGATGAGTGGTCCACAAATTACATGATCATCCTTCTGAGTATGCAAAATGGTCAATCCTCTCGTAATCAAATTGGATAAAAGACATTTTTTATGTTTCTTCTTGACTAAATGAAACTCTTCGTTAAATCTTAGCTTTTTGGCTTCAGACGGAAATGTTGATTTAAAAATCATTTGGGCTTTTTGTTTATAGAAAACATACTCCAGTTGAAATAGTTCTAAGAGGTGAATTTGTATTTCCTTCGATGTTAGCCTACGGTGAATCTTCTTCCGATACCAAGGGCTCCTTTAGTTTTCCCAAAGCCGTAAAGGCTTTAAAAATAAATTTTTCAGCCGTTAATGACTAATATTTATCATTGACCATCTGGTAAATGTTGTCAAAATGGTTCCTTTCGTTTTCAGAATAAAATGATAACGTCAAAACTTTACGTGGAGGACTATCCTCGTAAGAATATACTTTGATATTTCCATTTGATAAAGTTTTTCTCTGTTTCAAAGGGTTTTTCTGCTTCGAAAAGGCAATGCATTTTCCATATTCGCGATTTTTTCCCGATGAAAATATTCTCACTACTTTTAGCAACTAATCAGTTCAAGAACTTCAAGTACACTAAATGTCCATTAATTCAATCCAAAAGAGAACCAAAATCGGAGGGTTATGATCTAAAAATAAATCTCGTCCACCACTATCGAGCTTATAAAGAAATCCAGGCAAGTCATGTCTGGCTATAGTACAGGGTAGATATGAATTTGAAAGGAACTAAATATGACCAAGCTGAAAATTTCAGAATCCAAAGTGCTTATGGTCCTAATTAACGTCCGGAAAGTCCCCAAGCTTCCGGTGCCGGCTTTCGCCGCCATATTGGAAAATGGCCGCCATACTGGATGTTTCTATATCTCGAGATCTAATGAACCGATATACATGAAGTTTCTTTTAAACGATGTCTTATGACGATTACAATCCAAACAGATCCAATTTTGTAGCCCTTACATTATAATTACAGAGGTGTTTACGCTTATCATGGGAAAAAAATTCAAAAATATTTTGCTTTCCAAAATTCTTAAATGTTAAACGTATTTTAATTTTTTCTAATATCATCGTTATTTACATTTGTTTACGCTCAATCATACTAATTTTTCTGTTTTAAAATCAATGAAATTAATTTCGAGATTTATTGAATCGTTTGAGACCCCACGCACATTTCGGTGCGTCTAGTAATTTAAGCCTGGTAGCCGTTCATGGAACTGCATGGTGCCTCAAGCGTTATCGATTCTTTTAGCTTCAGGGTGGATTTTCAGTTTTAGTTTCTGTTCCAATTTCCCAATAGAGTAAGCTATGTCTATAGCATCACTATTTTTTTAAAAGTACTTGAAAAATATTTAATTTAACCTAACGTTAGTTAAAATTTAAGATGAATGAGTGCGTTTTGTGTTCTGAACCTTTGAGTGGCGAAACTGTCATCGTGACAAGGGGGATTAAAACATTAATCGAATGCAGTTTGAAAAGGAAGGATCAATTACATGTAAAACTACAAGATGTGGCAAGTATTTCAGTTCACACTTTCTGTAGGAAAAATTATACGCGTCCCTCGAGCATTGAGGCTCATTTAAAAGCCACTTCCACTGAGACATCTGGAAATGAGTTAACTGATAATGCAGTGAGACTACGATCATCTCTCGAACAATTTGACTTTAAGACCAACTGTTTATTTTGTGGAAAGATTTTACTTAGTGAAAGGCAAGAAAAACAGGAAATACGGTATCGCATACCAGTTTAAGAAGTGACAACCCTAGAGATAGCTGACGCTATAAAGAAACGCGCTCTTGAACGAAACGATGAACTTGGGGAAATTTTTAATGCGCGTGTAAATTCAGTAGTAGATTTAGTTGCCACAGAAGCAAAGTACCATAGGCCATGCAAGCTCAAATGTTTCTTGCATGAAGAATCATCAGGACATATAGGACGACCTGAAAACCCAGAACTAAGGCAAAGAAAATATACGCGTGTATCTTCTTTGACTAGGGGAAGCCTTTTCCAAATTATGTTCCTACTTGGAAAATAGTGACGAATGTCAATATTCCTTGGATGATTTAGAAGAAACATTTAAGGAATTTTCGCTTTCAAAATGCATGTACACCACCAAACATTTAAAAAACAAGCTGAAAGAAAGATACGGCGATAATATTACGTTGAATGATATGAAGGGGGCAACCTGCGGCGTTTCTTTTAAAGATTCAATTGGAATAATTCTACACGAGAACCTTGATTCGTATTTTCTGTGAATGTACACTCCAAATGCAGTTGGCAGCCTTGGTACAAACGACCTAGGCCTGCATATCGATATTATACACTCCATTATTGCATGTCGTTGTCTCTTATAAGATCCAGAATCATTTCCCATCTTAATTACTCGGTCAATTGAATCTTTGAAAGAAACGACGCGGGTTGCCCCCTTCATATCAGTCAACGTAATATTATCGCTTATCTTTCTTTCAGCTTGTTTTTTAAATGTTTGGTGGTGTACATGCATTTTGAAGGCGAAAATGCCTTAAATGTTTCTTCTAAATCATCCAAGGAATATTGACATTTGTCACTATTTTCCAAGTAGGAACATAATTGGAAAAGGCTTCCCCTAGTTCTGGGTTTTCAGGTCGTCCTATATGTCATGATGATTCTTCTTGCAAGAAAAATTTGAGCTTGCATGGCCTATGGTACTTTGCTTCTGCGGCAACTAAATCTACCACCAAATTTACACGCGCATTAAAAATTTCCCCAAGTTCATCGTTTCGTTCAAGAGCGCGTTTCTTTATAGCGTCAGCTATCTCTTGGGTTGTCACTTCTTAAACTGGTATGCGATACCGTATTTCCTGTTTTTCTTGCCTTTCACTAAGTAAAATCTTTCCACAAAGTAAATAGTTGGTCTTAAAGTCAAGTTGTTCGAGAGATGATCGTAGTCTCACTGCATTATCAGTTAACTCATTTCCAGATGTCTCAGTGGAAGTGGCTTTTAGATGAGCCTCAATGCTCGAGGGACGCGTATAATTTTTCCTACAGAAAGTGTGAACTGAAATACTTGCCACATCTTGTAGTTTTACATGTAATTGATCCTTCCTTTTCAAACTGCATTCGATTAATGTTTTAATCCCCCTTGTCACGATGACAGTTTCGCCACTCAAAGGTTCAGAACACAAAACGCACTCATTCATCTTAAATTTTAAGTAACGTTAGGTTAAATTAAATATTTTTCAAGTACTTTTAAAAAAATAGTGATGCTATAAACATAGCTTACTCTATTGGAAAATTGAAACAGAAACTAAAACTGAAGCTAAAAAAATCGATAACGCTTGAGGCGCCAAGCAGTTCCATGAACGGCTACCAGGCTTAAATTACTACGCGCCGAAATGTGCGTGGGGTCTCAAACGATTCAATAAATCTCGAGATTAATTTGATCGATTTTAAAACAGAAAACTTAGTATGATTGAGCGTAAACAAATGCAAATAACCATGATTTTAGAAAAAATTACAATACGTTTAACATTTAAGAATTTTGGAAAGCAAAATATTTTTGCATTCTTTTTTCCATGATAAGCGTGAACGCC
This sequence comes from Phalangium opilio, assembly GCF_054372755.1. Classification (NCBI taxonomy): domain Eukaryota; kingdom Metazoa; phylum Arthropoda; class Arachnida; order Opiliones; family Phalangiidae; genus Phalangium; species Phalangium opilio. Next base: position 1,124,492 of record NW_028324172.1, on the reverse strand, counting down.
TCTGTAATAATTATGTAAGGGCTACAAATTTGGATCGGTTTGCCTTGTAATCGTAATAAGACATCGTTTAAAACAAATTTCATGTAAATCGGTCTATTAGATCTCGAGATATAGAAACATCCGGTATGGCGGCCATTTTCCAATATGGCGGCGAAAGCCGGCACCGGAGGCTTGGGGACTTTTGGGACGTTAATTAGGACCATAATCTCTTTGGATTCTGAAACTTTCAGCTTGGTCATATTTAGTTCCATTCTTTGGCCAAAAAATGCGTATTTACCCTGTACTACTATCGTTAGGCGCCACTGTGGAAACGGACTTTCGCGCGAAGGATTTGAAAATAAGAAAGAAAAATTGAACTGGTTTTGAAAGAAGTTATGGGACTGAAAGGGGAAAGCGGATACCCGCTCGAGAAAGAAGAGTTTTTGGGAAGAGCCCCACGCGCACTGAAAGAGAGAGGACTTCCTAGTCCGAACAGAATATAACTTGTAAAAGGTATTCGCGCGTTCGTCAGTAAAGAATGTTTTACTTATGGAATAGACAAAGTCGATTACGTTTATTTTATAATTAAATCTCCCATGAAGTGGGAAATCCCATGAGCTTTATCACTGGTGCCGAAACCCGGGAAATAAGAAAAAAATTAGAAAAGAACTAGATTAGGAATTAGATAATGAAGTGGGCGAACCACAGAAACGCGTCAACGCCCTAGAAAGAACTAGTTCGAGAAAATGGCGGACGCGGAACAGACAAGTTTAGAATCCCAACAGAAACGAGGAAAACCCTCAAGATGGGATGCTATTAAGCAAAGAAGAAAGATCAGTCGACAAGCGACTACGAAATTGCTTTCAAGAATAGAGGACAGCCTCACGGATTTAACGTACGATGAGGACAGCCTCCTGGACAACCTTAGTGAGTTAAAAGTTAAAGAAACTAAATTAGAAGAAATAGATAACGCCTTGCAAGATGAGGCCGAAGATTTAGACGAATTAGGGTTAGAATTAGCGACATCGGAACATTATTCCAACGCTATAAGAAAGATAAGGGATAAGATTACTAAGAACCTAGAAGAGATGAGAAAAGGCCAAGCGAGAGGGCTATCCCCTTTATCAGTTAAGACGAGACATCCGTCGCCATTTTTGACGCCGACCGGAACCACTATACAATCTCCGAATTTCAACCCTATGGGACCACCCCCAACTAGCCATCCTCTCTTAAAACCTATAGTGGGGAATCTTGGTATGCCAGGACCGCATACTTTTCAATCTACAACGACGTTGCAAGGGGTAACGACAGCAGGGGACAAAACCCCACGACCGGTTTGACAACGACACAGGCTGGTACGAGCGCCGCGCAATCTATCTTTCTTCACCCACCCCAACAACTAACAGCGATGACTAGTGGTTTTCTCCCACCGCCTTCAGCGCAAAACTGGTTTGCGATGAAGCTGCCAGAGCTAAGAATAGAAAAGTATTCTGGAGATTTATCGAAATGGATGGATTTTTGGTCTGGATAAGAAGTGGCCATCCACAATACCCCTATGCCAGCTACCCATAAACTCGGGTACCTTCGATCGTTTTCAACAGGATCAGCTGCTAGCTCAATTTCAAAATTGGATGCAACAGAAGAAAATTATAACGAGGCAATTCTATTACTCAAATGACGTTTTGGAAGGAAGGACGCGTTAATAAACGGTCATATTCAAAATTTATTTTCTTTGGATCCAGTAAAGAAGGCCAACGATATCGTCGGTCTTAGAAACTTATATGACCGCTGCGAAGTAGAAGTGACGTCATTGGAATCCTTGGGAACCCATTTTCAATACTATGGACCAGTATTATGTCCTCCAATTTTGAAATTACTTCCACTGGAAATTACCTTGGAGTATAGCAGAATAAGAGACTGTGACATGGAATGGGACATTAAACAGCTCTTGACGGTCATAAGGGAAGAAGTAGAGGCTAGAGAACGAGTAAGCGCTTACACTACAAACGCTCATGACGGAAGAACCGCAACAAAACCTCAGTCTTCAGAAGCCAGAGCTCCCCAACGTCGCAGTCAAGTCGAATATAGACCAAAACCATTTTCAACGGCAGCCTTGACGAGTGTATCTCAAACAAGATGTCTTTTCTGTCGAAGAACAAATCATACCTTTGAAGAATGTAAAACTCTTAATGTGGAGAAGAAAAGGGACATCCTACGAAAACTAGGACGCTGCTATATCTGTATGAAGCCGGGACATCTCGCGAAGTATTGCAAAGAAGATATAGCTTGCTAGTTCTGCGACCGAAGACATTACTCTTCTATTTGCCAAGATTCAGAAAAGAGAACACCTCGTGATCAGAGAAGAGAGAAACCAAAAGAAGCCTATACTAGAGAAGAAACCGAACCGAGACAAAGGATTGAAACGACAACGACTGTAGTGGCTGAAAAGGAAGAAGAATCGGAATCGCTTTTACTCCAAACAGCAAATATAACTGTTTCTGGAATTGCTGGATCAAAGTTGGACTTGTTAAACCTTCGTTTTTATTTTTCGCCATCTAGCGATGAGCGTAAAATATTAGGGAGCATAAACGGAAAGTTTAACTCCTCCTTCGTTTCGTCTTCGTCACACCGCTTATTGGACGGCGTCGAATACCCCGCCTTAATTTTCACCCTCAGCTGTCAGTTAACTCTAGCTTGACAATATGTATACAGTACGCAAACAGAAGGGAAATCGCAGAGCTACTCGTAGCCCAGTTGGTAAAACGCTCGACTGGTTTTTCCTCGTGGATTGTTTTAAAACGGCGGCTCGCGCGTACGAATCTACCTTGAAATTTTGGTTAAAAATTTATATTTATTTAATTCATTTACAAAATATTATTTTAAATTATATAAATTATTTATTTTAAATAATATGAAAAAATAATATTTTAAATAGTAATTTTAAATATAATTTAAATATATATTTTGGAAAATGCCAGGTGTTGTTTTCGCTAAAATATTCAAGATGTCGCCAGTGTTTCCACTTTGCAATTATTGACTGTGGAGCTACTCTTCTTAATGCTATTTCTACATTAATTAATCCAACGAGATAACCTAATTTTTAATTTTATTTCATATTTATTGCTTTATTATAATAGGAGATAGGACTCATAATCTGTGCTTAATTTATACGAGATGTGGCGCAAAATTGTAATGGTCCTCTTGGGACCCTTGTTGTAATTTTGAACGGAATCAAACTCGGTCTTTAACTCGTCCTCCATGGCGTTGTCCAATAACTCGTAAATTTGAGCATCTAATTTATCCAATGATTTTTGTTTTAATTGCAGGATAGCTAGCTGATCCTCAATCTCTTCTTTTTTCAACTCCTTAGCATCTTTTAGCTTGATAAGATTATTTACCAGAATAGTGGTATTGGCCCTAACTGTTTTTCTCAGGGCTCTCGCTTTTTTAAGGTTAGCGGCTTCTTTTGCTAATTTGGCCGCATCATCGATCGAAGATTCTCCATCGCTCATCTTGGGACTTTTTGGATAAATCACTCAATATCACTGTTTAATTATCCACAAACTTTTATTCCGTGTAAGGCGTATCCCGGGTTTCGGCACCATGAAAATACCCTTAACTTTTCTTTGTTTTATTTTAATTTTGTTTTTATAATTTTGCTCTGGGAGAGACTATAATTTTTATTTTTTAAAGCAGACCGACTAAAAAAATCTACTTTATTTAACTTTATTTTATAATATTATACTAAAATACTAAAAAACGACTAATTTTGCATTTTTCTATCAACTTTGTTTTCGCTCGCTAATTTGGAGACTTGATTCCTGTCTCTTGGAATATTTTTGGAGAAGTTAGGTGGGAGGAGTCCTTGATACAATTTTTTTTACCTTTCTTTTCATAAAGATGAGCTTGGGTGTCCCCCCTTTCAATAGGTTTGGCCTTTGGCGACGCTCAGACCGCGGGCCGGGCACGAGAAAGTTTCCGTGACTTTGCCCTTTTTGGGGATGGGAGCGCCAGGCATAGCTCTATGCTGTTTTACCCGTTTATAAGCGCAACTGCCATCCATTGAACTCTCTTTTTTTTCTTAGGCGCCCGCGATCTTCACGCCCCTTTGGCATCTCTATCGAAAGAGTTCTTCTAAAACTCGCCTTACAAATTTACATAGTATTTTTTGTAGCTTATTTTATTTAAAATTATTAACTTTGTAGTAAAGAAAATTTTGAATTATTTAGAAATTAAACTTAAGGGAATTAGAATTATTTAGAAATTAAACTTAAGGAAATTAGAATTATATAGAAAAATTAGAATTATTTAGAAAAATTAGAATTATTTAGAAATTAAACTTAAGGTTTTAACAATTATTTAGAAATTAAACTTAAGGTTTTAACAGGGTTTAGCCAACTCATCCCGTAATTGTACTATTTGAGATTGGGTAGATTGAAATTCAGCGGCTGTTTCGTCGAAAGTGGCCTGGAAGTCACTTAGTTTCTCTTGAACTTTCGTAGTAATCAATTTCTCACAGTGTGTTTCCAATTCAAGTTGAAGCAGTGAGAATTTGAAACTAATACACAATTCTATGTCATCTTTAATAGCAGAGACCTATTCCTCTACCACGGAACCCAGTTTTGTTTTTATCATCTTACCCAGCAAGGCAAGAAGGGCGTCCTGATCGAAAAGTGGGGTAGCTTTGTGGCTGGCAGAAATTGCCGTGGCTCCAGACTCTATCCTTTTGTTCTGGCCTGGAGTGTTAGGCTTGGTCACAGACTTCCCAGTAGGCTATGTCTTGGAAGTCATGGTGGTCTTGGCAGAATTGTTCAGGTGTTTCTTATCTTGACTCGAAGTAGAGTTATTTAGCTTCGCATTTATTTGCGACTTCCACCTACTCGTAATGTCAGACATGTTCTAATCAATTGAGACCAATGAAACAGACTCGCCCCTACAAAATATTTGAAAGTCCCGCCAATGGGAAATACCGCCTGTAGTCAAAAGGTGGCGCCTTTATCTCCGGGTTCCCACACCAATGCGTAAGGGGAAGTATCTCGACTGGACGCCAGCGCAGTTTCCACCCTGTACTGTAGAATAGCTCTTACATACATATAAAACACAGCTTCGTCAACGATGTTTCTTCAGTAAAGGAATAGGGAGACCTTGACTCTAGTGTAATATTCACTATTAAAAAAAACCTAAAAAATAAACTATGAGGAATAAAAGTGGAACTATATAAAGGAATCCTAGAGCTACGCGGCTAAGGCTAGTTCGCGAAGAAAAACATGATGCAGCAAGGTAGGCTCTAACTGATGGAACTGGACTCGCTCTGAAAGGAATAAATTCAGCCTCGCCTTTATCTGTGCCATTTTTAGAAACACTAGTGGTATTTGTTATTTCGTCATATCCTCTGATATTTCTCATATTTCGCACTTTTCGAATTTTTTGCATATTTAATATAATTCTCAAAATTTCTTAATTATTAGCAAACTTTTTAAGTTGTTTTAGTGAAATATCTCTACTTCGTACTTTGTTTTCTTACTGACTTCTTTCACTTCTTATTTCTCCAATTTATTTCAATATTTCTTGTCGCCACTTGAATCACGATCTAAGCTATAAATTGAGTACTCCTACCCTAGGTTGTGACCTGTACTTCCTGGAAATCATCAACAATTTAACATTTGTTTTGCAGAGCGTCATGGTTTAGCAATTAAACTTGCCCGGTTTAAATGTAATTACAAAACACCCAATATGTTCGTACCTAAACACGGCCGTGAGGAAGAAGCTGTTAAACCTCTGACTTTGGAAAATATAATTCTTGAAATCTACATTTTGTTGATTGGAATTTCAATTTCATCGGCTGTTTTGTGCTTAGAAGGAGTACTCAAAGCCATAAAAAGTAAATGAAACGTCAGCAGTAAAACGTGATGGAGAATTGGAGAACCAAACTGAGAGAAAATGTTTTACATAGACATTTGTTTGCTAATTGCGGCTGAACAGACTTATTACATTATGAACCCCAAAACTTTTTTGTCTGTCTGATAGAAAGGCGGTTCAACCTTCTATCGCTTGGAAAATATGAGTATTGTTGAAATTTCCATTTTTTAAGTGTATCAGTAAATGCCATAAACGCAAAATCCAAGATGTTAACAATATTGTAATAATTAGACTACTAAGTATTGCGTAAAGTTAAAGGGAAGTACCACCTTTCAAATAAGTAGTATAACACCTAAAAATGCCAAAATAGTAGCGAAAAAAAAGTAATAGATTTTGTATATAATTATATTTAGCATACCAAGCCCTAGCACCATTTTTCTCAATTTATTTGAAGAGACTGTTATGTAACACGCAAATAGAGTTGGGATACGCTAGCACTACGTCTAATGACAGGAAAAAAGCGAACAGCTGGGTTTTCTCTGATGCGCTGCGGCAGTCACCGGATCGCGGCGTCACATAATAGCCAAGCGGTTAAGTCTTGGTTGCTTACTATCGTTTTTGAAATAATTTCAGCTCCACTGGCGTATATTGTGGCTCAAATTCACACCTCTGTACTCTCCTACCTCGTTTTATATTGACCACCTTTTTGTCTCGTATATTTGGTGGTTTTTAAAGACACTGAGCGATGCGGATAATGTCGCTTCAAAAACCATCTGAAATCTTCAATTCTACAGGGCCGGTAGGCCGTTGTAGATATGACTTGATACCCTTCCGTAATGTTAAAAAAGTCACACCTTTTAGGGTTAGCGTCCCATAGAAAAAGCATTAAACATTTTCGGTTTTTTAAGTCAATTGTCATAGGCGATACGGAAAAACTATGGTGAAGTTAGTTTTCGGAATACTTCTAAATTAACAAGCATTTATTAAATGGGAAACTTTCCTGTTTCGATTTTCAATTAATGAAGCCTAAGTATTGTACTTTAACTAATTAACAAAGTACATCAAAAAATTACTTTTGGGTCAGAAGTCAGCCTAACCTTATAGCGCGCTTAAACCTATTTCTTCATTTCGTTCTCGTTGACAAACTAGAAGGGCCTAGGTTTGTGCGTGCTAACAAGTTACGTTGGTAAATTTCCAATGTTGGCTTTATCGATGATTTTCCTAATTTCTTAGAAGTAGATGCTATCAATTTACTTTGGTATTTCATCCGAGCTTGTACACCTTTATATGTATTTTCTAATTATCTGTAGCACCCTTAATGAAAAATACTAGGGCTGTGCAAATACTCGAATTTTCGAATACTATTCGTTTAATTCGAATCGAGTATTCGATTCGACGAATCGAATTTGCCCTTTTGACAAAAACGAGTATTCGATTAACAAAACGGTTATTCGAAAAGAAATTCGAATAACCGTTTTAAAAACGAATATAGTTCCATAAACCGAGTAATCGTTTCCTAGGTGCTAAATTCCAATAGTAAACGAGTATTCGACTGAAAATGTTAAGGACTAGTATGGTCACATAACATATATAAAACGGTTTCTTTTTTCTTTTTGAATTTCAACGCGAATGCGCAGTTCCTGGTGTTTTGTTTTTCCCTCACGAAATACTCAGTCTTAGCATGGAGGTGTGTTGTAGAAGGAGTAGAGACTGGGCCTCTAGGGCCTAGACATAAGCGTACTAGCCATTTAGTGTTCCTCGCATAATTTTTTCGCATACCGAGCCTACAATCTCTGGGGTCATTTCTCCATTCTCCTAGAGAACACGCGTTTTAAAGAAGGCGTAGTTTTCTTTTTTCCCGGCTTAACTCTTGGAATATTTCTCATATTATAGTTAATATAAATAGAAAAAATAGTAAAGGCATTTTAAATAAGATTTGCAAACGCTTGAGAAATTCCCGGCACTCCGACTCGATACACTAGGGATGTCAAATAAAGCCCGGTTTAACCGAAAACCGGTTTTTTTACTCTTCAGAGCACCGTTTTTTTAAATTCTTAGGTTTTAATCGGGTTTTTGAAAAGAAAACCGAAAACCGAATCAGTGTTTTTTCAATTCACAAAATTAAAAGTTTTAGTTTTTCGACACTCGTTACTTACCTTCTGTTTACTTCTAGCAATCTACCACCATGGACACATATCAATTTTAAAGGAACTTTCGTTCTCACTCCAAGAAAAATCTGTGGAGTAATTTTCCATTGGTATATTCTAGAATGCCAATGGAAAACGGCACTAGTTATCGCCAATTAGTACTACCTACTCGTACTAATATTCGGTCTTCGGGTCTATGTTGAAATATAGCATTTTTCAACATCTATCATAAACGGCCGGATAAAAACTGGTTTTCTGAAAAACCAGTTTTTGATCCAGTTTTTTGGAGCGGTTAAAACGGCCATTTAAATTAATCGGTTAACCGAAAACCGGTTTCAACGTCAGTGGCTGGCGGTCATCTTTCATGTTTACAAGGGCTCGTCTAGTTACGGAGAGAGGATCAAAATGCATACCCCTTTTTTTGGACAAATAAGGTCTAGCTTTTTAGTAAAGGGGAAGCTACGAGTCTCTACTCGTTCTACAACACACTTCCTTGTGCTCGAACTACATTTCTTTAAAAACGAATAATATTCGTTTAAACGAGTACTCGATTCGGATTTCGAATAAGAGATTTACTATTCGATTCGGTTTGAAAAACCACTATTCGCACAGCCCTAAAAAATACGTCGTTATCAGGTCGAATTTTCGCCTAGAAAAGTAATACCCATTTCTTCAATTTTCAAGCAGATTGAGAACAAGGGTGGGCCTAGCTTTGTGCCTAATAACAAGTAAAGTTGACATTTTCAGTTTGCTTCATTCTGTGGAAGTTGAACCATGAAGCCTGAACCATAAGAAGATACAGGCTAAATGGTTGAACTTGTTTTTGAGCAGTCGACGCTTTTTTAGTATTATGCCGAGCTTGAACAACTTTATTTGGATTTTCTAACTAAAGGCCCGTTCACATTACCCAACTTTAGTCAGCTGACAAATCATAGACTTGTCAGGCCGACTTGTCACACAGATTAGTCTAGTCAGGTCACTCGTTCACACCACCCAACCAGTCGGGCCGACTACCTTTGAAACACAAGAGGACGTACAAAGCGGTACATAATGATAAGAATGATTTGTTTTGGATTATAAATGAACTCATATTCTCGAATAAATTCGACTACTTTACGAGCATCAAAGCTATTCCCACTAAATTTCTGCAGTTCAGAACATAATAAAGGTCAATAATATCAGAAGTAATATAGGGAACTTCCCTACTATATTACTTCTGATAATATTGAATGAGGAACAACCATCAAAACGTAAAATTTAACCCATGTTAAAAAATGGCCAAGGCCCGAAATCATTTTTCAGGCTTTCATGGACAATTAAATAATGGCCGATACTCTCGGTTCTCTCTCTCGAGCTGAAAGTAAACCAGCACGTGTCCCATGACGTAATAGTCAAGGCTTATTGTGATTGGTTTGCTCCCTCACTGACTTTAGTCGGCCCGACTCCAATCGCCTACCTACCCGATTAAAATCCGAGATTGAACCTGACAATAGTACGGTTGGGTGAAACGTTCATATTGCCTGACAATCTGGCCTGACTGGTCAGATCGGCTTTGTCAGCTGACTAAAGTTGGGTAACGTGAACGGGCCTTAACTATAACACCGTTAGAAATTCTACAGGGCCGGTAGGCCCTTGTAGATATGACTTGATACTCTTTTGTAACGTTAAAGCAAAATTCACATGCTTTTACCAATTTTCCTATGGAGATTAACATGGGGTTTTTCCTGATTTTTAACCACCTCTAACTGAAAAACTAGAGCGAAGCTACTTTTCGGAATACTCTTAATTAAACAATTAAGTATTCAGGGTGTGCGATCGGCTAGTCTAATCAGAAAAAATTAAGTCTAAGTATGTTAATTTTAGTTAATTACGGAAGTACGGCTCTTGAGTTAAACATCAGGTTAACCTGTTAGGCGCGCTGATACCCATTTCTTCAATTTTCAACCAGATTGAGAACAAGGGAGGGCCTAGCTTTGTGCCTGATAACAAGTTAAGTTGACATTTTCAGTTTGCTTCATTCTGTGCTATAGCGCGAGCAGCCTGCGTCCGCGAGTCGCGTGATCCAGGAGGCTATGATCTTAAGAACTTGTTTTTGAGCAGTCGACGCTTGTTTAGTATTTTCCGAGCTTGAACAACTTTATTTGGATTTTCTAACTATAACACCCTTAGAAACAAATACTTTGTTATCAGGTCGAATTTTCGTCTAAAAAAGTAATTCAGGTAAATAATTACAGTTAATAGAGGTTTTTATATCGTTTGAAATACGTTTTCCGACGTTCTTTACGGTAAGTCTCTGTAAAGACTGCAATATTGTCTTTATAGTGTCATTCCTCTTTAAAGATTATTAAAAAAGCTAATTTCCAGCTCCATTCAATTTCTTAACGTGTTGATTCTTGAAATAGAGTGTTTTAACCTTGTGAAAAGTTAGAAAACTTAAAAATAATACTGGAATGATGACAAAAAGTTTAAATGTGTTTTCGCTAGGGAAGTTAAACGAGTGGTCACTGTTTACGTTAGCTCAGTAAATTCAACATTCCCATATGAAGTATACAGGGTTTCATTATTTGTTAATCTCAGTAAAATTCTACTAATTTGAAGGTGTGTGATATAATCCCTGAAACTCAACCAACGCATCATCATTCGTTAAAACAATTTTTAATTCTAATGATGTTACGTAATAATTTTTTAAACTATTTGTTACCAGCAGTGGATTGTTTAATCCATAAATAGAAGTAACAGTGGTGCTGGTTAATCCAGGAGGACAGTGTCGTTATGTCATTTTATTAGTGAAATAATTTTCATGTTTACATCAACAGAGATTTTTCCAACGTAACCACGTGGGAGTCAAAGAGTTACGCTGTTCGCCAATCGGTTACACGCTATTTCCACAGTCCACATTGCCCTTTATTAAATTGCTATGAATTATTTACGCATTTGATGTAATTACTGACATAAAAGCCAAACTGTAGAATAGCATCATTCATTAACTTATTTATTAGATATTCTTTCCGTTACCGCAAATTTAGCAAGGGTATGATAAAAATTGAACGCAATGTGTTGGAATAATAAAAAACTCCTCTAAACATTACAAAAAAGGTCAATTATTTATTCAAACTCTTTTTTTAACCTAAATGAACACTGTCGAAACAGAATCCTACGTTAATTTCAACTTAATTAAGTATAATTAACGTGAAATTGAACCAAAAATATACATTTTTCTGGATAAAAACTGAAATAATTTTTAAATAAACTATTTAAATAAGATTAAAAATACCCAAGCCATTGGTTAAGCAAGGAGCAGATGACAAAGGAGTCTCGGACGCTAGCTTCCACAATATAGAGGGCAATGGGACCCGCGTACGTCACAGCTGTAGCGGTATCGTTTGCCATAGAGGCGCTATCAGACATTACAGCAGACGATGCTTTTGGTGGATTATATCTGGCACCAAAGTCTGCTGGGAATTTTTTTTGTAAGAAGTTAGAACGGACTAACGGTGGCTACTGAGGTTCGTCTTATCCGATCGCGACATAAATATAAACAATATAATTACTTTATTGAAACAGCTGTAACCGTTGGTATTAAGATAAAAGATAAGACTACATTTTGTGACTTTAAACCTACAAAATTGTCAAATTAAGTCCAAACTAGCAGAGAAACCCAGGTAAGCCAAGGCTTAATTAACAATTTGTGCCCACTGGAATGATTGGGCTCCGGTTTTCAAAAGATAAAAGCAAGGTTTTAAAAGATGCCGAAACACAATGTTATATATGTGTTTTAGGGCCAAAATATTCCGTATTTCTTTTGAATTAATTGACTGCTACAAGAGGTTGGAAACGAAATCACTGTCTCTTACTTTTTTGGGGTTTTAAAAGATCGTGAGTGATTTCTTTTCGCAATCTCTTGTAGCTATCATTTAATTCAAGAAGAAATTTAGAAAAAATTGGCACTGAAACACATTCTAGTTTTTTAATAGTGTACACACGTTACTCGCTGGGCTTTTCATTATCAATTTTAGTCTAAAAAAACATTAAAAACCGTTGAAATCCATTTTTAACTCTAATACTCGTTAAGCCTAGGCTAATTATAAGCAGACGATACGTATTTTTAAAGAGAGGCTCCAGACGCGATTTCCCAGATCTCCTTTCGAGACTTTGCAGCCACGCTATTGGTTGGAAAATAAAGCTCAAATTTTCTACGAGAGGTGGCACTGGCATAATGATTTTGGTTAATAACCGTGACGTTCGCGGATCCCATTGCCCTCTACATTATGGAAGCTAGCGTCCGAGACTCCTTTGTCATCTGCTCCTGGTTAAGCCAAATGTTTTCTATTTCACGCTTAAATTAATTTAAATTTTAATTAAAGTACTTTAATAGGCGTGAAATCCAAAAGTTTAGGGTAAAATAGATAAAGTTCGGCAAGAATCAAAAACGGCACCAAACATTTCAGCCTGTTAAGAGTTAACTACCGCCTTAAGACTGAAGTAACAGATATTATACAAAAATGTCTTGGTTTGAACCAAGGCCGAAAAACAAACGAGATGAGTGAGGTTTATCAATTGACTGAAGTTCAGATATTGCAATTTTTCTTTAATTATTATTATTATTAATTTAATCCTTAATCACAATTTATTTCTATCAACTGATTTTACTGTTAATCGATTTATTCCCTCTAAATTTATTGAAAAAATTGCATATCTATGCTTTTTCAAGAACAATTCCATTTTCCGAAAACATTTTACCATGAAATTATTTTGAAGGGATTTCGTATCGGTGTTCACTAACATGTAAGCACCTTGACGGACATAGTTTTAAATGTTAGTGGGCTGACAATTAATCTTCAAATTTGCACCACTAGTAGTTTTTTCAACGGTTACAATTTTCTGAGAAGACGGATATTCGATAAAATATGATAAAGTGAATTTATTTTGCACGGACTATTTTATAAAATAATGCCGTTTACTTGAGACATAGGAACAACGTTTGTCCCTTGTGGTTTATTTTAGTAGGTAGCGCTTCTTTCATGGACTGGAAAAATATAATATAGGAATAACCAAGGTTAAGGTAAAGATTCTATAAAAAGGAAAACTTCTCAGTACCAATGACATTTATATTCTTTTCCTTCGGAATTAATACATAAACCACTCCATTCTAAACCAGTTATGCGAAGGAGGGCACACTAAAGCTCGCCCCCTTCCAAAATTTTCTTAGTATATAAAATTTTGCAATCATCAGTGCTTGCAGAGCCGTCTCAAAACACGCGGTGAGATCCATATCTTTCCACATTGTAAACGGTACGTGACTCTCCTTAATAATCTATGACTACAAAACATTTTCATTTACATGACGGAGGATTATTATGACTTGACATCTTCTAGCGCCGCTCACTTAGTGTTATCGGTGTACACGGCGGTACATTTGAAAGTGATTTCGCGTTATCTTAAAACGTTACACTTGGCAGTGCTAAAATTATTACGCGTGATCCATAACCGGTGAACAAGAAGCGCCTACAAAATAGCAAGAAATGGCGACATTTCAAATTTTGGATGAGTTATGACGAAGAAACTCTAGTACGGAGGTAATAGTTCCTCGATAGTGATATCCAAGGTTAAATGCATAAATTCGCGCATCACCCTAATTTTTCCATCCTCTATAAAAAAATTTACTTAACCATATTCAGGTGCTTGAGCAATCAAACTTCTCTTCTGATATTGGTTACGTTCTCAAGGTTATTAATTCGGAGCTAAGTAAGAGTCTCGGTAGTTCAACAGATATTCATTACGGCTACAATAAGATTGACACTTTTTCTATAGGTGCAAGCAATGATTTAACAAATGTGGAAAGTCCAATTGTTTCGTCAAAATATGGTTCAATGATATGTACTAGTATCATAAATGAACATCGTTTTGAAATGAAAGGCATTGCTTCCTTTACAAAATCTGCAATAACAATTAAAATGTTCGTCAAATAGTTGCTGGGCTATCTATATCCCGCAATTGTATTAAACGTAAAGCTTTTGCGTTGGATCTAGGTTGAGAGACGCAATCCAAGCATATCAGAAGAGAATTTGGACGTTAGGACGAGATGGAAATCAATTTCGAGAAGGTGTTTTATCGTGGGTACGGTTGTGGTTAATATCAACGCAGCGAATGTCTTTTCGCTTAATATCAACGCAGGGAATGCCTTTTCGCTTAATTTTTCCATTTTATCTGCCCTGCCAAATAAAAATGGCGTCTGTCTGTAGCTAAGTTTAAAGATTGGCCTTCACGGAAACTATCTCGTTAATTGGATGTAGACTGGTTTAGGCGCCTTGCTTCGCCTAGACAGTTGAGCGCATTGAACATTGTGTGGTGGCCTAGTGTGAATACAGTCTTTTAGCATTGAAATAGTACTAGTGACAACCTGGTTGTGAAGTTTTACAATAAGACTGCGTTATTCCGCGCGATCGATTGATAGTTCACTTAAACCCAGAATGAGTCAAATGTTTCGCAACGGTACAGCAAGTAACGGTTTAAATCAGGCTTTAAATATTTCATGCCATAGAATGCCTGCATTTGTACACTATATTACTAAATTACAACCTACTATTGCTAGTGATTCATTAAGTAGAAATTGCGGATGCTTTTTTTCTATATGGTATCGTAAATTCCTTGTACTAATGTTCGATTTCGGTCGTTGGGTATATGACGTGCTTAATTAGTAGCATCAAAAAGGATAATTTAGAACAATTAAAAAACACGATTCAATGAGCTATACTTACTTTTCGCAGTAACGACATTGAGCCACTTTATACTTAGAGGTACCAACCTCAGATATTTTTAAAAACACGTTAAAATGCCTCCAAACGTCGCTCTTAGTTTGTGGGCATTTTTATTGACTTGAAACACCCTCAGCCATGACTTTATTAGATATTTAACAACGAAAATCTAACCCTTTGCTTCGCAGAAATACTATGCAATAGCTTTATCGCGAATGTTTAATGACTAACATGCGTAATACAAGCGCGGTAAACACAGCTGATAGTGAATGAAACCAAAAAAAAAACTCAATGAAAAAATATGCCTAAATGTTTTTTATTAAACAGATAATGCCTATTTTAAAATCTGAGCTTCTTTTGGTTTTCAACAATACATAGCTTTATTGGTTAAAAAAAATGTACGATTGGCAAAATATACTTTTTATATGTTTGCACAGTCGAACTTTAATCACTCAATTTAAAGTTTGCCGGATTACATTTACTTTATTTATTTGAAAGTATGCCAATAATATTAAGAATACAATTAAACCTTGGATTCGTTTAATTGTTTGTCGTATAAAATAATACTTATGTTATATATATGAGTAAATATAATTGCACTTCAGATGATCTTATCCAATAAACAAAAGTTACAGAAATTCCGGGCGCCATCTGCCGTTTTCGGATGTTCTTAAGTCAATTCAATGTCTGACTTTATAAGCAGTTTCCAGGGTTGGCACGCTGGTATCCAGTCCGGTTTTATCCATCTGGATTAAACCGGTTTAAACCACGTTGAAAAAATCCAGTGGATTTTTCCAAAAAATGATAATATAGGCACCATAAAGTGAGATGGAAGGAAAGGTTTGACCCACATGCCTTTACCTCTTTATTTCATCGAAATGGTTGATTCCCATTAATTGTGGGTTAGTTTGACCCGCCCTCCTCTCACTGCCCCACCCGAAACTCGTGAGACTGAGTTGAATTTTTCGCAACGCTAAATTGTTGGGTCGGACCGCGCATTTAGAAAAATATTTATCAGACCCTGCCCTATTGAAGATCACAAAAAAGCCTAAACGGGCCCGACCCTGCCCTATTGAAGATAATAAAAATGTCTACCCGGGTAGATGGTATGATAACCCTGCCCGACCCGACCAGCAAAACCTTTTAAATAATTTTCGATCCGATCGCTTCGGGTTGGATTGAAAAATCCCGATTAAATCAGGGGCCCTACTCATCTCTAAGGGAAATGACTATAGTTTTATCAACTTTATCAGACGGCCTAGCAAATGACAACTAGCGCACTAAATGTAAGTAGAAGTGCTAAAATTAAGCACTAGAGAGTAGTTTAAAAAAAAGCTGGATAAATCCTATAAAATCCGGTTTAAACCAGCAAAAAACCATACCAGTGGCTTTATCAAAAAATCCGGATTTTTGCCAACCCTGGCAGTTTCACACTGCATGCGAGAACTGCCTTCGCTATAGCACGTAAGAACTGAACTCCCTGTATTGAGATATGGTTCTGCATTAGATAGTTACCCTCGTTGCTAGAGGGTTTAATTAATTTTCCCCAGAATCTAAACAATTTGGGAAACCAAAATAAACATCTCCGAGTCGAGAAGAGTGCTAACATTTTCAATAAAAAAAATTTCTTTTTAAACAGAGGTCAATCAGCCAATGAGAAAAACCGCAAATAAATATCACAAATTTGGTGACATACTGCCAAGTGTATTTTTAAAGGTTAAATTGTCAATTCTTTAACTACATAACCACAATAATTCCTTTAAAGGACATAATATCTATCATTTAAATGAGTATTTAACATTCGGCTCACTCTAAACCGTTAGGACCTAAAAAATTACAAGAAAGAAGAACAATTTTGGTATCTTAATTCATAGACCAAATCGTAACAACACGTATGGAAAGATAGAGTATTAACATCCATATAATTTAGTGGACTCTATATTTACGTTTACACTATACATAAATGTAGTAAAGCTCAATTTAAAAGTAAACACCAAATTTGAAATATTAATATCAAGAGATGTTCCTGAAATATTGAGATGAGACAGCTTTATAGCTACAAAACTATTAAAAGAATCGTAATGCCCAAATACAGGGTGTTTCTGGAAAGTCTGGCACAAATTAACAGGCATGTTCCTTGGGTCAAAAGAAGTCCGAAAGGTCCTATGACGTTTTGGGGTAAAGCGCTCCGTTGCGACGTTATGGGCTCTCAAAAGTAGGCCGAAAAACAAGGAGATTTTGCAGAATTATAGCACTAGTATTGTGGTTTTGACCCAATTGTTTTCGATTATTGAGCATAAGGCAAGGGTCGAAATAAGTTCAAACCTAGTGGAAGACCGTGAACGTGTTAAACGGCCAAAAGCGTTAATCCCTTTGTTTTAATTAATGATTGTAATTAAAGGTAAGGAAAGTAGCTCAGATAACGGTTACTTGTTTGTTCAGATGTACTGGTAACTGACCAGTCTTTTATTCTTTATTTGAATTTGACACATTACTTTTACTATAATTTGAATGAACCCCATTACTTTTACAATCCCTTAACCTTTACAATAATTCGAATGAACCCCTTAAATGTTACAATAAATCGAATCGAACCCATTAATTTTACAATAATTTGAATCGAACCCATTAATTTTACAATAATTCGAATCGAACCCATTACATTTACAATAATTCGAATTGAACCGATTACATTTACAATAATTCGAATTGAACCCATTACATTTACAATTATTCGAATTGAACCCATTACATTTACAATTATTCGAATTGAACCCATTACATTTACAATAATTCGAATTGAACCCATTACGTTTACAATAATTCGAATTTCCCCCCTGCTGTGTTGGTCTGAACATTAGGGTAGTTTTCAACGTCAGAAGTTGTAGGTTTTTTACAGACGGCTTAAATGTGTGTATCTTAACATGCTTCATGGCGTACGCGCGCAAGTTTGCTTAAACGTTGATGGTGCGCATTTTGAAAAATTTTTGTAGAACAATGTAATTGGGTTTCATTCCAATTATTGTAAAAGTAATGGGGTTCGATTCGAATTATTGTAAAAGTAATGGGGTTCATTCGAATTATTGTAAATGTAATGGGTTCAATTCGAATTATTGTAAATGTAATGGGTTCAATTCGAATTATTGTAAATGTAATGGGTTCAATTCGAATTATTGTAAATGTAATGGGTTCAATAAGAATTATTGTAAATGTAATGGGTTCAATAAGAATTATTGTAAATGTAATGGGTTCAATAAGAATTATTGTAAATGTAATGGGTTCGATTCGAATTATTGTAAATGTAATGGGTTCGATTCGAATTATTGTAAATGTAATGGGTTCAATTCGAATTATTGTAAATGTAATGGGTTCGATTCGAATTATTGTAAAATTAATGGGTTCAATTCAAATTATTGTAAAATTAATGGGTTCGATTCGATTTATTGTAAAATTTAAGGGGTTCATTCGAATTGTTGTAAAACTTAAGGGGTTGATACGAATTATTGTAAAGGTTAAGGGGTTCATTCGAATTGATGTAAAAGTAATGCGTCTAATTGAAATAAAGAATAAAAGACTGGTCAGTTACCAGTACATCTGAACAAACAACTAAGTAACCGATATCTGAGCTACTTTCCTTACCTTTAATTGCAATCATTAATAAAAACAAAGGGATTAACGCTTTTGGCCGTTTAACACGTTCACGGTCTTCCACTAGGTTTGAACTTATTTCGATCATTGCCTTATGCTCAATAATCGAAAACAATTGGGTCAAAACCACAATTCTAGTCCTATAATTCTGCAAAATCTCCTTGTTTTTCGGCTTACTTTTGAGACCCCATAACGTCGCAACGGAGCGCTTTACCCCAAAACGTCATAGGACCTTTTGGTCTCCTTTTGACCCAAGGAACATGCCTGTTAATTTGTGCCAGACTTTCCAGAAACACCCTGTATATTTAAGATATTTTCATTTAGAACTCTGCAAAAAAAATTGTTATCGTTTTGTGAGAGATTTTTCATCCTACTACGCTTATAGTGTTCGATTCTGATGCAATCTTCATTACTCGTTCTATATTAACTTTGATATGCGTATAGAATTTAAATTCAGATGCAATCTTCATTACTCATTCTATATAAACTCTCACTTGTTTCACTTCAAAGATAGAAGTTTATCTTAAGTAATTAAATAAATATAACTGATATTAACTATTTTAATCGTCAGTATTTTACAATAAATATAGTTAAGTCGATTTAAGAAACTTAATTCCTAAAATCATTTTAAATATAGCTGTGTTTAACGTTTGACTTCTAGCGAACACCTATTTCAGAACTTTTGTAAATTTAGGGTGTATAAGGCGACTGATTCACGTTAAGGAATAAGAAAATACGCAATTGCGTGAACCTTTGGTGGAAGCCCTGCCATTGGGAGGCTAGACGTTTCTCGTAACCCTAACGATGATGGAGTAGAAGACAATGTTACAGATTGGTGTCTATGTGGTATAGACGAAAGACCAGTAGATGGTGGTGTTAGAAGCCCTCACTAGAAGGGTTAGGTCTAGAAAAACCCTTTGAACTCGAAAGTCGCGACGGGCAAGGCGATTACCATGTTTAAATCGCAAGCGATTAAGCTCGAGTGGAAAAAACAAAGCAGCCATGCTAAATAAAAATATGAACGGCAGCCAAGGTGCCAACAAAGAGGTAAGGGGAAAAAACTAGAAAACTCTGGCGAAAGTTCCGCGAATCTAAGATTTATGGGGGTAAAAACTCCGAATGCTCGATTCGGCTGTCTCTTTCGGCCGCCGAATGATTCGGAGAGGTTATCGCCGTATGATTATTATAAGATTCTTATAAAATACGTTTTATTTTCATTTGGAGAAATTGACTCCGAATGAAAAGATTCGGATCGAAATTCCTTCAAAAGGACATTAACGGTTCAGAGTGAGCCGAAAGTGAAATACACTTTTAAATAATCAGGCTTAGATTTTATAATTGAAGAAAGCATCATGGTGGTAATGTGGGCCGCGTTCTGCAGAGCTCAGCGCTGTTAGCAGTGTCCTACAGAACGGGATATTGTTTTTGAATTTTGACGTCACGGTGCTCAGCGCTGAGCCAGCTCGGTCACCAAAGAAAATAGTCGGGTTTTTAGATAACGTGACGTAACACGCGTAGTTCTCAGCTTGGCGAAAAAAACATGGAGGAATTATTACAAATAGCTCATTCTGATGGGACTATACCTATTTAATTGGTTTGAAACCAGTTGATCACACGAGAATTTTAAGAGACATGTTAGTCTTTCTAATTTTAATTATGAAAGTTGTTCTTATCTATCTCTATAAATATGTCATCACACAATTTTTGTTAATCCTTGGTACTTTGCAAGCTTTATTGCGCTAGCGTCATTTTTAAAACACCGATGACCGGAGAAAAGCGTTCAGCAAAGCTTTGACGACAGAGCTCACTGGTAAACGTTTTCCAAAATCCGCTGTTTTTTGGTGAGTTCTGCTGAACGCAGATCAGTGAAAGGTCTGATCGTAATCGGATTATAGCTTCGTGTTCTCGTGCTTTATATGGTGCGCATTTACTTTCAATGCGTGTAGCCACAAATGAGCTTTGGTGTTATGTAACGTTAACAGTCATGTTGACAAACTAAGAAAATCGTTGAGGTGAAACGAAAGGATAGTGTTTACAATGCAACCCTGTTGTGAATATGGCTTTGAACAAAGAGAGTATACAGTTGAGGAGTAGAAAATGGGGCCTTTACAAACACGTAAAGGTAATGTCCTCCAACGTTTTATCTCTTCATTTCCCGTTTTTTCCCCATCGGATGATTTAAACGTGTACAAGTATATCCTTCTTGGATGCAAAAAGTCGTCTGTTTACAGTATATTCGCTATGCTTTGTATACTTCTTTAACATTTCATAAAATTAACTTCAGTATTTGTTCATTAAAAAAGAAACATTTCCATATTTGGGTAAATAAGTTTGTAAGCAGACTCGGAGAGGTAATATTTTGGTTTTCCCAACTTGTGAAATAATCATGTCTTATTAAATAATAATTTCCATTTAATTATATATGGTTTAGTAGCGTCTGCTGAACCGAACCTCTTACCCCTACGGGATTTGTTGAATTCTCACAGGCGGAGAGAGGTAAGTGTAAGGTAGTAAGATGTTCGTCCTAGCAGACGTCACTAAACCAATAGCGTAACAGCAAAAATATTTAATATTTCATGCAAAAAGTCTGGGAGAACTCTTGCGAGCTTGTACGCGATATTTACGGTGAGTGGGTAATAATGCGTTCCCTCTTCGAGTAGTTACAAATCAAGCACTACGCCTTCCATTTCCGAGACCTATTCACCAAATACACATAAAATAGAGCCTAAGTCTGAAATTCCAACTGCATAGGAGGTAAATACTATATATGTCGAGTTATATTTCACTCCTATTTGATTTAAGCTGATTATATGGTAGTAATAGGTGGGACCATGGGATGAGAAAACACATGTTTAGTTGCTTACATTTTTATCTCCGCTTTTGACGTTACTACCGGCCCTATAGAATAATTCAGACTCAAAAGTTTATAACCTGCACAGGTAGTAATGGTTTCTGGCGAGTTGAAAAAAACTCAAAGCAGAATTAAAAAACTCCCCTATTATGAGGTCAGCAGAAGCTTCATCCCGAAACGAATTTTGATTGGTTATGAAAATAATTTTACGTCGGCCTCTGCGTCAAAAATAGGACACCAATTCTTTCCGACCGAAAGCTTTTTGGTCGCGTTCTGCGGAAGATGTTATACCGCAGAGTTACTTACGCAGTGTTTCCGTCCTGTTTTCGGTCAAGTGTAAACTAAGCTTGAACGAGTTTTGTTCAGCTCTATAAGTATGTAACATTTAAATATTTTGCAAAAGTTTAATGTTCATTGAAAACTGAAATAGTTTAGAATGTGTCCGAGTCGAGACCACCTCTGATAGAACAAAACCAAAGTTGCATAGATTTTCGAAGGCATCTAAGACCATTCTTGAGTGCGACGTGCAATATTGCATACCCTCTTAATTTTATATAACATTCAAATATTTTCCAAAAGTTCAATGTTTATTGAAAACTGCAATAGTTGAGAATGTGTCCGAGCCGGGACCACCTCTGATAGAAAAAAACTAAAGTTACATAGATTTTAGAAGGCTTCTTGGACCATTCTTGAGTGCGACGTGCAATATTGCATACCCTTTTAATTTTATATAACATTCAAATATTTTCCAAAAGTTCAATGATTATTGAAAACTAAAATAGTTGAGAATGTTTCCGTGTCGGGACCATGCTAACTCAATACTAGATGCAAACCTACTAAGCCTAAATATATCAAAAACAAAATTTATGACCTTTTCGATCAGAAAATATATATTACCTCCTGATCTAATGCTAAAAAACAACCGTTGTAATGGTCAATACTCATTGTGTGCAAACTCATGCACACAAATTGAAAGAGTTACATCAACTTAATATCTTGGATTATATATAGATCAACATCTCAAGTGGGACATTCATGTAAAATCATTGACGAGAACATTACGATATATATATTGTATACTATCCTAACTTTGAGTAAATTTTTACAGTTTGAAGCACTATGTATGGTATACTTCGCGTTATTGAAATCAGTCATTAACTATGGTATAATTGCCTGGGGAAACACACACTATTATATCTTACGCCCGCTTATTGTCTTGTTAAATAAAATTTTACGTTTATCCCTACATAAACCATTTGGCTATCCGACAAAATTACTGTATAAAGAATACAAAACTATGACACTTTCTCAATTATATGCTTATGCAGCTCTTGTATATGGCTTTTAATACTTATATCACCAACCTCTCAGACATAATCGAAATACAAGTTTTATAGCTTCAAATAATTTAAACTTACCAAAAAAACATACAACTCTGGGACAAAATCACGCGTCATATGTTGCTATAAAATTGTTCAATGATCTAGATATTAAAATTGAATCTATAATTGATATCAATCTCTTTAAAAGAAAAATCAAAAACTGGCTTGAAAGTAAAGACAATTTAGAACTTCTTATGAAAATATAAAAAAAAGAAAAAAAAATGTGTATGTATGTATGTGTGTATATATATACATATACGTGTATATGTGTGTATATATATATGTATATATGTTTATTTATTGTATGCATCCTTTGCTACTGCTCGCAGGAAAATTTTAAATTGTTACCTCGTCGTCCACGCACAAGTTATACTTATGTGGACGGCGAAAATCTTCCTACTATAATCAATGTCAAATCGAAATGTATAAAGGTTGATGTTGTAAATTGGAGATAATACCGGTTGTTTTTTATCTATATCCAGATTCTATTTTCTATACTTGTGTTTTTATGCATCGCGGTCATTCTTGTAATCTTTATTTTTTATCGCGATGCCTTAACTATATAACCGGATAACAATCCGATAACGTTGTCAGTTCTCAAAGTCAGTTCACAGTTGATCAGTTCCCAGTTATCTGTTCTCAAATAGCAGTTGTATTCCCGGAAATAATGTTTTACTTAAATTAATAAAGAGTTTATAACCAGTTAAACCCAGAGTCGTTCTTGCGTCAAACAACAACAGGTTATGGGCCCAGCACGCTTCCACTGCGCAAAGGTTTAGAAGTCATAAGAAGTTCAACGCCGGGAAGATTATCCTTTAAGGTGCGGAGTCAGAAGAAGAATGGCCGGAAATCACCTGGGGCGAATCGAGACGTTAACTAAGGATAATTATGATACCTGGAAAATGCAAGTGGAAGCCCTGCTTCAAAAGAACGATCTCTGGGAGTACGTAGATGGAACTTCAACGAGGCCAACTCCGGTACGAGGAACGGAAGGAAACGCCCAGGCGGTCGCTACCTGGGACAGTAATGATCGGAAGGCAAGAGCGGACCTAATCTTGTCGATCAGTCCGTCGGAGTTGAAGCAAGTAAAGAATTGCACGACCTCACGGGAAGTATGGCAGAAGCTCGAATCCATCTACCAGTCCAGTGGACCTGCCCGAAAAGCCACGCTGCTGAAGAAACTGACCCTCAAGAAAATGAAGGAGGGAGAAGATGTCCGGGATCACGTGCGAGAATTCTTCGACGCAGTAGACAAGTTGGCTGACATGGGAGTAGCTGTAAACGACGACCTACTGGCCATTATGTTGTTATACAGTCTACCAGAATCGTACGAGATTTTCCGGTGCGCAATAGAGTCCAGGGATACGTTACCTGATCCAGAAGCCTTAAAAATAAAGATCCTGGAGGAATCGGACGCCAAGCAATCTAAAGAAGACGAACCCGTGCAGAATGCGATGATGGACAGTAGGGGTAGAGGAAGAGGTTCACGTGGACGAGGAAGCACGACCTTCAAGTACAAGTGTCATGGATGCAGGAAACCCGGCCACAAGGTAGCCGATTGCCCCGACAGAAACCATGGTTCAGGCATAAGAACCAGAAAGAAAGAAAACGCCCATCATGTACTGGCAGAAAATTTGGCCGAGGAAGAATTCTCATTGCACCTGAAGGCTTATCACGATTCCTGGTGCCTGGACAGCGGAGCCACCTCGCATATGACTTCCAGCAGAGACTGCTTCAATGTTTACGAAGAGACCAAGAAATCTTTAAACCTGGCCACTGCTGAGTCAACGAAGATACGAGGTGTTGGCGAAGTAAAAGTACCCGCAACGAATGGCAGCGACAATCGAATTCTTCGCCTGGAACGAGCCCTTCATGTCCCGGATTTAAGAACAAATCTCCTAACCATTGCCAAGATGACAGACAAAGGACATGAGGTCATATTCAAGAAGTCGCAGGCCTGGATTAAGACGGCAACCGGGGAAGTGATTGCAGTTGCTGACAGAGTTGGAGACCTTTATTTCCTGAGAAAGGCTGAAGAAACGGTCCTTGCAGTGCAATCGGAAATAAAGCCTAGAAGCAACCTGGAAAACTGGCATTTCCTATTCGGTCACTTGAACGAGAGAAGTTTAAAGGAAATGGCCCGGAAGAATTTGGCTACGGGACTCAACATTGAAAAAGATGGGAGCCTGGGAATCTGCCAAATCTGTATCAAAGGAAAGCAATCGAAAGAGCCGTTCCCGAAAACCGAAGATAGCCGAACCTCACATGTCCTGGAAATAGTACACTCTGACGTATGCGGCCCGATGAGAGTAACGTCGATGAGTGGAGCCAAGTACATCGTCGTTTTCACTGATGATTATTCCCGGTGGAGTAAAGTCAGCTTTTTAAAACACAAGAGCGAAGTGTTGAAAGCCTTTAAAGAATTCAAGCAACGAGCTGAAGTGGAAACCGGGAGAAAAATCAAGACCTTGCAGTCCGACAACGGGACCGAATACTGCAACAATGAATTCGACAGATTCCTGAAAGACTCTGGGATAAAAAGAAGGCTCACCGTACCATACACCCCGGAACAGAATGGCATTGCCGAAAGAAAGAACAGAACACTCCTAGATATGGCCCGATGTATGATGATACAAGCGTAACTTCCACCATCATTCTGGGCAGAAGCGATGGCCACGGCTAACTACATTCGAAACCGTTGTCCTTCCCGGAGCATAAATGGAGAAGTACCATTTACCAGATGGACCGGAAAGAAGCCATCCCTGCAACATTTGAAGATTTTCAGCGACAAAGCTTTGCTGTTGGACGAAAATAAAAGGAAGGGGAAGTTTGCAGCCAGGAGCAAAGAATGCGTTTTCATCGGCTATTCTGAAGTCTCGAAGGCCTATCGACTATGGGTTCCGTCCGAGAAGCAAATTTACCGAAGTCGAAATGTCAAGTTCCTGGGAGAATTTAATAAACAAGGCGGATATGATGATTTCGTCACTCCAGAAGTCAACCTAAAATACGGAAGCAAAGCTAAAGGCGAAATCGAAGTCCCGGCCACTACACACGCTGCAAAACCGCCAGGCGGAGAAGAACTCAAAGAAGTCAAAAAGGAGTTCAAAGATGAAATCCCGGAAGAATCTAATTCCCAGGAAAACGACGACGTCTTTGAAGAACCCTCAGAAACCCTCGTTCTGAAGAAAGGTCCCGGAAGACCGAAGAAAATAAGAACTGGAGTACCCGGACGACCGAAGAAATCGTTTAACATGATTCCGAGCGTCTCAGAAGAGGCTACTGACGAGCAAGAAACCCTGTCCGATGAGTCAGCAAACCTGGCTATCTTATCAGAACCTTTGTCCATGAAGCAAGCCCTGGCTTCTCCGTACGCAAACGATTGGAGGAAAGCAGTAACGGAAGAGTTCGTTTCGCTTATCAAGTGCGAAACCTGGGACATCGTTGACTGTCCGGAAAACCAGAAGGTCCTCGGAACGAAGTACTTACCCAGCGGAGAAGTAGAGAAAAGGAAAGCCAGGCTCGTAGCGAAAGGTTTTGCCCAGAGACCAGGGATCGACTACCAAGAGACGTTCGCACCCGTCATTAGATCCAGCTCCATAAGACTGCTTATGGCCCTTGCTGTGGAAATCGGTTTGGAAGTCCACCAAATGGATGTCGTCACGGCCTATCTTAATGGCGAACTCGAGGAAGAAATATATATGGTCGTCCCGGAAGGATTAACAGAATCCCTCGAAGAAATCGTCAAGTCAACCCGGTTCGACAAGTCGATCATTGCCAGAGCAAAGAAATGGACCAGCGACCTGGAAGAAGAGGGACATAAAGTCTGTCGTATCAAGAAATCCCTCTACGGCTTAAAACAATCGGGCCGCCAATGGTACAAGAAGTTACATCAAAGACTTTCGGAGATTGGAATGACACCATTGAAGAGCGACCCCTGCTTATACGTTTTAAGAGTCGGGGAAGATGTTATGATCATTGGAGTCTACGTCGACGATCTGATCCTTGCAAGCAACAACCCGGAATGGATGACTGATGTAAAGCTTGAACTTGGGAGAAAATTCGATATGAAGGACCTGGGGCCAATCCATCACTGTCTCGGAATGGAATTTCACCAAGATCTAAAACAAAATACCATCCGGATTTCCCAAGCGAAATATGCAGAAACGGTCCTGGAACGTTTCAACATGCAAGATTCCAAAACAATAGCGACTCCAATGGATGCCAACAACAAGTTGCAAAGTCCAGAACACCCAGTAGCAGAAGAGATCAGTCGTATCCCGTATCAATCTCTGGTCGGCTCTCTAATGTACCTGGTAGTGTCATCACGACCGGATATGGCGTATTCAGTCAGCGCATTGAGCCAGTTCAACACAAGTTATGACGAAACTCATTGGATTGCCGGGAAAAGAGTTCTGAGATACCTGAAGGGAACTCTTCATCATGGGTTGCTTTATCGGAAGACCGGATTGCCAATCCAAGGTTTCGTTGATGCAGACTATGGAGGCTGTCCGAAAGATAGGAAGTCATATACAGGATATGTCTTCAAACTAGCCGGCGCTGCAGTATCCTGGGAAGCCCGGAAACAGCGAACTGTTGCCTTGTCCAGTACAGAAGCAGAATATATGGCAATGTCCGACGCAACCAAAGAAGCCATATATCTCAAGGGACTTCTCAACGAACTTGGAGTATCAGTTCAGGCGATCGAGCTGTACAACGACAACCAGGGTGCCCAGAAACTCGTTCAGAATCCTGTTTTCCATGCCAGAACGAAGCACATTGATATCCGGCACCACTTCATTCGAGACACCTACGACCAGGGACATATAGCCTTGCGGTATCTACAAACAGAGGAAATGCCAGCTGACATCTGTACGAAGAGCCTGTTCCGTCCGAAGCATCTCCTCTGCGTCAAAGCCCTTGGACTGGAAATAATTAAATGACCACCCCCTGGGTAGAAGATTGAAACCACCGATATTAAGAGGGACTGTTGTAAATTGGAGATAATACCGGTTGTTTTTTATCTATATCCAGATTCTATTTTCTATACTTGTGTTTTTATGCATCGCGGTCATTCTTGTAATCTTTATTTTTTATCGCGATGCCTTAACTATATAACCGGATAACATTCCGATAACGTTGTCAGTTCTCAAAGTCAGTTCACAGTTGATCAGTTCCCAGTTATCTGTTCTCAAATAGCAGTTGTATTCCCGGAAATAATGTTTTACTTAAATTAATAAAGAGTTTATAACCAGTTAAACCCAGAGTCGTTCTTGCGTCAAACAACAACAGTTGAAATAAAGAAATACAAATACAAATACAAATACAACATAAGGAAACGACGTGGGCATGGTCTGCGACGCATAAACAAGCATTCCAAGACACAAAGACCTCCATTCTCCAATCAAATTTAATCGTACACTACGACATATCACGCGAGGTACATCTTGAAACGGACGCTTCACCAGTAGGTTTAGGCGCTGTGATATCCCATGTCAATGAAGATGGAAGAGATCAACCAATCGCTTTTGCATCCAGGAGTTTGACTACTGCCAAGCGAAATTACTCGCAAATTGAGAAGGAGGCTCTTGGAATAATATTCGGCGTAACCAAGTTCCGGGATTATTTATACGAAAAAAAGTTTACGTTACACACGGACCATCAACCTTTGGTTACGTTATTTCTGGAAAAGACCCAAATCCCTCCAATGGCAGCGGCCTGGATAGAGCGCTGGGCGCTCGTACTCTCCTCATACACGTACACAATCAAGTTCCGCAAAGGCTCACTTAATGGAAACGCGGATGCGTTAAGTAGGTTGCCATTAAAAAAACAAGCTACTGTAACACCCGTTCCATCAGAATACGTACTTCTTCTACAAGAAATAAATGATGGCCCTCTCTCGGTTAAAAAGCTTGAGATCTGCAGTCAACAAGATCCGATTCTCAAGTTAGTAGCGAATTACATGCGAAAAGGATGGCCACACGGAAAAGTACCGCTTGATCTAGAACCGTATCACCGCGCACGATTAGAGCTCTCAAACGTCGATAACATAATACTCAGAGGAAACAGGATCGTCATCCCTACGGCCTGTCAAAACGAATTATTGGAAGAATTACACAGCTCCCATCAGAGAATCGTAGACAATAAATACGGATATTGAGCAAAAAGTTCAATTATGTAGCGTATGCCAAAATGCGGCACCAATGCCGAAGGCAAAATTTCACGAGTGGAAGAAACCCGCAGGACCTTGGGAAAGAGTTCATCTTGACTTCGCAGGTCCAATGGAAAACAAATACATTTTAGTCGCTGTCGATGCATACAGTAAGTGGACTGAATTGGACATTACAGCAACCACGTCGACAGAAGCGGTCATCAGAAGCTTGCGACGACACATCGCAAGATTCGGGATAATTCCGACCATTGTACACGATAATGGCACTTGCTTCACAAGCGAAGATTTCAATACATTCACGGCGCAGAATGGCATCAACCATTTACGAACAGCTCCATATCACCCAGCAAGCAACGGACAGGCAGAGCGCACCGTCTGTACTGTTAAAGACTCGCTAAAGAAGATCAGTCAACAAGCAATCGATACCTTACACGAAGGGTTAATCACTTTCAAGGCGGGAAC
This sequence comes from Phalangium opilio, assembly GCF_054372755.1. NCBI lineage: Eukaryota > Metazoa > Arthropoda > Arachnida > Opiliones > Phalangiidae > Phalangium > Phalangium opilio. The sequence continues at coordinate 1,095,240 of NW_028324172.1, read as the reverse complement.
TTTGGAAACTAGACTAGCCCGTATCCTATTAAACCATAGGAGTACTCCTAACATATCGGGGAAATCACCAGCGGAGCTCATGATGGGACGCCAGATAATGTCGCGACTAAACATATTTAACCCAAGGAAGAAGTTCCACAAAAGGAATGGAGACTCCAGACGTTTCACAAACTGCAGATTCTGAAAACAAGAATTTCAAACTATCCGATCCTGTACATGCCAGAAATTTCGGTAGAGGCCCCAAATTTTTTAAAGGAACAATTACAAAGTTACTTGGTCAAACCATGTGCGAGGTCGACACGGCCCACGGAACCATAAGGAGACACCATAATCAACTTCGCCGACGAGCACCAGATCCAGGCAATAGCTCAGCTACCGACACTGAACAACGCCGACGGAAACGCAAGACATCTCAAATTCGAGACTAGTCTTACTACCCAGAATGCCGATATTTCCTGAACTCGCTGCAGCACCTACATAGGCAGCCGTGGCAAAACCACGAGCAGTTACACTTGAACCGCACGTTGCCACAACTGAAGCAGCAACTCCACAGGAAGTTCTTTCACCTGGTCCAATCCACATAGACACAGCGACCGCAGCAGGCGACACAAGCTCCAACGCACCGCTTGCTACTCCTAAGACGCAAGGAACACGTCCACAGCGTCAACGTCAGAAACCAGCCCGCTTTCGCGAATAACTCTACTATTGCATATCAATCGATCCTCGATATTGTAGTAACAAATTATTAGTATGCATCTGGATAAATAGATGGCGCGATAAGCAAGGAAGGGAGTAGGAAGGAGGAGGGAGAAAGAAAGGGAGAGAGAGGAAAAAGAAAAACACTCTTCGACTGGCTCAAGGATGAGTCGCATGCTAATGTTATCTCGAATAAATACGTATGGATTTTAGTACAAATAAATGTTGTTAAGTGTTACAAACCTGTCTGATTAATTCGACATACAAACACAACAGTTTCTTTAAGAGAGTGTCTATTCACTTTCTTGACAACTTTGACAAGAAAAACGCGAAGGACGTAAATATCAAAAGGCAACAGCCATTTTTTAAAGAGAGTACCAAGCAAATCGATGAACAATTCTTCAACTTCAATATTGGCTTGTAAGAATGGTTGGGCTCAACTTACCAATCTAACATGTGAATTTGTGACATCAGAATTCTGGTGAAATAACTAAGAGATGGTTTAAAGTTGTGATAGCCTGACTTCTCTTTTTACCTCCCCGAGTGACGCTGACGTCACGGAGAGGTATTACACTGGACGTGTCTATCAGTGTGTCTGTCACCGCGAACGCAGCAGGCAAATCGGAGCTAACGTGTTCGCAGAAAGCAATTTTTGGCTTCTACTCCTTTCGTTAGGATAAACAAGTTGGGAACCAATTAAAACCTCTCCGAGTCGAGACGTTTTTCTTAAATAATTGATTAAATATAACTAATTTTAATTATTGTTTCGCCAGTAATTTACCTAAATATTAGTTAAGACGTTTTAAGAAACGTGTTTCCTAAAATCATTTTAAATAAAGTTATTATTGATGTTTGAATTCTAGCGTATGCCTCTTTAACAACTTTTGTAAAAGGGTATATAAGGCGATAGGTTCACAGTAAATGAGAAGAAAATCCGCAGCCATTGAGAGGCTCGACGTTTATCGTACCCTAGATAGACGGAGTTACAATTCAAACGAGCTCACTGCGAAACACATTGTTTTCGTCAAGGACGTTTATCAAAACGTGACAGCGCCATCTGTGAGCCTCTAGCGGATCCAATTACAACGTATACTCGCTTATTTGCAATCAGAAACAAAGTTATGATTTTTATTTCCTCTATTTATTAGATTAAAAAGGACTATAGTTTTTATTATTTAACTCGCGTATTTTATTTAACACTTTTAAAAAACTATCTTGACAGCTTTTTTTTATTTTAAGTGTGTCCACATTAAATAACAATAGAATGTTACAATTTTACGTAAGTGAACGCGATCCCCACCCATGTAAGCTAAGCTTGAGGTTGGGCGGGGTTGTAATTAACACTATTTTGGTTTATATAATTGAAATATGTAATTAACGACAATTAAATTAGTATTTCTATGAGTATAATATTTAGCAAATTAATATATAGCAATAAAATAACCATAAGTTAAGGTCAGGTACAGACATCGGGAACTATGCAATCAATGATATCTCGTGAGTTTAAGACGGAATAAATTATAATTTGTGATTGTTCTTATATCGGAACTTGGGTTGTTGTATAACTTTGGTCCAAGAATATCGGAGTTTCTATCGGTAATTGATTTATAACTATGTGGGATCAGGACTCTTTGAGCACTCTGGAATCTGGTGGTGTAATAGGGATTTTGAGTTAATTTTGGTGTTTTAAAGTAATTTAATAGAATATTTATGTAGAATAATTTTTCAAGTGGCAGTACATCAAATTCTTTGTAAATCAGGGAGGTTGGATAGCGCCAGGGGCGAACGAGACATAGTTTTATTATTATTTTTTTGAAGACGTTTTATAACTTTGAGGTTTGTTTCTTGAGCACTTCCCCAGCAGAGTAAACCATACGTCAGGAGAGATTCACATAAACTATAGTTAAGGGTACGCATTTTCAAGGTTCCGAGTATGGGCTTTAGTTTACTCAAGTTGAACAGAGTATATCGAAGTTTTTTAGCCAGATAAGCCGTGTGCTTATTCCATTTTAAATGTTGGTCTAACATGACCCCTAAGTATTTAGTGACCTCCACCTTAGTCAAGGGAGCACAAGGGCATGAAGCAGTCCCCAAGCAGCAGGAAATATTTTCGTGCAACTTTAATGTTAATAGGGGCAAATCCACTTTCGTGAGGGAGAAAGTTATGTAGTTAGTTTTCTTCGCTTCTAAACTTGTCCAGCCATTTCTTAGTTAATGTTAAGCCACGACTTGCTTTAGAGAACACTTCAGCCACGTGTCTCCTGTAAAAAATAGCACCGTATCGTCTGCAAAAGCAACGATATGATCGCTTATATCGTTGTCGAGTAACCCATTAATATAAATTAGGAATAAAACGGGGCCTAATATCGTGCCTTGGGGAATCCCGTACGCATATTTTTTAAATTTACTAATTACCCCTCTAATTTAACCGCGGCCTGTCTGTTACTAAGGTAACTTTCGAACCCTTTTCGTGGAAGACCTCTTATACCCATGTTTTGAAGTTTTTTCAGTAAGATTGGGTGATTTACAGTGTCGAATGCCTTTGCTAAATCGAGGAAGACCGCCAAGGGCTTTTTATTTTTATCTAAGTTATTTATAATGAATTTACTAAATGAGTAAAGTGCATCTTCCGTTGATCTGCCTTTCTGAAATCCGAATTGGGATTTCGATATTAAGTTAAACTTTGTTAAAAGCCCGTCAAGTTGAAATTTAACACATTTTTCTTAAATTTTTGCAAGACTCGGTAAGATTGAAATCGACGTGTAATTTGAAATTTTGGTTGTTTCTACACCTTTGTGTATAGGGGTTATAGATGCGCATTTACAGAGGTTAGGGAAGATTCCTTTCTCCAAGCTTAAGTTAGCAATGTGCAGGATGGGACCTATAATGTGATGAGAGATCTTTTTCAAGGAGAATGAACTAATTTTGTCAGTACTACAGGATTTACTATTTTTTAAATTATGAAGAATGTTAAGAATGTCACAGAGACTAACTGGCTTCAAAAAGAAATTTTTCCAATTAACAGTTTCACGAATAAGTTGCGAGTTTTGATTGGTCAAGGAGGGCAGATCTTTAGATTTTTGGATTGCGCTAGCTAAGTTAGGACCAACCTCTGAAAAGTATTTATTAAATTCTTCAGCTATTGTTGTTTTATCTTTGATGTTAATGCCATCTAACTCAATCTGTTCCGGATCATTTTTAGATTTAATATTAGGGTTTATGATTTCATTTATAACTGACCACATTTTAGCCGAGTCTGTACCCGCACTTTTAATTCTAGCTTTTAGCCAAGTCTGTACCCGCACTTTTAATTCTAGCTTCATAAAATCTATTTTTAGTGTCTCTTATTAAAAATATTTAACTTGTTTCCCATGAAGTACGTATTTTTGATTTAAGTTATCATTAAATGGGTCTTTTTGTAATTTAAGATATAAATGCTCCCGTGTTTTCATACTTTTTAGTAAGCCATTTGTAATCCACAATTTTAATTTTTTAGTATTTAGTTTTGAGCCTGGGCGGGGGCCATTTTCTTCATATAAATTAAAGTAAAAGTTAAGGGAGTTAATAAAGGAGCATGTCGCGATATCAACGTTATCACTCGAAGAGACCCCCATCCCGGGTTCAAATAATAAGAGGCAATTTAATTTGTTATAATTCATTTCGGTAAATTTATTTGGTGGGAGATATTCTTTTTTAGTTTTAACGATTGATAGTTCAAAGATAAGATATAAGAATTTTTGTCTATTTTTAATTTAGATTTAACTAAAAAGTGATCTAGACAAGTTTTCGTATATTTTGTAACTCTCGTAGGTTTGTCGATCCAGGGGCCGTATTCTGCAGAAAAAGTATGCTCCTCCTCCAGACTTACGCTCGCTGATTGGTCGGTCAGGATCGAACTTAGGGCTTTTCATTGGCGGTGGTGGTTTTGGGGCAAAACTCATTTAAGACTTGTGAGAGGTTGAAATTTTCGAGCAGACGACATTGACACGTGTCAAAATATACACGAAATTCAAAGTAGTAATTTTAGAACTCGGCAAACCGTTCAGTATCATGAATCGGTTAATTGACCGGGTTTTTTTTGCTTTCTTTTTCCACCGGAACTTAGCAGACTACACTTCGTCGTTGCTAATGGCGGTAATGGCAGGTAATGGATTATATTGTTCTTGGTGTTGTTGACTTTAGAAAGAAAGACAACTAAATTATTGTTTTAAATACTGTTAGTTTACAAAATATAAGGGTTTGCGTTGTTATAATTTAAAAAATATGCCTTTGTTTTGTGGGAAAATAAAGTCGAACTCTGCCCGAAGTCGAAAAGGATTAACACCGAGGCTTATGACGAAGAAACTCCTCTGTAGACTGTAGTAAGTAGTAAAGAAAGATTTTATTGTTTCTGTTATTGACTTATTGTTTGGTTCTGTAAGATAAGTTTCAAGCAACAGAGGCACACTAGTAAATGATTGGAACATGAAATGAGGCACCATCCCATAGCGAAGGTATTTCGTCATTCATTGGCCATGACCAAGATAATTGTGTTTTGATACAAATATGATTACCTAATCCTTATGGGTCATGAAAGCCTGATTCGTTATACTTATAATATATATTCCATGACTGTCACAGCCATCTTCCCTGGCACTTGGCACCATGAACTGTACCTATTTTAATAATTTTATAATCAAAGCACCAACAGCGAAAGAAATACTTCTACCTTTTATTAAGCAACTATTGCATTAATGTTCAACTGGTAAATAATGTTGCACACATGTCTAACAAATAGAAATATTCATATGCTTTTCTTTTATTATAGATTTGTGGTAATGACATTTCTATCATTGACACTGGCAATGGCAATGGAGAATTATCTAGGGTGGGCAATTCCTCTAAGGATATCTGCCAACATTGAAGTGTTGTAATCAACTTGCATATTAAGGTATTAACACATTTATTAGTTGAGCATGCTTTACTCTAAGGTATCCCTTTAAAGAAAAGGCTGGCATAGTTGTTGCAAGTATAAACTACCAACGAGTATGTGATTTGCGCCTATACAAATATGAGGTGAGCTCTTTAAAGGTTTGTAAAAGATAAACAAATCAAACGTAACTAATTATTATTATGGTAATAAAGAATCAATTATAGGAAAATAAGTAACGGAGAGGAACCAATGTCGAGACTGAATGATGAGCTGTTACTAAAAACAGTTTAGCAACATTATTTAAATAAAACTGAATTTATTTTGACTTTATCACATAGGATTCTCGATGTAAATTAGTTTCTTATTTTCAATATCTATAAGACCATTTTATAAGACGACCACTAAATGCACATCTGTGGTATTATTATCTGATGTATGCAAATGTATGCGTCTGTTGGAATGGTATTAGGATGACGGAGGACTGGCATTCATGTGCATATGTTCTTGAGCATTGTTGTTCATCAATTATCATTATAAGATTGTATTAATATATGACCAATTGAAATTATGTATCGAACCTAAAATCCTATACATGGAAAAAGGCTTTTATTGATCATCTTTGTTGCAGTTTTAAAAGAAGATTCCCCATATTTGTATTTTCAATTACACATTTCAACAAGTCACGAAGCATTACTGAAACAAAGTATTTAAAATGACCTTCATTTTGCATATTCTATTCTAAAAACGTACGTGTTTCAATTTAAACTTTAGTTACTGATTTATTCGCTACTACCCCTTTATTGTTAAATCACAATTAAAAAATGTGCCACTATAGGAACTAGTAAGCCTATTGGTGATTCTACGGTTATATTTTTATCTCAGTGATCCGTCTTTAATGTTTCGAGCACCCTTATGTATTTAAGGGAAGATGCCACGCAAAAATGAATTAAGACAATAAAACTGTAACATTTGAATGGGTAGGAAATAGGGAGTAACATATTCTTGTGTTTCATTGTTTTTTCACCAACAGTTCCATAAAAGTTGGACATTTACCAACTACATATTTACACACATTGCTGGAGAATATCCGAATTCGAGTATAAGATAGCTAACAATTTACTGCATACTGACAAATGTCAAGTTCAAAACTAGGAATAAAGGTACATTTTAGGAGTTCATGGACGTAACTGGTTCAGCCTCCAGTTTTACCGCTCTCCATTGTCGAAGCAGTCTTCTTTCATATATCGCCTTTCAAGATGCTCAATATCTTCTCGATCTCTTCCAACCATCAATCTTGCTCATTGACATCATTTAACCTATCTGTGATCCCTGATGTTTTATCGAGTTTCCTTCTTCTGCTATGTGGTGTTTTGACAGTCATCAAAGTTATTAAAGTACACTGTCCATGTATTGCTAAATTCAATTTGCTAAAATAAACCTGTTAGTAACAGAAGAAAATGAAGATAAATTCCTACTATAGAGGTCAAAAATAGTTCCCATTTGGGTTCATGTCAAGCACGTTATTTATAATAAAATTTAATTGCATTACACCTACCAAAAAAATACAGGAATTTACATTTCAATACCCTAATATATAGCTTTTCCAATGTCATGTTTGTGTGATTAAACACAGTACACAAGGTCCCCAAACCCATGGGAAAACATGTATGGTGAAGTTAAGGCTCATAAACTAGATGGCGTAAAGCACTTAAACATTAAGTGTAAAGGTTATTGCACTGACCTTACACCCACAGTTCACTGTTCACGAAAAAATAAACTGAACTTAACTAGAATGCGTTTTCTTCCTCCTATCAACTCTTATCTACATCCAATCACAACCCTTAAGTTCAGTGTGGTCATAACCGCCACTGCCAATGAAAATCCTTAAGTTTGATCTGGATTGACCAATGAGCGAGCTTAAGAAATGTAGGAGGAGAATAATTTTCAGCAGAATACGGCCGCTGGATATTTGAGAATGGCATGCAATCAAAATTAAAAGTCCACTCGCCAATTGACTTAGTTATGTAGAACTTTGAAGATGGGTTTGAATACTTTAAAGAGTTGTTCCTTGACTTAAGAAGTAAGTAAAAGTGTTTCTCAATTGTGTCTGCGCTAACCGTCAATGTTAATATTAAAGGTGTAATTAAATTTCTTTGTTTTACAGGTGGGGATGCAAAATTTAATTGTATTTATCCTGGAAAGGAATTTCTTTCAGGGCAGTTAATAAAAAATATGTTTTTACAGTTAACCATTAAATATTTTTATAAGACCTCGGACCTTCTACGAATTATGAAGTTCGATTTTAAACGACTGGTCAAATATTTTACAGCAAAACGACTGGTCAAATATTTTACAGCAAAGTATCTAGGATACTATCTCATGTAAATCAACTGATTGGCACGGCTGTTGAAAGCATGTTTTCCAATTACAAGTTCAATGCTACCCTAGTAGCAAATAAGTGTTGGGCAGGCAACCGTTGGGAATAAGTCGGCCAACAGTGTCGGTCCACCACTCTTTTTGGAGTCGAAATGTCCTACACAGAAAAAAGAGTGTTTAGGTTTGCAACATCTGAACATGTTATAAAGTTAAACATTGGCGTGAGGGAATGTTTATTTCTTCAATGTTGATGTCTAATTACATCTCTGTTACTCTAAGGATCCTTAAAATGTGTTCCAAATAGGAACACTTCTTATTTTATCACGTTTAAGAGGTAAACACAGAATAATCTTCACACTAAGCTAAACATCAACGCATACCAAGTGTTATGTTAAATAACACATGTTTAATAACATGTTTTTAAAATGCTGGTATATAGCTTAAATTTTTTTAAATCTTTACTTTAAGAAGAATTATAATATTTTAGAAAAACAACTAAAAAAAGTGGAGGTATATTTTACCACAAGTTGTATAATCTAACACCTTGTGGCTATATTAATAATGTAAGTCACAATGACTTTCATTTTATATTGAGAAAAGGACTTCCTTTACTCAAATTTTGAGCAAAATATATGTTTAAAGTGATGGTTCGTTATGAAGAATAAATAAGCTTTCTTGGCTTAAATACTAGAACAACATTTCCAAGGTAGGATTGCACTTTACGTGACCCACCCAACTAACAATGGTTTCTAGTTAATTGGACCATGAGGAGTCCGAAAAAATTAGTTAAAAAATTATTTGGCCGCCGCAAGTTGGTCAAAACGTTTTTGGAAAATTTTAAAATCCATGCACTTACCGCCGAAGCCACTATCCGCTTAACGCATTCTGCACTCAATCTTGCAAAATAAGCCGAGGAGGTCTGTGAAAAATTGCCGGACTCGGGCCGGAGTTTTATAGCTATGGATTTTTTAAAGCTTAGGGAAACATTTATTTCTGATAAAAGGAGGGAAATATAAATGCGAGAAAAACTGAAATGTTTTGGGAAAATCGTTGAATTTTTTGGGAATTCAATAATTGATAACGGTAAATTTTGAAAAAAGCCGTCAAATTATTCGGGATTTTTTTTTAATTCACTCAACATTATTTTTGGGAAAATGTGTCAAATCCTTGGTAAATATGATTTTTTGTAAAAAAAATTGAAATAAAAGGCGTAGAGAAAAGGTGTCAAAATATAGGGAAATTTGTAGGCCTCGATCAAACGCGAGTACTCGATCGAGTCTCGAGTCGAGTACTCGACTCGAGACTTGAAAATCAAAATTTTAGGACTTGAAAATAATTTCGAGTCCTCAAAAATCTTCACTACTGGACTCGAGGAGGACTCGAACCGAGGCTTAACACCATATCAAGTCCAAAAATATTTACCATGGATAAAGAATTTATTCTTATTTTGTCTCTTGTCAGCACGCACAAATCCACATCACGTACAGGCCTAGATTTCCAGTGCTGACAACCGAAACTGCAACAAAGTATATATCGAATAAGCTGCCTTCGGAGATAGGGAGTTGCCTACCCTCTAGCGTGGAAACAAATTTCCTCACGCTCATCCTTTATCCATGTATTTCTCCTGAACTCAGTGACCCTGAATTTCAAGTAGAGTGCAGCATCCAGTGGGGTTTTACAGATTTAGATTTTAGAGAAGACAGGTGATTTAACAAAAATTTGACGTTAAAAGTTAAAATTATGTTTATTAAACTTTATTGACGTTTGTAACTTTTCACATCCAAGCTGTGATATTTGAACAAATGAAGAGTAAAAGATATGAAAATATTTAGACTTGATTTTGACACGAAAGAATTTATTAAGACTCGACTGGGACTTGATATAATTTATCAGGACTCGACTTTGGGCTTGAGACGTAGTTTTGAAGCTGACTTTAGGACTCGAGGACTCGATACCTGTTAAAAGACTCGACTCGAGATTCTATAAGAGCTTTTTCAGGACTCGAGACTCGACTCGAAGCCCAAAAAACTGGACTCGCACAGGCCTAGAAATTAGCAAATGTCAACGTCAATATTTCAGAAAAGGAGTCTAGTTTTTTGCAACTATATTTTGGGAAAGGCGACGAATTATTGAGAAAGAACCAAATGTCAACATCAATATTTTGGAAAAGGCGTCAATGTATTTCAACAATATTTCGGAAAAGGCGGCAAATTATTGGGCAGTTAGCAAATGTCAACATCAATATATATGAAAGGCGTCAATTTATTTCAACTTTATTTTGGGAAAAGGCGTCAATTTATTTCAACTATATTTTGGAAAAGGCGTCAATTTATTTCAACTATATTTCGGACAAGGCGTCAATTTATTTCAACTATATTTTGGAAAAGGCGTCAATTTATTTCAACTATATTTTGGAAAAGGCGTCATTTATTTCAACTATATTTTGGAAAAGTCGTCAATTTATTTCAACTATATTTTGGAAAAGGCGTCAATTTATTTCAACTATATTTTGGAAAAGGCGTCAATTTATTTTAACTATATTTTGGAAAAGGCGTCAATTTATTTCAACTATATTTTGGAAAAGGCGTCAATTTATTTCAACTATATTTTGAAAAAGGCGTCAATTTATTTCAACTATATTTTGGAAAAGGCGTCAATTTATTTCGACTATATTTTGGAAAAGGCGTCAATTTATTTCGACTATATTTTGGAAAAGGCGTCAATTTATTTCAACTATATTTTGGAAAAGGCGTCAATTTATTTCAATATTTTGGAAAAGGCGTCTAGTTATTTCAGCAATATTTTGGAAAAGGCGACAAACTATTGGTCAATTATCAAACGTCAACATCAATATTTTGGAAGTCATTGCAACTATATTTTGGAAAGAGTGCCTATTTTTCGGCAATTTGATAAATGTAAACACCTTTTCCAAAATATCGTTCCTTTACATTTACCAAATTCGGGAATAATTTGATGCCTTTTCCAAAATATCGTCCTTCACATTTATCAAATTCCCGAATAATTTGGCACATTTTCCAAAATATCGTCCCTTACATTTATCAAATTCAGGAATAATTTGACACCTTTTCCAAAATATCGTCATTCACATTTATCAAATTCCCAAATAATTTGACACTTTTTCCAAAATATCGTCATTCACATTTATCAAATTCCCAAATAATTTGATAACTTTTCCAAAATATCGTCATTCACATTTATCAAATTCCCAAATAATTTGACACCTTTTCCGAAGTATCGTCATTCACATTTATCAAATCCAGGGATAATTTGACGGCTTTTCCAAAATATCGTCCTTCACATTTATCAAATTCCCAAATAATTTGACCTTTTCCAAAATATCGTCATTCACATTTAACAAATTCAGGAATAATTTACACCTTTTCCAAAATATCGTCCTTCACATTTATCAAATTCCCAAATAATTTGACCTTTTCCAAAATATCGTCATTCACATTTATCAAATTCCCGAATAATTTGACACCTTTTCCAAAATATCGTCCTTCACATTTATCAAATTCCCAAAAAATTTGACGGAATTTCCCAAAATTTCAAAGATTTCCCCAAAACATAGCAGTTTTTCTCGCATTATATTTCCGTCCTTTTATCAGAAATGAACGGTTTCCGTAAGCTTAAAAAATTCCATAGCTATAACTCCGGCGCGAGTACGTCAATTTTTCACAGACCTCCTCGGCTTATTTTTAAAGATTGAGTGCAGAATGCGTTAAGCGGATAGCGTTCGCGATGGCGGTAAGTGCATGGATTTTAAAATTTTCAAAAAATTTTTTGACCAACTTGCGGCGGCCAAATAATTTTTTAACTATTTTTTTCGGACTCCTCAGGGTCCAATTAATTAGAAACCATTGTTAGTTGGGTGGGTCACGTAAAGTGCAATCCTACCATTTCCAACGGGTCGGCTAGATTTGTTTAAATAGGTATATTCCCATTGCGCAGAATTCCATTAGACCGAATCCCGCCAAAGTTTCTAATGAATTTAGCCCAACCGCGGGTGTTTGTATTTACAATTCAAACGACGCTATTTGTCGAATTAAGCGACCTAAAAAGTGCTAGCGTTTTCAATACATTCGTGCTGCCTTGGAAACGCCAACATTTGACGACTATGCAACAAGATGATAATAAAAACGACCTCGGGAAGTTTTCAACACCGTGTGTTCTAAATATAATGCAATTGTATTCAAAAAAAGTGAAAATTGGACTTGGGTTAAGCATTTATCAAAAACACTTTCGTCCAATAAAACCTTTTTGTTCAAAACCAGATTAGATTCGTAATATTTTATAAATCATTTAACATTGTTAAGCCTTTTCCAAAATATTGATGTTTATCTTCATTGACTTCTCAAATAATATGCCTTTTCAAAAAAGTTACTGTTCGGTTAGGTTTGGTTTTGTTTGGTTAGGACGTCTCTTCCTCTTTGGGTTGGTTATACACTTCAAGTACAGTGAAACGGCTGGCTTAAAATATTTTCATAATGAATATAACATAAAAAAATAAAGCAATATTAGCAACTGATTTTATTATTTCGTATATTGCTGATTTATTACTATTTCGTTCTTATAATCCTTAGTTCTAAAATAATGATTTAGAAAATGTTTGGATCTAGTGTTCATTATACGTAGGCCGTAAATTGTTTTAAGTTAATTTAATTTAAATTCCATCGGGAAAACCCGAAGTGAGGGTTTTTCGGTGCAATCGGATTGTCCCATTTTACAGTATCGTAAATCCTCCGAAGTGAGAGTTTTTCAGTCGAATGGGGTTGGTTCGGTTGAATGGGACTCGGCACAATGTTACTAAAGTGTTTAAATTAAGCCAAGTTGAAGTTCAACGGAAATTGTGTTTTCCCACGATGAGTGGCACGGGTTTTTCTGAAAACAATGTATCTTATTTCGCAGCAATTATTTCAACCTATGTATTTAAAGCGACGCAGGTCGTAACACCATTCAAGATATTTCAAGATAAACCTGTAAATATCTTTAAAACTAAGCTTATAAACCCTTAAACATGATAGGAAGCTATGCTTATAAACCTAAACATATAATCCTGAAAACATGTTATACAACTAGGCATATAATCGTGTAAACACGTTTTGTTACTAAGCATTATAGCACAATAACATGACATATACCACCTTTAACATGTTTAAATACTAGATATGACAAGCGATCAACACATTTTGAACCTAAACATAAGGTGTTGCAAACCTAAACACCATTCTTTTAGGGCTGTGCGAATAGTGGTTTTTCAAACCGAATCGAATAGTAAATCTCCTATTCGAAATCCGAATCGAGTACTCGTTTAAACGAATATTATTCGTTTTTAAAGAAATGTAGTTCGAGCACAAGGAAGTAGAGACTCGTAGCTTCCACTCTACTAAAAAGCTAGACTTATTTGTCCATAAAAAGGGGTATGCATTTTGATCTTCCCTCCGTAACTAGACGAGCCCATGTAAACATGAAAGATGACCGCGAGCCACTGACGTTGAAACCGGTTTTTGGTTAACCGATTAATTTAAATGGCCGTTTTAACCGCTCCAAAAAACTGGACAAAAAACTGGTTTGTCAGAAAACCGGTTTTTATCCGGCCGTGTATGATAGATGTTGAAAAATGCTATATTTCAACATAGACCCGAAGATCGAATATTAGTACGAGTAGGTAGTACTAATAGGCGATAACTAGTGCCGTTTTTCATTGGCATTCTAGAATATACCAATGGAAAATTACTCCACTGATTTTTCTTGGAGTGAGAACGAAAGTTCCTTTAAAATTTATATGTATTCATGGTGGTAGATTGCTAGAAGTAAACAGAAGGTAAGTAACAAGTGTCGAATAACTAAAACTTTTAATTTTGTGAATTGAAAAAACACTGATTCGGTTTTCGGTTTTCGGTTTTTATTTCAAAAAACCGATTAAAACCTAAGAATTAAAAAACGGTGCTCCGAAGAGTAAAAAAACCGGTTTTCGGTTAAACCGGGCGGTATTTGACATCCCTAGTGTATCGAGTAGGAGTGGCGGGAATTTCTCAAGCGTTTGCAAATCTTATTTAAAATGCCTTCACTATTTTTTCTATTTATATTAACTATAATATGGAAAATATTTAAAGAGTTAAGCCGGGAAAAAAGAAAACTACGCCTTCTTTAAAACGCGTGTTCTCTAGAAGAATGGAGAAATGACGTCAGAGATTGTAGGGTCGGTATGCGCAAAAATTATGCGAGGAACACTAAATGACTAGTATGCTTATGTCTAGGCCCTAGAAGCCCAGTCTCTACTCTTTCTACAACACACCTCCGTGCTGAGACTGAGTATTTCATGAGGGAAAAACAAAACACCAGGAACTGCGCATTCGCGTTGAAATTCAAAAAGAAAAAAGAAACCGTTTTATATATGTTATGTGACCATACTAGTCCTTAACATTTTCAGTCGAATACTCGTTTAATATTGGAAATTAGCACCTAGGAAACGATTACTCGGTTTATGGAACTATATTCGTTTTTAAAACGGTTATTCGAATTTCTTTTCGAATAGCCGTTTTGTGAATCGAATACTCGTTTTTGTCAAAATGGCAAATTCGATTCGTCGAATCGAATACTCGATTCGAATTAAACGAATAGTATTCGAAAATCCGAGTATTCGCACAGCCCTAATTCCTTTAAAGAAATCACAAAGTGATGAATTAGCTACACTTGTAGAAACAATTAGTCGAGATACTCCCGAGAAACTCGATGAAGCAATTAATTTGTGTCAGAATGAGAAAACTTCTAAAAGGCTAAGAGATATTTGGAAGGCTGATAGGATGAAAATTCACGAACACCAGAAGGCCGACTTCTTCAAAGATCAATTGAAAAATGGTATGTTGAAATTGATATAAGGGTTCATATAAACATATTAAAATGAGGGAACTTCGCACCAAAACCACAAATTGTAAAATAAAAAGTTTATCTTGTTTCTCAGAAACCGGCAGCCATGCAAATTCATGGTCAATAGTAACATATCGAATAGCACTAGCTATCTATGTACGGTGCCCTTCCGCCTTCAAAGCCCTAAAGAGCTTCAAAATTTTGCAATTACCAAGTGAATCGTCCCTTAAAGATTTTACTCGAGCAAGGATTCAGAAACCTGGAGAAAAAAAAACCATGAGTATTTAGCTGATCAAAGAGAAGCTTACAGAAATATTCAAGAAGAACAAGTTAAAAAAGGACTGAAAAGACCACTTGGCGAAGGTGTCTTAATCTTTGACGAGGTTCGAGTCATATAACAAGTGGTATGGAATTCAAGGAACAATGAGCTCTCAGGATTGGCTTTACAGCCCCACGAATGGCTCATTCTCGCATTATGGTGTACATTGGCGCAGTTTAGTGTTACAAATTAAGTTAACATATTAATTCAGAAAGGCACCTCATACTCGAGACATTCTTTATTGTGATTTGTTGGAAACAAAAACTAAACCATTGTACAGCTCAATGTTAAAAATTAACATTGAGAGATAAAATTAAGTTTTTTTAGGGAACTTGGAACTCGATCAATATCACAAAAATTCGCAGACTATATGGCAGATATACTCGACGAATTTCCACCCCAAAAAAGAACGAAACTATAATTTAAAATCATTTCTCTCGTTCTTGAAGGGAAAGAAGAGAAAGACTAAATTCTCCTTAAATCTATTCATATATTTGTGAAATTATTTGTATTATTCGAAAGAGATGTTAACTGTGATAAATAAACCACGCGTTGGAGTCGTTTTTAAAAGTTTAATGTGTTCTCTTTATTAAGGCCTTTTCAATCTTAGCAAATCCCACTGCCACGGTGTTTCTCCTTTTTGCGTTACAAAATAATTGGCAAATGCCATTCGGACATCTGCAGCTTGGTTTGAATGATTTCGTGCTGAAGTAGCAGGCATATCCAAAAGTCCTCTGGCAGGGTTTGCTTGTAAAATTTCGTGCCATTGCCCTAAATGGGTGTTGCCGGCAGCGTCGATATAATCTGCATGTGTTTTAGGGCAGTATTGGTTTTCCTCTTCAATATTTTCCCGTCTCTCCTCTTAGTCCTCCATCATTAAAAAATTATGAAGCACGACTGTCGCCTTGACAATTCTGTCAACATTTTCTGGCTTAAAAAGTAAAGGTCGTCGGTACACTCTCCATCTCGACGGCAAAATTCCAAACGCATTCTCGCTACAACGCCTTTAAATTATTCGAACTTAGTATTTTGCTATTTGTAAGTTGAGAATAGATATACCTTGCTCTACTCAGTCGATAGTTAAAAACCCTTCGTTTAGTGTCAAGCCCTTGCCCTGGGAACGGCCTCATAAAATTTGGTAGCAATTGAAATGCTTCATCACCAAGCAAAACGTGAGGAACTTTAGTATCGCTGTTTGGAAGGTAGCCGTCTTTTGTAAAGTCCACTTTTCCAATTTGAACATCTTGACCAAATTATGAGGTTTTAAAAATTCCATCATCGGAATGCGACCCGTAAGCCCCTACATCCACAGTTAAAAACCGATAGTTGGCATCCACCACAGCCATTAAGGCGATAGAGATAAAGCCCTATAAAATAATAAATATGCCTAACCACAAATCTAATCAAATTATATCAAATCTAAACATTACATAATATTTGTGATAAAGTGTGCCACTTTTTGCCGGTTGTTGAACAGGAACATGTTTTCCATCGACATCCCCGCAGCACATGGGAAAGTTCCAAGAGGACTCAAAACTCCGAGCAACCTTTTTCCACTTCTCAACTGTGGGTGTAGGCATGTAAAGTGGCTGAAGGACGTCCCACAAAACGTGACACGTTTCTTTGACAATGTTGTGACAAGTAGTGACGCCTAGGCGAAATCCATAGGCAATGCTTTGCAAACTCTCACCAGTTGCGAGAAACCTTTAGTAAAATCATAGATAGTTGAGAAACAAGTACGAAAAGTTGGGAAACCCAACGTATTACCTCTCCGTGTCGAGATGATTATCACTACCCCCTTAAACAACATAAATATGCATCTATCGCTTTTTATTGCTTTGCAATCGCAGGAAGTTTATATTAAAATAGTAAATTGTTCAAACGTTTTCAATATCTCTAACTTGCTGTGCAAACTCTACTCTCTCGCTATACTACAATTTTCTTGGTTTTCCAATATGATTGGTAGACACAAAAATCCTCCGCTTAATTTACAATTCCTGTATAAAGCCAATTCTCGATTACGGTGACATTTTCTACCATAATAAGAACTCAACCAACACTTCAAAATTAGACGCTCTGCATTCAATGTGTGCCAAACTGATATCTAAAAGAACAAAATACTCCTTGGCCACTCAAGCCAAGGAATTAGCAAATATTACCTCACCGACTTACAACTAAATGCTCAACCTCCTGATCTTAATGCATAGCATCAAATACAAACGCCTTCCACAATATATCTTAAAGTGGTTCCCAGATCCGAGGCAAAGAAGTTATTCTAGAAACCACGATAGTAACTATTATGTTGAAAGCTTTACTTCAAAATTTCGAACCAAAAGAGCTAAGTTTAGAGGCATTAAAGCCTGGAACGACCTCGAAAACTCCATTAAATCTCTAGAATCCCCAAGACTATTTAAAAATCTTGTAATTTCTTATCTTAATAATTTGTTCTGATACCATCTTAACTCTAACTTTAATTTAATCGTATGTAAATATGTAACTAGTGGACACCTTTGTAAATAAGACTTGGCCTCTTAAAGGTTGGTCCAATAAAAGCCTTTTATTATTATTATTATTATTTGTCCATATCAAAGCCAAAGATATAGTAAAAATATAAAGGGTCTAGATTCACAACTAACAAAATTTACGTGACACGCTCTTTTTCGAGCACTAAAATATGGCTTACCTAATTTGTTAAATACTTTTCAATTCATCTGTTATTATAAAATAGTTTTTATAATAATATTAATAAATAAACACAACATTAAATTAACAAATTTTTTATTCCATTTAGGACAAAAAAAACCACCATTTGTAGTTAAAGTGAAGGTCGGTAGTGGAAAAACAATGTGCGATAGCCTTGTTTGTACTGACCGATATTTCTCTAGGATGACAATGAAATTGTGGGAACACTTGACCGACGCCAGGGCCGTCTTTACGCATGGGCCCGCTGAACTCGGGCCCAGGGCACCCGAATCATAGGAGCCCCGGCCGACACCTGCCTTAGTTGCCAGTGAAAAACTACTTAGTTTAAAACACATTAAAGGGCCCTCAAAACCCCGAGTGCCAAGAGCCACCACATGACCAAAGACGGCCCTGACCAACGCGCCATTTCAAAGACTAAACAAATTTAGGTTTCGACAAACCTAGGTCCTCAGTGTTGTTAAAATCATTCTCTAGGCTTCGCTAAAAACGTATTACTCCTACGTAAAATATTAATAGACAGGCAAGGATTCACACCTTTAAAGAAGGAGCGCAATATTATCCATATTTTCATTTCATATACAGAGAAAAGAAATTATTATGTTTCTGAGAGGATCTTCCCAATTAGGTTGTTGTTTTGAAAAATATATCGCAATGCACGGGCCTTGATAGATATAGGAGGCAATGAATGAAATATATCACAATGCACAGGCCCTGATAGATATAGGAGGCAATGAATGAAATATATCACAATGCACAGGCCCTGATAGATATAGGAGGCAATGAATGAAATATATCACAATGCACGGGCCTTGATAGATATAGGAGGCAATGAAGGAAATGTATCGCATGCACGGGCCTTGGTAGATATAGGAGGCAATGATAATCTCTCTTTGCACGAGGGGTTTAACTTTAATATTTAAATAAATATAATTATTTTTAATTATTTTAATCTTCAATAATTAACATTAATAATAGTTAAATCGTTTAAAATAAAGTTATACCTATTATCTTCTCAAACTTTGCTAATATTGACGATTAAATTGAAGCGTATCCCTCTTACCCGATTTTTTTAAAATTTTGGTATATATATATAAATCGTTTCCCTTATAATAGTAAGGAAAAAGCGCAATTGCGAAAACCTTTGGTGGCAATGATTTAATCTCTCTCTTTGCAAGAAATTTACTATTTCTCGTAACCCTAGCTGATCGCCGCGTATATCCTAAAACCAAACGATGATAATGGAGTGAAGCCAAAGATACTAATTGGTCTCTTTGTGGAATAGACGGAAGACCAGTGGATGGTGGTGTTAGAAACCAGTGCAGACTGGTGTCAATGTGGGATTGACGAAGAACAGATGATTTTGGTGTTGCAAGCCAGAAAAGTACCAGACTGGTGTTCATGTGGAATAGACGGAAGACCAGTGGATGGTGGTATTAGAAGCCAGTGTAAGTGCAGACGGGTGTCAATGTGGGATTGACAAAGAACAGACGATGGTGGTGTTGGAAGCCAGAAAAGTACCAGACTGGTGTTCATGTGGGATGGACGAAGACCAAACATGGTGGTGTGAGAACTCAAGTATAGAGTAGCCAACGGAGAGAAATACAATTTTCCAAATTTCTGTGAACTGTCAATGCGGTCCGGAAATTAGGAACGCTTTTGCTCCGATGTGCAAACTACGAACGCGGTCACGTGGGTGTAACAAGGACATACACACACCCACAGACACGGCCGTTACAGAACCTCTCCTGGACTACGTTACACGGAGAGGTAAAAATACAAATATCATGTTATAACATAAGTACCTCATTGTGACAGCTAAGCGATGAGCTGTAGATAGAAAGCCTTGCTAATGTGTACTTTTGCAAACAGTTTGAAACTAAGCTTAGTAACTGTTCAAATTTTCTCGTGACATCCTTGTAAAATTTCCAAACTTTAAAGGGTCATGTTTCTTCATGCAAACCATCTATAAGGTTAAAATAATAATTTTATTTAACATTGCTCCTTTATTTGTGTTTTAACATATCATGGACAATTCTTAACATTGTTTCGAAGTATCCCTCTTTTTTTTCTATTCATCAAAATTGGGTGAACCCACTCTTTTTTTTCTGTATGTGTATTTTCTTTTATTTCTCAAATACAGCCAGTTCAAAATAAATTTCTTTCTCAAAAGAAGATCCCTTCTCGACTTCGCCATGTTTGTTTATAAACAAATCCGTGGACACGGGAAAGACGAAGCCGACAAAAACAATTTCACGCTTCTATGAAAATAAATAGGCCAAAGAGGAAAGAGAACGCTTGCGCGACATCTTTCGAGAACGCATTTTTTATTTTACCCGCACGTTTTAAAACTCGGGAAGCGTGAGCATTTTCGAATTTTCTAGCTTCTATGAAAACGAGCCTTAAGATCAGCCACAGTTATTTCTAAAACAGGCAAATCTGGTCTGAGTTTTTGACGCAACCTGTTGTGCACGTTTTAAAACTCGGGAAGCGTGAGCATTTTCGAATTTTCTAGCTTCTATGAAAACGAGCCTTAAGATCAGCCACAGTTATTTCTAAAACAGGCAAATCTGGTCTGAGTTTTTGACGCAACCTGTTGTGCTCCGTTATGGCAAGTCCGTCTGCCATAATTTTATTCTGGTCTAATCGCAAGAGATGGAAACCGGCCAAGGAAGTGACTCTCGATAACACAACGTAAGCCATGCCTGCTTTTGTTTTTTAGCTTATTATCTCACATTTCGCTACCGAATTTAGGTTGACCACAATGTATCTTCAGAAGATTAAGATGCCGGTGATTCTTCAGATGATTAAGATGGTGGATAGCCTTTGTCAAAATGTCTGAGAAGAGAGGTTACGTGCGATGACGAAAAATACACCGAAAAGTCAGAACAGAAAAAATATGCCAACCGTTTAGACAAATTTCCAAACTAAGAAAAGTTAATTTGGTAAGAGAATTATACAAAAGAGCATTACTGTTGCTTGTGCCAAAAACCACACAAAAAAAGCACGCGTCACTCACCTGAAAGATCTGTGTCATAACTTCTTTGCTTCGAAAATAAATCGCAGGAAGAGAAACAATTAATGATAAAGCTTTTAAAGGAGGGATTTTTTTCATAACACTAAATAATTAACAAAGGGTGTTGAGGATTGTTCGTTTTGAAAAATTCAGTTGCGAAGATAGTGAAATCTTCAAATTTGACCTTACCCTGCTTGTCTTGGATTCGTGACTAAAAATTCACTGTGGCATCATTGCCCAATGTGTTCTGTAAATAAAATCAAAAATCAGACCGTTCATTCGAATGCTCAAAATGGAGTCAAAAGCTACTTTATATACATATGTCAAAAGAATTACCCAGTCTCCCAGAACCTTGTATGAAAGAAATTTTAGCAAAAATTACAAATGGTGATAAAATATTAGTTGCCAGGAACGACTCGACAATTTTAAAAAACAGCATAATTTCAGACTTTGCTAATTTAAATTAGAACTGGTACTTCATGAAATATCTATGAAGAAGCAATTATTATTGAAATCAAGAAAGCTAGAAATAAAAGAAACACCATTGATCCTTAATTTAATATTTACGATAATGCGCGTAATGGCAAGATTTCTTCGTTCTGTAAAAGATGTTACCAACACATAGTTAAGCCTTGAAGAATACATTAAACCTGATAATTATGATGACAGGATTTTGGCTGTTCCAGAGTTTGCAAGTTTTAAACAAGTCGCTTTAATCTTGTTTCAAACAGCCATTAAAAAAAAAATTTGTTCAAAACGCGTTTTAAACAAAAAGTTTAAAACATGTTTTTTATGGAGAGAAATTTCAAATATTTTTAACTCTTTTTATTTGAAAATAGGCAAAATGATTAAATGACATGAATAATAAGCTTCGGTCAAAACCTACCAATAATTCGACTGTTTCATAAGTGTGGTTAATTGTTTGGAAACGCTACCAGTTGATTTATCCGTTACCAATCTGTATTGAAGTCTGATATTCAAAAAATATGATTAAGGAAAAGTAAATACACGCAATATCCTCATTTTGTGTCCGCTATAAAAAAATTACATTTACCTTTTGAAAAGATCTCTTGCTCTTTTAAACAGTAAGTTGAATATTTCAGATATTAAATATCGATCCCTAAACACATACTCCCTTCAAAATAATATATTTCATGATAAAATGTTTTCAGAAAATCTAATTGATCTTGAAAAAGCGTAAATATGTATTTTATTCAATTAATTTAAAAGTTAAATCTGTTGATTGAATTAAATAGTGATTAAGGATTCAATTAATAAAAATGAAGAAATATTGCAATATCCGAAATACAGTCAATTGATAAACCTCACTCTTATCGATTGTTTTTTCTGTCCTGGTCCAAACCAAGACCTTTTTACTCGTGCGGGTATAGCGCCGGCTTTTCAAGGTCTCTCTTACCCTAGCTTTGCCATTGGATGGACACAGGAATACCGTGTGTTCGGGGCTTTTCATCCCCATCATTACGAATTCGATTTTTTTAAAGTTACCACTTATTTGGTGACTCCACCAGAACAAACTCTAGTAGAAACCACAAAAAAGAGTAAAAAGACTCGGCATCCGCCAAGGCGCGCGATGGTGCTAAAGACTCAATCTGTCTGGCGCGAGTTCTACTGTTAAGATGTTACTTATCTGTCTCGCTCAGAACTGGAGGTATGGCGTCTAGTAAAGAATGCAATTTTTTTCTCTATTTAACTTTGTCTAATTAAATTTCCATCATCAACCATTAAAATGTAAAGTTTTTGTCTATACAATTTTTCTTGTAATAACAATGTGTTAAAAGTCAGCTATTCAAAATATTCTATTACTATTTTACCTCATGCTCGCTTTTTTAGCCCATTTGTTTCACATTTTTATTATCTTACATATCCCGCACGAGTATCGTTTCTGCCGAGGCAGCTTGTTTATAATCAAAAAAGCATTGAAAATAAGCGCCAAGCGCTAGAGGGAGTAGTGATTCAAATGGGGAGCCATATATCATATATAGTCTATTTGATAAACTCGTATCAAGAAGAGTGATTTTAAACCTGTTTAAAACTAGTTTTTTGTGTTTATTACTGTTTTTTCTACTTGTTTAAAAGCAGTTTAAAACAACAAATCGTGATTTAAACAATATAAATCACAAGTAAATTTCTGCCAACCCTGCTATGTTTGGAGTAATAACAAGGTAAGGAAAGTAAATAATGATGTCCAAGACGTGCAAATTTGGTGCTTACTGAATTTCAAGACGTAAAAAATGGCGTACCTAATTCTTTCAAGACGTGCAAAATATCATTAAAGACATCCGACAAGTCGTGTCTATTAAGGTTCAAGATGTGCCTAATGTCGTACAAAAAGTGCTAAATATCGTTCCTAATGAAGTCTAGGTCCCCTACACTGCTCATTGTAATGATGAAATTCACAAGGACTTCCATGGAGTATTCAGTGACAATGAATACCAACCAGCTACTGAACATGCAGAAAATCATACACCACTGGTGGTGTCAATGGACAGCACATCCTATAATCACAAAACTGAAGCATTTAAACCTAACGGTAAGGCCCTTTGTTGTATTTCAATATATACATATATATGTTCATTCTAATGATCAGTTACTTATCCATTACAGAATGGGGTGCTGATGACTCCAAGTTACTTTTGTACCACTAGGCCTATGCCATTTATATGATGAAAGTTGGCCCAATGAAGACATTCCGTACCAAAAAGGAAATGTGGAACAAAATGAGTTTGGACGACCATGGTATGAAATACAACGTGGAACTAGGTACAGAACCATCATGAAGAGGAAGCGTGAATCTGAAAATAATAACAAGACCAGTGGGTCCCCGAGAAAGGATCTGGAATTTGAGGCGGAAATCGCCAATATATCGGCCATTGATGATAGTTTAGAGCCAGAAGCTAGACGAGGAGTTGGTAAAAAATAAGTTAACATCAAGAAGGTATCTGAAACATCAAAGACCATAAAGAAGGGTAACGAGAAGAAACTAAGCCCAAAGGAACTACTAATAAGACTGCTAGAATTAAAAGAAGACATCAAGAACAAATTGCGCTGTTAAAAGAACAATTTCAAAATGATATAATGAAAGAAACGTAAATGTATTGCAATTGTGGTACAAAATATAATATTTGGAAATGAATTGACAAAGCATTCTTGACTGTTTCATTCCGGGAAATTTACTAAAATTTACTAAATCTAAATGGTTAGCAGTAGTGTCTCTATTTGTTGCACCTAACCTTTTCATAACACCTTCAGGCATACTGTGTCCATTGAGATCTTCATCATTAGAATCACTACTTATACCGTCATTGCTGATAGAATTGTCAACAAGACTCAACATCATCTCGGTTATTTCATTAGTGCTGACGTTGCCATCTTCTTCTATACATAGGTTTTGAAACACGCAACAAGATATGATAAATATAGACATTCTGTCCACACATCGGTCGCGACTGTCCTAAAACTAAGTGACGCGAGGAAATTATACGAAACAAGGGTGGTTCAACTTGGAGGACAAGCTGGGGTAATACTTTTTACCAGATTGAAAAACAACATTCTTAGCTATTTCCCTCAGCTTGAAGCTCACAAACAGGGCAGAGATATGATTTTTGCTATTAACAAATATGTTGAAAAATCTTCAAAATCTGCTAGCCTAGCGGTTATGATAATGAAAATAAAGCTGCGATTTTGACGAGGGCGGCTCATGTTGTAACTCGTCAAATGCAAAACAAGAGTACTTATAACTTTGATGGGTAATACCCAAATAACTTTTAACCCTCGTTACCATGATCTTATATGGATCTAACATTGAAACGGAAACTAATAACTTGTCTGAACCGTTCTATTCTAAATCGCAATTACTAGTATTCAATAGTTTAGTCAATAGACGGAAAAAAAGTTCTCAAAACGCAACAAAGCAAAAAAGGCCTTTACCAATGTTTCTCAGATCATTGTTTCATTCGAAGACCTGATCTAGAGATGTTTTGGACATTTTGTATAGACTTGGATAGTCAGTTTCTTACGACCGCGTTTTAAGGCTGGCTTGCAAGTGATTGGGCTGGGCGTTGATTATGAGTCAGGCAGTGAGGACTTTGATTTATATTTGATTTATTAAATTGTCGAAAGTGCAAAATAGTATGAAAATTACTTTTAGGTGTAAATCTACAGTATTTCAAAGTGAGAGGATTTTTTTTATTAAAAGTGTAAAGGCCAGATGGGCTTGGCTTAGCGCCTGCCTCGGGCCCGTCTTTACAGGATACAAAATAGGTAGGAAATAAATTTTTTTTTTGGTTTCCGTAACATCGAGTTTGTTAGTTTGCGTGTTTTATTTATTGGTCTTGTGCGCAGTGTTGTCCCGATATTGTCCCTTATTTCAACGTCCGGTGGAGCCAAAGCCTCATTCCTCTCGGTCGGTTTGCGGTAGTGTGACGTCCTCTTCCACTGGTCCTGTGGAGCATGGAGTTCTTACCATATGGGCAATAGCGTCCCCTTGTGCTATGTGGAGTTCCGTCGTTGATATGTTGAACAGGATCACTTTTACCGGGCCTCGGTAGTCTGCGTCGATTATGCCACCGCCGATATGTATTCCCTGTATCAGAAGATGTTGCAGGCCCATTATTATGCCGACATGGTTGTCCGGAATGGCAAAGGCTAGCGCTGTGTCCACAGCAGCTCTGTCATGGGGGCGATCCGTACTGTTTCTGCGCTGTAGAGGGTCAATGTGCCGTGGCTAAGGTGTCCACTCTCTGGGGCTGTAGCAGAGTTGCTCAATCGTTTGTAGGGGAGAGGCACCGAGGTGCCTTTATCCGCCATAGGTGCCGTCTTTGTGATAGAAGTGGGATTGTAGCGGTGTTATATACCTCTTTGGGGATTACGTCACCAACGGTGGGCGTTTCTCTCGTACTCTGCCCAGAGGCACGTGACCGTCTTTATAGTTTTTACGTCGCCGTTCATGGTGCTGGTTAATAAGTTTTTTAGGGTAACCGGCTGGGTTGGGTTATAGTGTCGGAGGGGTTGTCTGTGCGTGTCCAAGAGTGGGCAGTGACAAAGGATATGTTCTATGTCCTCAAGTACCCCGCAAATTGAGCAGCATGGACTAGCGAGTTTTCCCATTTTGTGAAGGGTTTCTCCCGTCATCATCCTTCGACAATGGAGCCTGGAGATGCAGGTTTCTTGTGTGCGTGTGAGTTTGAGCTTTGAAATTTTATCCTTGAAGGGATCTGATCGCCATTCCTTTTGGATTGCCCCTTCTCGGGTTCCCCACCATTCTGTTAGAAAATTTGAGTGTCTGTGCTGGCGAAAAAGGCGTTTTAACGTAGGGGTGGAGTAGGGGAGCCAGTAATCCAGGTTGGCAGGTCCCTTTTCTAGCGTTAGCTTCGCCGCACGATCCGGTCTTTCGTTGTGCCCAGGGGTCCATGTAAACGAAATATGCTGAGGGTTCTCTTCTATTTGGTGCTGTACGGTGCGCACCAAAGGGTTGTCAGGGAATAATTGATGTAAGAGTTTGAGTGCCGCTTGGGAATCCGTGGCTATGAGGAAGTGCGTATGTGGGAAGTCCCTTGCCTCCGAGATGGCTGGGTGTAGTGCCATTAATTCGCACTGAGTAATGTCATGGTGGCCATTGACCGTTATTGTAAGTGTTAGGTTGAAAGATTCGATTATTATCCCCGGGCAGGCACGATGCGTTAGTTTAAATCTGCAAGGTGGCGTCGTTAGATAAGGAATCCATACGAGGTTACGAAGGTCAGAATTATCCGCGGCACTGAGAATTCGGCACATTATTCAATCAAACATACGCGTCGTTACTAGCAGCTTAGTTCGTGTAAACGTTGTAAGTCCTTTAGATATAGTATTTCACTAGCTAGAGTTTAAATACACGGGAATTCGTGATGAAGTCGAAAATCAAAATAATTTAATGCAAACACTACCGTTGACCGGTTGAAAAAGCCGATCTCACAGTATTTTTAATTGTTCGAGCATTGTTTTATATCATATATGAACATTTATAGAATCGCTTTTTCACGCTATTTTCGAAAATGCTACCCAAATTTCACTTGAATTTTATGAAGAATTAGTGACGCTGTAATTTTATCGCACCAACTCTATATAAACTCAGTCTAATCTTACAAGTGAAATGTAAGATGTTAAAGAACGTTTCAATATTTATAAACCGTAGGTTCTGGGTATTACAATGGATAATGCCAGTAATAATGATGCATTTGCTAAAGAATTACAATCCAAAAGTGAACAGCTCGGCATCAGATTTAGTGATGAAACACGTGTGCGCTGCTTTGCACACATCCCCAACCTAGCAGTTCAGGATTTGCTAAAACACCTGAAATCGCAAGCGCAATACGAAAATGAAGCCGACTACGAGGATACAGCGGACGACATATCCACGCAAATATCCATCGGCCATTCAGTAACTAAGGTACTGGATTACATCACACACTTTCTGAACGTCACGTTAATGAACGTGGCATTTATTTATACATTAGATAAGGGCTATAGTTTTGAAAATAAGACTGTCGAATCATAAAGAAATACACCTTTCCGATTTAAACGTATCATTTGGATTAAATGATCTCAAGGTCATTCTCGATGTATCTACGCGATGGAATTCAACATATGCGATGTTGGCTCGTGCAACATATCTAAAACAGGTACCGTGTTACAACAAAAGGAGTGTGAAAACATCAAAACTCGCTTTGAATTACTAGCAACCAATGGTTTCTCCACATAGTAGAGTATTTAAAATTGCCATTTTGAGGTTGAATTGATCAACTCTATGTTATTGTTGTAAATCTCAATCTACCAATATTTTGTGTCCATATGTAAGACACACTAAGTACGACATCTTATGTTTATTTTGTTCAGTCAATCGAAGCCCTTATTAAATCTGATGCCGATTTACGAAAATTCTCACTAAGTGATCCTGAATGGGAAAATATAGACACCCTTCTCGTGTTACTCAAGGTAATAACATTATGACATACTGAACGTCACTAACAAACTGGTCACATAACTTTAGTATGTACGTTTACTGTTCACCAAATTCCACCCGTATTTTTGTTATTGTGACGCAAATACATTATTAAAATACTGTATTTGCAATTATCTTTGGGGAAAACCGTTGATAAACGCGGTTTTTTTGTGTCATGTTAACAAGGACAAATGTCTTTCTATAGGATTTCGACCTTGCAACAAAAATCTATTCTTCCAGTCAATATCCTACAATATCTGCTGTTATGCCTGCCTATTTCTGGTTGGTCGATAAGTTAGCAAAGGATCATAATGATCCAGTGATCAATGGTGCGTGTATGGTAGCTAAAGAAAAATTAGCTAACTACATTGAATGTCTCGCACAGAAGCGTTTTGGGTGGCTATGGGTAAGAAGGTTTCCATACAAAATTACATTTACACAACGGGATGCAGATTATGTCCACAAGTAGCACGCAAGGCAATATATCTGACGGAATTTTAAGTGAAGTTCTAGGAACTTGTCCTTAAAGGGAGGGTGAAAAAGAAAATCAAGTGATTTTCCACAGTTGCAAAATGTTTTGATAATGTTTCTAGAAAGTATATATGTCAAAAATTAACACACTTTTTACGGGGTATAAAGTGTCTGAAAAGTTTTATAACTCTTTGGGCTAAAGCGCTCCGTTTCGAGGTTGTGGGCTCTCAAAAATAGGCTGGAAAAAGTAAAACTCTAATATTTAAAGTAAAAATTCGTATTATGGCTTTGGTCCAATTATTCTACATTATTGACCATGAGGAAATTATCAAACAAAGTTCAAACCTAGTAGACCATGAAAGTTTCGAAAGGTCCGCTAACGTTCAACCGTTGTTTTTAGTAATGGTTGAAATTAATTACATGTTAAACAACGTAGCTCAGACGTCTGTTAATGGTTTCTTCAGCTTTACTGGTACATAATTGTTTTCTTAATTTCGGTTGAAAATATTCGGAAGACCATGTTTACGATTACAAAATTGTTCAAACATGGGCATCATCAGCGTTTAAGCAAACAAGCACGTTTATTTCGAATTATTGGTGAACACGTTCGAAGATTTCAGAGGTGTTACAAATGTCATCATATCCATGAAGTATACTTTGTTGTAAGTCTTTCTTGGATATCGCGAACTACACTCCGGCATACCAAATCCTTGAGATAGCACCAAAGAAGCAATGTGCACTGGTTTAGATTTGAAAATCTTGCTGACCACGCAACTGTCTAACCTCGACCTACCCACCATAAATCAATTGGGTGTTAGGTTGCAGATTTAAACCCTTCATGATCTATATATTCTTGTTTATTAAAAGCAATTTGCCCTAAAATATTGAACAGTTTTTGCAAAATCTAAAATTAACAATATAACTTTTTCCTAGCATTTTTTACGAAATTAAAATGGATAACATATTTCGTTACTCAACTCGATCTGTAAGTGTTCTGCCAATGCAGGATAGTTATAAAAAAATTAAAAAATAAATGTCATAGCTAGGGGTGTGCGGGTAGTAATTCTCTGGATATCGTATCTGGTTGAAGTTATCAACCATTTGATTCTCAGTTATCGCGGTAATTTGCTTAGCCGGTTGACAGCAGTCCAATATCAAAAGTTACAAGAAATACTTATCGGGTAAAATGATTTAAATTGGCATATATCAAGTAGAGAAAAATATCTATATCTATATAGATATATATGCCCTAGAAGACTGAAAATTTGCAGGAACGTTACTCATAAGTAGGAGGGGCGGACTAAGAAAGATTTTTCCAATCCGCTGCCATCTTAATAAATGGCGCCCAGAAGTGTAAAAATCTTCTCTATACAACAACCGATTTTTCAAATATTTAGTACACTGGTTTCCTTTAACCTATGGACGGACTGAATGTTCTTTTGGGTTCGATTTGTTGCCATCTATATAAATGGCGGCTAAAATCTTAAAAACCCTTCTTTATGGAATAATGTCCGTGTGGAAAGTAATGAAAAGTGTCCTCACGGGTTGATGGGCAACGCCGAGCCCCTTCTTTCCTAGGGTGCTACAAAAATTTTAGTCATCAGTCTAATCAACCCATTCTTATAATATTTTGATGGAAGTTCTTATTTCACGCGAGCGACGGCGCGGGTAACAGCTAGTCATTAATAATCAAAATATTCAACAAATCTACTGAATATTTCAAACTTGTAGTTGGTTATTTCTCAGTTATTTTCGCTTCCTTTTTTTTGACATCAAAAAAACAAACATTGTTGCAGATACTATCGTCTAATCACATTGGCTAAAAAAATCCTGATCTCACCACAGCATTTTGGTACTGTAATTAAATGGATGAGCAAACTGTAACCGCCCTCCAGGGTTCGACAATACCTGGTTTTTCTTAAAAAAAACCAGCTCACCGGATTTTACTGAATTTTGCGTTGTTATCTTTACCAATTGGGTGCATTATAGAAATTGTCATTCAAAAGTTTTTAAATTTTATACTCTGTCCTCAGATTAAACTAACACCGAATGCTTATGTTAAATGAAATAAAACTAAACACATAGTTTTACACTCTGAATATTAATTGCCGTTCGTAGTCTTTATGGAAAGAAATAACCTGGGAGGAGTACGGACCCCCGCCTTACATAACCCGACAACCAGTATGAACTTGAAACTATAGAAGAACCAAACAGTTTTCTGCCTGGGCGGTTTCGAGTAATTGGAGAAGTCAATTTCAGGTATCGGAGTTGGTGTTCGATCTGCTCTCTGAACGGGTACTCAAATAGTTTCGCCTACCAGCACAACCCTAGTTCGAGCATTTTTTTGAAGCAGGATTATACAAAAATTACTTCAACATGGTATCTTTTAGAGGCCATAGACCTCATACAAATATCTCATTGACTGTAAGGGGAAGCACCGAAAAAATTCTTAAACCACCTGCTCCTCCTTCGTCGCGTCTCATTTGTGTTCGAATGTGTAGGTCGCCGTCGAGATCAAGACCTATTTAGCTGTCATTTTTTGGTGAATGCCGTGATTACCATTGGATTCTTCGTGAATAACGATGAATGTAGTGATTAATTATATTTCAACGGATTACGATTTTTATTTTGGATTTTCGAATTCCTAGATTAATTTTGTGTGATTATTTCGAGGAATGTGTGATTTCCGAGATAATTAAAAAATTACCAGTATATCATGTGATTATTTCGGATTTTCTCAAGATTTCACGTGATTTTCCTGTGATTATTGCCCACAAAAATGAATGTGATTACTGATGATTTTTTAAAACTTGTAGAAATAGAGTAATTGATTTCTGCCGTTTTGAACATCGATTATTCGAGTGACTAACCCCTCGCTTAGTTTCGCAACCAACAGGCTGATCACTCTCAAATTAATCATACACCGATTACTGGTTTCATGCTATCACTAAACAATTCGAAGAATACCTTTAGTAAAGTTTAACGTACTGCGTATACTCAAACTTACCAGACTGACTAGTCCCCTGACCGCAATTCAGCCCTAGAGTTATTTTGACAATGCTACCTTTTTTATTTTTTTTTTAATTAGAGATAAAATTATGCTTAACCAGACAATCTAAAAAATGTAAAAACATGCAAAATTCAGGCTCGAGAAAATATAAGAATCCTTCGTCTCTACACATCAGATCTTGTGACTAGTATCGTTTCTTGTATTGAGGTTTTATGTTAATCTTCTTGATGAGATCGAGTATGACTATGGCCATCTTTTTTTAGTTGATTGATTTATCTGAGTTTCAAACTTTAAGACGAAGTCCACCTCCTCCAATGGAAATTAAACGGCTATCTAAGATTTGTACACTGGGGTTTCGAGACCGAGCATTAAAATCAAACTCTCAACAAACTGTGTTCTAAAAAGCCAAATACTAACCAGGAACTTCGTTTTCAATTCATCTAAAACGAAAGACTTTTCATTTTGATTGGTCATCTCTAAATTCTCTTACACCCTGAAAAGTTTTCAATGTCCCTCTAGCAATGAAGCGAATCACTTCTACAAAAGAGTTCCTTGGTGTTTTTATCACAGTTTGTTCAGCCCAATTTAAGATTAAACATTCTTTAAGCTCATTAGACCTTGGATCGTCTTTAATATAAGTTTAAAAAATATGTAACATTGAGGCTATGAAAAAGCAACCTTTAACTTACGTTCTTTAGGAGCATTTAACGCCAAAATACTAAAGTATATAGAAATAAAAACAAAGTATACGTCGTCGAACCTTGCTCGCGCCGTGTAGTATGAGAAGCCCATCTTTATCCTAGAATAGTGTCGACCCTCTCTCTGTATGATTACAGAGACCGTAGTACAGGAAACGAGCCGTGAATAGGGTCATAGTTTAGCAGATGCTAGCTATAGTACCATAAGCTAGCGTTCGGATCGTCAGCATCACGTACTATTTTATAAAAACCTACGTCATCGAGAAGTTCTTCCATGATTGGTAAGTTTTGTGTAAGGAATTAAGCGGAGGGTAAATTGCATCTCATTTTACATGCACTCTACAGCAAAAGCAGGGAATTGTTTATGAAGTGTACTTTTTATTTTTATATCTATATACTTTTGGTAAAATTTACGATATCCCTCAGTTCATGTCTGGAGTCTTCATGAGTACGTTTCCAATTCTTCGCCTGAGTATAAGTAATCAAAACTTGCAGAGGTTAACGGTAATAGTTAGTACAGGGCGCTGTAGGTTAGCTGTGGCATAAGGGCTAGCCACCACCCCTCTATGCATTGTAAAGGGACCCACCTGTAAATAAGCCACAGGCTTAGTGTGGAAATCCCTTCGTAGACAAAGTTTAGATTATTATTAATAATCTATAGGAATGCAAAACTATTAAAGCATAACGCGGCTCCTGTGGATCCCCTACAAGTTGACTTTCCTTACGAACTCCAGTTTTGGCTTGGCAAAGCTAGAGGCATTTGTGGGCGAGATTTGTGTATAAATTCCGCCCACTAGCCTTTGTCAAGGCAAACCCGGAGTTCAGGAGGAAAGTCCCCTTGTAGGGGAGCAGCGCTATGCTTTAAGTCAAATATTGTCTTCTTCAGTAAAATTGTTTAATTACAATAGGCATGGCTTTATCCCCATCTGAAAGACTGCGCTCCAAAATAGCAGCATTGGTCATGTATCACTCACGAAGTAACGTGGACGTAGTTAATATAAGTGAAATAGTACATTTTCAACATTTTTGGTTAGGTCATGTGAGGTTAGGTTTGATTAGGTTTCGTGGGGTTTGCAGCGGTTAGGTTAGTTTAGGATCACCGTAGGTAGAACGTAGTTAAAATTAGTGCAATAATACATTTTCAACTCATATTGTTTTAACAAAAATAAGCAGTGATAAGGGTAAAATATATATTTAATGCAAACCACATACTATGTCTTCTTCCAGTTGAATAGAATTCCGGTTCAATGGGACTATTTTATAATGAAAATTGCACCTTTGGCTACGTTCGGTCGAATGGGACACCACAAAAAAACCTTCTGTCGAATGGGAATTCGGTTGAATGGGACCAAAACCAAAAAAAAACCTCGTAAACTTAAACACCTCCGGGAGTGTGGTGCAATCCTGTAAGCCAAGCTTCTGGGCGGCGAAGTTTGAGGGGATACGACACATGTCGGCGATCCTACCCTATAGGTACCGACTGTCCCGTGTCCGTCGGAGGTGACTTACCCCAATTCCACCTTCCGTCACCTCCCAAGTAAACCTCATTTCCTTCCCTGTTTACACACATACGACATAGCGGCCCCCGTCAGTGTAGGGTCTCACTCTCCATCAATTCTTCCTGGAGCGCAAAGCCTCACGGCTATAGGCTCTAAGTGTGGGTAGTTGGAAAAAACCCCATAGAGATTAACATTACGAGATCGGATTCAGTATAAATAGAAAATCGCTTACGGTTTTTTTTAATTACAGGCGAAGAATCGAGATATATACGCCCAGTTTCTTGCGGAACGTGCAACCAGAAACAAGAAAAGCAGCTCGTCTCAGCCAGAACCACAATTGAAAACGCCTATTTCACCTAGGATTAAAGCATTTAAAGATTTTGAAAATCAAGAGGAAGTTACAACTCAGGAACAAGATGACCCTAACGCCGTTCGTAATTACGACTTACCATGGTCGACTTCCCTGTTGAAGAAAAGCTGGAGACACAACGAGATCGTCTGAAAACGATAATCGAACAGTGTAAATATTGTGTCTCGGTTAAACAAATCTCAGGTGCTGCGAATATTACGTCCAATTTCATCAAACACGTCAGGGTGAGTATCCTTAACAATTCCTTTGTTAAATTGTTCTTGGCTAATTATAAACATTATACAAAAACTAGTTTCGCTTCGCAATCCTTAAAAAACTACAGTTATACACAATCCTTGGCGAAACCACGTCATTTTTTAAAACCCACTAAGGGGCCAGAAACTAGATATTAATATATGTATTTATACAATTTGAAATTTATTTCAATCGATTTGAGAAATTTGGTTTTAATATCGTAATTATTTTTGATTCGAAATTTTACAAACAAAAAATGGGTAAGGGGGGGGGGGGTAAATGTGGCGTTTCGGAACAAATAGCTTAAGTCTAAAATGATTATGACCAGAGTTCAAAATTGAAGTTTAAAGCTCGTACAAGGCGTTCTGATCTGTTCTGGCCTGAATAATTAAAATGCTAAAAGCTCATTTTGTATCAAGGATGATGGAGGGTGGGTACGAAATCTGAGAGAAATAAGCGCCGTAACTACGGAGACAATTGGGTCTGGTGGGACGCTAAAAATGGGGGAGTAAATACTCGCGACGAAAGGCAGGTGGGCTACTTAAGAACTAGACAATTTTTTTTAACTTTATTCAGTGAGAAGATACAATATCTTTTCAGCTTTTGCTAGTGCTCTAAGGTTGGGTTGTGAAAAACTTGTACCTCCTTGTTCGGGAAACTATGTCTTACCCGAAAAAAAGACTTCATAAACTTAAACCCCATAGAGATTAACATTACGAGATCGGATTGAGTGTAAATAGAAAATAGCTTCAGGGTTTTTTCTTAATTACAGGCGAAGCATCCAGATATTTACGCACAGTTTATTGCGAAACGTGCAACCAGAACCACAATTGAAGAGGACGGAAGAGAGTGCGGTACTAAAAATATGTGGGCAAGATGATGTTCTACTATTGGATGCTTTGCTTAACAAAAAGTTAGTGAATCATTTCAGGGCTTCAGTCTGTTGGTCCACGCTCAAACCAAAAAATCTGAGGACTGCTTCTATTAAAGAGAATTACGAAAATTTATTCACTCAGATCACTTTCCAGGGATTTATCTACCGAAAAGAAAATTGGTGAAGGGTCGTTTGCCGAAGTTTTCAAAATAAAATGTAAAGGGGATTTTGTCGTTTTGAAAATAGTTCCTGATGAGGGATTCAGCCCAACCGGAAGGAAGCAACTCACGCTTGAAGAAGTCGTTTTGGAGATGATAATTTCCAAGTAAAATTTGCGAAATTAGTTACCTAGTTATGTTTCTTTTAATTCTCAGTTTTTATTTTTAGAGAAATGAGTTGTCTCAAAACTATAATACTGAAAATAGGGCCCCAGTTTTTATTGAAGTCAAAGAGTATGTTATACCTTAGGTATTGATTTTTGGGGTGTGATGGTGATTTTTGCATTTAGAATCTCATTCGCTCAAGGAAAATTTCCTAATAAACTTCTGGAAGAGTGGTCTGTTTTGCAAATAAAAGACGAGATGCATTTAATGACGACCCAGGTAATGAACACTATATCTCGGGAGAATGGCTTAAAACTCCCCCTAAAAGGGAGGGTGAAGTGGAAAAATCAAGTGATTTTTTTATCGATTCTTCTTCTAATTATAAGACCGGTATGCAAAGGGAGACATTCAGAAAATACCTCCGAATGATTTTAAAATTCCTATTAAGTTCATTATTTAAGGATAATTTGAAATATGCCCATCCGACCAATCGCGTAACGCCATGCCTTTTTTATTAAAAAAATTCTCGTGGCACGCTCCGTGACGGATGAAATTTATCGCGAGATTTGATAAAATTCGGGCGCGATGTTACAATCGTGGCGCGAGAGATGGAGCGTGCCACGATAATTTTGTTAACAAAAATGCGATTGGTCGGAGGCGTTTATTTAAATTATCCTTAAAATATGTACCTAAATTGAATTTTAAAATCGTTCGGAAGTATTTCCTTATTGTTTCACTATGCAGAAGATTCGATAAAAAATCAAAACATTTGTCCACTTCACCCTCCGTTTAATTAAACTTAATACCTCAGTAATTTTTCATTTGCCATTGTTATTAAGGCACTTTTGAAAAAAATCAACGCTTCATTGTTTTTCAGTATGCCTATGGTGGCGTCGATCTTGAGCATTTCAAAGTGCGTGTAAATTATTCCATGAGATTTTTCATTAAGTATTCTTCAAGCCTTATTTTTTTATAGTTTTCAAAGGCGTCGGAAATTTTGGCAGTATTTAAGCAGTTAGCTTTGGGACTAGCTGTTGCTGAGGCTTCATGCGAATTTGAACATAGAGATTTGCACGAAAGCAATGTTTTAATTTCAAAAACCTAGAAGAAGTACGCCGAATTTTATTTCCAATCCAAATCACTCAAAGTTTTGACAAACGGTTGTGACGTCTAAATTATTGATTATACACTATCTAGACTCGTTAAAGGTGAGATTAATTAATTTTTAATTTTGTAAACAATTAAACATTTGTTTATTAATATAGACGGAACACCTGTATACAAGGAGTTAGACGATGATGAGTTGTTCACAGGAACCGGTGATCAACAGTATGATGTTTATCGTGCCATGAGACTAGAGACTTTGTGAGTCAAAAGTTTTCCAGACTAAATGAATACTACTTTATTTTAATGATAAATTTTTGAAGTGAGAATTAATTGTAGTGCGTAGTAGGCTAACTGTTGCTATTGAAATAATAGTGAAACAATTTTCACCATTGCCTTTGAATTGCGCGCTTAAATAGGGAAGAATGGCAGGAGCACAAGCCTTTCACAAACATCCTGTGGCTCTCATTTTTAATGAAAAAGTATATGAATCTCAACCAAATACTCTTCAAAAAAGACACTGTTTCATACGAAACTATGAATAACTTTATAAACAATATTAACAGTTGCGACTCAGCTGAAGAGTTCGCACAAAAATTCAGGAAAGACATTACCAAATAAGTTGGTAAACATATTTAAAAAAAATATATATTGCAACACGACCAGATGGTCACGTATGTTTTAAAAAATTCATGAAAGACATTACCAAATAAGTAAGTAAAACATTTAAAAAAATCATATTTCGACTCGACCAGTTGGTCACGTATTAAGTAATTAAGTGTAATTTTAAAAATAATTCTTATTATTTATTAGATAAACAACTTTTTTAGATTAGATATTTATCTGATGACGTCATTGGAATAGAGCAGATAAGATAAAGATGAAATAGATAGTCGTCTGATATTTTTTTGTAATCAGATTTTTTAGTATCGTTTTTGGAAGTAGTTAGTTGTGCTCGAGACACCGTGCTGGATCGGTTATGAATTAAGATTTATGAATAATTATTTACGTTTAACTCTAATTTATTAATACTAATTTAAGTTATAAATAAAGATCATTACAAAAAACGGTTTCGTTTGTTGCTCCAGAACAATAATTTTAACATGGTAGCAGAGCGTGGTTCAGCTTCAAAAGGAATTGGTTTCTCCCTTCGCCGCGACGCCAACAAGAGAGAACAGTAATGACGGCCGGGAGTGTGGCGCACTCCTGTAAGCCAAGCTTCTGGGCGGCAAAGTTTGAGGGAATACGACACATGTCGGCGATCCTGCCCTATAGGTGCCGACTGTCCCGTGTCCGCCGGAGGTGACTTACCCCAATTCCACCTTCCGTCACCTCCCAAGTAAACCTCATTTCCTTCCCTGCTTCTACACATACGACCTAGCGGCCCCCGTCAGTGCTGGGCCGCGTAGGGTCTCCCGCTCAATTCTTCCTGGTGCTCAAAGCCTAACGGCTAAGCACTAGTGTTGTAGGTGGAAAAAAAAAAAAAAAAAAAAGAACAGTAATGACGGAACTCGCATCACTGCACATCGTGGGAGGGTATGAATGCATAAACTGAACAGACCAAGGGTTAGGAAGAAACATATGGGAAACTTGAATATAAGTTAAACGTAATAAAGTGTAAAGGGAAAGGATTGAAATAAAAACCAAGGCTGGAATAATGGCGGAATATTATGAAGATATGGGAACATTCTCATTTAAGAAGTTAGATGACAGAAATTATAACCAATGGAAATTTGATATGAAGGCTGCTTTATTGGATTGTGGAGTATGGGGGATAATAGACGAAACAGACACAAACCCAGGAGCTACAGCAACAGCTGAAGAGAAGGAACGATATAAACGTAGAGCCCAAAAGGCATTATCTAAGATCCAATTAGCAGTAGACAATACCAATAAGAGAATTATAGCTAAATGTAAGACAGCAAAGACAGCATGGGACGAGTTAGCGAAGATTTATGAACCCAAATCAAAGGCGAGGATCGCGTGTGGCTATGTCGAGCTTTTTAACTTTTCACATAAAAGAAGGGGTTAATTCGTCCTCATTTTATTTTAATTTCGTAAGTTAAACCTTATTATAATTTAATACAAAAGAATTTAAATTTAGGATTTAGCCGATAATTTTTAAATTGACTGATTTCACTAAGCCTCGGTCAAAATTTAAATACAGCTGATTGTATGTAGAGACTAGAGACCAATTGGCCGTGTAGCGTACGTTTTAAGGTGTTTCACCTGGTGCTATGGGCCCACGATAGCCGCTAATTAGGTTATTTGTTTAAATTAAATCAATTTTTATTGTTTAAAGTAGATTAATGCAAAAGACGCACAAGGGTTCGTTCCCTGTTTTTTGACTGTTGCCACCAGCCAACAGTTACCGCTACGAAGATACGTTTTTTACTGGTAAAATAAATGATAGATTCAATCACACTATCACTTAACCCTGTCACCAAATCATCCAATCTTTTTAAATGACGCTTTTCCAATAATTCTTATAGGTTAACAATTTAAATTTTAATTATTTAGTGCTTATTCTAACATAACCTCAAAACAGTAAACAATGGCCATTTTTCCAACGATAACTGTGCAGATTATATTTCGTGCCACCGATAACCACTATGTAGATCACTTTATTGGTTTAAATTAATGGTAATATAATTGAATAATTAAATCACACGATCACTAAACCCTGTCAACAAACCAACCAATGTTTTTTTATCCCGGCTCTTGCAATCATTTTTATTAGGTAACAGTTGCGTTTTTAATTACTATTTTTAACCGCTATTTAGAATAAACCTTTTTGTTTAAATTAGATACATTTTTGATGTTTAAAGTAGATTAATTCAAATTACGCAGAAGGGTTCATTCCCTGGTTTCTAGACTGGTGCCAGCAGCTAACGGTTACCGCTACGAAGATACGTTTTTTGCTGTTAAAATAAATGATAGATTCAATTCAATCACACTATCACTAATCCCTGTCTCCAAATCAATATTTTTAATTCAGGCTCTTCCAAGCGCGAAATTACAAATTAAGGCGATGTACAGTGTGTTAATTAATTAATATAAATTTTGGATAAATATGTAACACACTATCATTATTAAATTTCTGAAGAGAGGAAAAAAAGGTTGAAATTAATTTTTTTTTAAATTTAAAAAGCAAATTTGGCTCAGAAAAAACCCAGTGCCAGAAGCCTGTCTTATAAAATGTTCACATCATGATTTGTTCAAGAATGTCTAGAATTAAGTCGCATAGAAGTAATGAATATTTCACCTAAGTCAGCTGACTTGGCCAGGCAGGGCATAGCCCACTCGATCCATGCTCACGGACGCTGCTCTGCCCTCTGCATCTTGCGTCGTGTTACGCGTGATCGACTGGGCTATGGGCAGGGTAAACAAATACGGGGCTGCCAGGCTGTCTCTTACACAACAATGATGGCCATTATCCTTTATGAGAAATGTTTCCTGTCCAGTGGGGGAAATAAGGCGGTGGCACAGGGCAAATGACCAGTTTAAAAATTAAACCACGGGACCACTAAGAAAATTCAAGGGTAACCAGAGTCCAGACATTAACTCAAAAAGTATTCAGATGGGATTGTAGGACCTCACACCCTCCCAAGTCTTACCGCTGTTCTGGTAGCCATATTGGGTGGTCTCAGCTTCATTCCTGCTTTAAACCCACCAATATGGCAGCGTAAATGATGTCACGAGGCTCATCTCCTTCTCCAACTGAAAGCTCTCTATAGCGCGAGCAGCTTGCGTCCATGAGCGCGGATCGAGTGGGCTATGCTGTCAGGCAGAAACTTTGTCTCAGTTAGACTGCTACAACGAAAACCGAAAACCAGTAACATTAGTCCAAGCCATCATCTGAAAGACTCAAAACGATGACTCTGATTCTTCTGAATTTGGAATATCAGTAGAAATGATTCTAGATAATTCTCAGAGTTATTTTAAATATTTTAATACTCAAAGCCAGGGGATAAAGAAAGGCCAAAATAATTTTAGTATGAAAATTTGATGTTTTCAGTGATAAAGTAATCTCATTGGTGATAACTGATTAACTGGTACCTGAAAGCATTAGTCACTAACTAGCAATATTAGGTCCCTTATGCTTAAGCTCCCCTATATTTTTGTTTGTGCTTAGTGCAGATTTTAAAAATGCGACAGTTTCTTAACAATCTTAATTAAAATGAAGACTGAAGGAACAGATATTAATAAAAATGTCTTCGTGGACAAAGACTAGAAAAAGTAAATGATAAGAGAACAAAATGGAATGACCGAAGTAACAGATATTAAATTTTTTCAGTTTAAAGACATGATTATAAAACATCAATTATTTAAAAAAAATACTTATCTTCGTTTTTTTCACCAAAATTACATTTGCCCAAAAATTTTGAATCATGAATTTTCCATTCTTTTCAAAATGGTTCGTGTCATATCTTTACTATATAACAGATACATGCGACATCGTTTATATTTAAAGCTAGATTTCCAGTGTAGGCCATGATAGAAACAGTTCCTCGTTAGTGATATTTAAATGGATTGCAGCTTTTAATTTGAACTACAATACGTTTTAAGCCCAATAGTGAAATAAAAGCACAGCCCACCATTTGTCGGTGTCCATTTACGTGTTTCGTGTTATACCTTTGCTCAGAAATAGCAAGTCGAAGTCGTACCAAACTAATTCAATCACAACTTTTAAAACAGTTCTCACGCACTCAATAAAATACCAAAGGTTTTTTGTTAATAATATCTTTTATCCAAATTTAAATGATTGATTTATAAAACATTTTAAATAGTCGACCCAAAAAATGGGACCCAATCGAATCGTGGTCGTATAAATGTAGGCGCAAAACCAAAGCACCCTAAAGCGACGTTTAAAATTTCAATCATGATGAAAGATAAAATTTCTAACTTCGGTTGCATTTAGTCGTTTTAAACAACGTTTTCTCTTAAGTTCGAAAAGAGGAACCTTTAAAAATAAACCATATCCATACTCGGATATTTATTCTAATCCTTTTCATTCGAAAACTGTTAATACGAAAAAGGATCTATAGAATGAATAATCTGTCTTTCGAACACAATGCAAATGTAATTTTGGTGAAAAAAACGAAGATAAGTATTTTTTTAAACAATTGATGTTTTATAATCATGTCTTTAAACTGAAGTATTTTAGTATCAGTTACTTCGGTCATTCCATTTTGTTCTCTGATCATTTACTTTTTCTAGTCTTTGTCCACGAAGACATTTTTATTAATTCTT
Organism: Phalangium opilio; assembly: GCF_054372755.1. NCBI lineage: Eukaryota > Metazoa > Arthropoda > Arachnida > Opiliones > Phalangiidae > Phalangium > Phalangium opilio. The sequence goes on along the minus strand of NW_028324172.1, from coordinate 1,053,497 downwards.
TAAGAGCATAAAACATTTACTACAGAAAAGCCACTGAAAAATTCAACCCAAAACGCAAACTTCGCGCATTATAGAATATTTGCAAAATTTTTCATGTCAGAAATCCTTCCACTTTAGCAATCACAACTTGCTTATTATTCTAAATTCACAGACTAAACACTACGCTGCACACAAATCCAAAATTTCTACTTTCCAAAGAGCCATCCAAAACCTTTATTTCTAAGTTGGAACCCTATTGTCCTTTTAAAATCGAGACCCTACTGGCAATTAACTAATAAATCGTCACATTACTGAATGTAATTCTTAAAACCTCATTTCTATAATTTCCGAGTAAAACTATGCTATGGCTTGAACATCCGGTTTTTCTGATCGTAATGTTTTCTTCACTACCATTGCGCCGAATCCCAATCAACCGAAACCAATACCATTCGACCGAAAAACCCGCACTTTGGCGGATTTACGATTCTGTCCAATGGGACAATCCCATTGCATCGAACAACCCGCACTTCAGGGTTGGCACGCTGGTATCCAGTCCGGTTTTATCCATCTGGATTAAACCGGTTTAAACCACGTTGAAAAATCCAGTGGATTTTTCCAAAAAAAATGATAATATAGGCACCATAAAGTGAGATGGAAGAAAAGGTTTGACCCACACCTCTTTATTTCATCGAAATGGTCGATTCCCATATATTGTGGGTTAGTTTGACGCGCCCTCCTCTCACTGCCCCACCCGAAACTCGTGAGACTGAGTTGAATTTTTCGCAACGCTAAATTGTTGGGTCGGACCGCGCATTTAGAAAAATATTTATCAGAACCTGCCCTATTGAACATCATAAAAAAGCCTAAACGGGCCCGACCCTGCCCTATTGAAGATAATAAAAATGTCTACCCGGGCCCGACCCTGCCCTATTGAAGGTAATAAAAATGTCTACCCGGGCCCGACCCTGCCCTATTGAAGGTAATAAAAAAAATGTCTACCCGGGCCCGACCCTGCCCTATTGAAGGTAATAAAAAATGTCTACCCGGGCCCGACCCTGCCCTATTGAAGGTAATAAAAATGTCTACCCGGGCCCGACCCTGCCCTATTGAAGGTAATAAAAAATGTCTACCCGGGCCCGACCCTGCCCTATTGAAGGTAATAATAAATGTCTACCCGGGCCCGACCCTGCTCTATTGAAGATAATAAAGATGTCTACCCGGGTAGATGGATGATAACCCTGCCCGACCCGACCAGCAAAACGTTTTAAATAGTTTTCGACCCGATATGGGTCGGGTTGGATTGAAAAATCCCTATAAAATCAGGGGCCCTACTCATCTCTAAGGGAAATGTCTATAGTTTTATCAACTTTATCAGACGGCCTAGCAAAAGACAACTAGAGCACTAAATGTAAATAGAAGTGCTAAAATTAAGCACTAGAGAGTAGTTTAAAAAAAAAGCTGGATAAATCCAATAAAATCCGGTTTAAACCAGCAAAAAACCATACCAGTGGCTTTTTCAAGAAAAATCCGGATTTTTACCAACCCTGCCGCACTTCGGGTTTTTCCCGATTTAATAATAAATCAATATTAGCAATTGGTTTTATTATGTCATATTTTGCTGATTTATTACTATTTTGTTCTTATAATCCTTAGTTTTAAAATAATAATTTAGAAATTTTTTGGATCTTGTGTTCATTTTACGTAGGCTTTAAATTGTTTTAATTTTATCAGCAAAATATGACATAATAAAACCAATTTCTAATATTGATTTATTATTACATTTTATATTTATCATGAAAATACTTTAAGCCAGCCGTTTCACTGTACTTGAAGTGTATAACCGCTCCTAAGAGGAAGAGACGTCCTCCTAAACAAACCAAACCTAACCCTATCCTAACAGTAATTTTTTGGAAAAGGCATTTTATTTGAGAAGTCAATGAAGATGAACATCAATATTTTCGAAAAGGCGTAACATTGAAAAATTATTTATAAATATTACTAACCTAACTTAACCAAACCCAACCTAACCCTAACCTAACAGTAATTTTTTGAAAAGTCATATTATTTGAGAAGTCTATGAAGATAAACATCAATATTTTGGAAAAGGCGTAACATTGTGAAATGATTTACAAATATTACTAAGCTAACTTAACTAAACCCAACCTAACACTAACCTAACAGTAATTATTTGGAAAAGGCATATTATTTGAGAAGTCAAAGAAGATAAACATCAATATTTTGGAAAAGGCGTAACATTATTTAATGATTTTTAAAATATTATTAACCTAACTTACCCTAACCTAACAATAATTTTTTGGAAAAGGCATATTATTTGAGAAGTCAATGAAGATAAACATCAATATTTTGGAAAAGGCGTAACATTTTTAAATGATTTATAAAATATTACTAACCTAACCCTAACCTAACAGTAATTTTTTGGAAAAGGCATATTATTTGAAAAGTCAATGAAGATATTGCTGATCAAACCCAACCTTACCTAACCTAACCTGGTTTTGAACAAGAACGTTTTATTGGATGAAAGCGTTTTTGATTAATCCTTAACCCATGCCCAAATAGTCAAGTGCCATTTTCACTTTTTCTGTATACTATTATTTTATACTTTTAGAACACACGGTAATGAAAATTTCCAAAGGTCGTTTTTAATTATCATCTTGTATAGTCGTCAAATAATGGCGTTTCCAAGGTAATAAAAATGTATTTAAAACGCTTTCATTAATAAACGACATAAATAGAAATTAAACTACATAGCATTTTTGGGGTTGCTTAATTCGACAAATAGCGTCGTTTGAATTGTAAATACCAAATCTGCGATTGGGCTAAATTCATTAAAAACATTGGCGGGATTCGGTTTAATGGGAATTCGATCTAATGGAATTCTGCGCAATGGGAATATACCCATTCGCTTTTGGTAAAGTTTATAACACACGCCACTATCTCAACACAATTAAAATTAAGACTAAAGTTACATATTTAAAGGCCGAAAAAACAAACGATATAAATGAGGTTTATCAATTGACTTTAGTTCAAATATTGCAATTTTTCTTTAATCTGGGAGCAGTGCTCCCAGCCAAGTCGAGCACTGACATCCTTTTCTCGAAGCAACTCGTGGCACTTTTAACCCCACTGTAACTTCGTGATGGGTACAGGTAAGAGCCTGAAATTTTGCTTGCCACGAGGACTGTCAATCGTAGCTATAGTTTCCAAATTTCAAGTTCCTACCCTATATACTTTTCGAAATATCGCAGGTGAAATTTACCTTATTTTGTCACTCACTCACTCACCGATCATCAAAATTCTAAGGTACTTCTAGAGGAGATAGAAACTTAAAATTCAGGATTTAGTTTTCATTTATTTTATAAAGCACAGAAAAATTAAAACATCCGGAAATTTTTATAAAATTGTTCTTTAGTTCTTTATTATAAAACTAGATGGCGCTGCCGTCTTTTCAACAGAAATAGTGTGTGTTCTTGATGAAAGGACGTAATGGTCCAAAGTTAACCGAAAGTTAAACATATATTAAAGCTAATAGAAGTAGTAGTTTAAAAGAAAAATGTCGTAACTGATGCCACATTCTTTTATTAGGATATCGCGTACAATCTTTATTGCATATTCTCTGCGGGTCGAAAGGGGTAATTCAGCGTAAATATGGACAAACGTTAGCGATTATATTGGCAAACGAAGTACCACGAGAGGGTCTTGTTTTAATATAACTACCGAAGTATAACGAGAGGGTCTACAAAAAGAAGTGAGATCCTATGAAAAACATTAACATGTACAAAAATGGGCCAAGCCTCGCTTCGTGCCCGCTCCGCCGTAAAACGTTCTGAGATCCCATGTAGAGCCAAGTCTGCCTTTTGTTCTCATTCAATCGCCAATTGAACAATTATGTTATAAATTAAGTCCTTTTCCTAATTAATAACCAATATTCTTTGACTCTATCATTATTATACATCTTTGTTCGTATCAAAAGATGAATGGGGAGTCATTAATGATAAGCATTTGAAACCAGGTGGCGGCACGATCTAATACACAACCGTGTCGTCAGTTTTTTGGGATGTTTTGACTGTGATTTTTATTTTATTAGATGTCCGGATTGATGAAGACCCACGGGTCGACAGCTCTCATTGTTTCTTTAAGAAGACCGTACGCGCTCAATAATCAGCGCAAAAAACGTGGGGCCTGTTGTTTTAGTTTCAAAGTATAAGCAATACGCTATCCAGACCAACATTTGTGCAAAGTTCAAATACAGTATAAGTAAAAGTCCATATTAGGACGGGAATTATGATGATGGTGATATATGCAATCATTTTCATAACTAGTTTAACGCTTTTTTTTAAATTTAAAATATCCCTAGGGATTTTAATATTTAAAATTTTAAGAAAAATTAAATTTTTTTCAAAAAGTTGAAATATATTCAATTAATTATAGTCTTAATTACTCGCGTCGTTCTCGAATTAGCTCTCCTTAAGTCTCTAGCCCTACGAACATATGAACATATCTATAAACTTAAGTTATAATCTAATCAAACCAATGATATCACAATAGGTGTTGCCATTGTCATTATGTATTTTCTTAACGCGAAATAATCTCTTTCTTCATAAGCGTTACTACGTGACTTTAGTCTGTTTCTCAAGATAGACTCATTACAGAGGGGAGCGAGGAAGCGATAAAATTAGCGCCGTCTCTCTTTTTTCTCTCTGTTGTTTCTGTCAGAGAGGAGTGTATTGTATATTATCAAAAGTGTATAACACTTCTTTTCGAAGGACGTGTATCACAGGGCGGTAATAATTATAACACGATTCCTCCCAAAATCGATACATTTGAATCAATAAATAGCTTCCTTATAATTACCGTCTTGGCTTTTAACTATTTCCTGTTTGGGCCCACGTAAAGGCGAGGTTTGTGGTTTGATTATTGAGAATTTAGGACCCAACAGTTATAGAATTCATACCACGGTGAAATGCTCATCTTTATTTTGAGGAGCAGGAAGAAAAAACCAAAAAATGAGCCTGTATAACAAAAGCAATTACTAACGACCAGAGCAAAATATACTAAGAACTTAAGTACTAAAAGTTCATTCTTGAGTTCTCTATTTCTACCTTCTAAGCCTGCTTTTTAGTGTAATCGGTTACACCCTATATGTTTTCTAGAGTTCAATTGAAGTACTATTTATTCCCGTAATGCAACCCTAGATCTTTTTAAATACAGAATGGACGTGCATCTTTTTCATTGAAAAACCATATGTTAACTCAGATCTGCTATAACGAATTAAACCAGGAAGAAAATAATAAAATTCTGCTAAAACAATGAAATTAAGTTTATTTTTTAAATTTTAAATATGCTGTTATGTTTATACTTATTGCCCTTTTAGACAGTACTATTTTGGTAAGTCTTACTCCAGGCTTCCCACTTCGATTTCTTACGAAAGATTTTTAAATAAAATAATAATACTTAAAGAGAAGATAAAAGGGAAAAAGAGAAAAAAACAATCTTTTTCAATCCTCTCCTAATTGAACTTTTCAATTTCTGAAATTTTGTAATTATTTCGGTAGCAAAAACAATTTTTCTCTTTTTTTCTAGAAGGTATAGGTTATAATGGATAAGTTTGCTTTCGGAGAGAGAGAGAGGGGAGGCTGAAGAATTCAGGATGTATAAGATATAACACAAAAACTAAAAGACCATGAGAATCTTGCACCCTCTCAAGTAACAATTTTGGTACAATGTTATATAGAACACTAGCTGTTGCCCGCGACGTCGCTTGCGTGTAATAAGAACTTCCATCAAAATGATATAAAGAATGGGTAGATTTTACTGATGACTTTATTTTTGCAGCACCCTTGGAGCTAAGGCACTCGGCGTTGCCCGTCAGCCCGTAGGAACATTTTTTATTACTTTCTATGCGAACATTATTCCATAAAGAAGGGTTTTAAGTTTTTGGCCACCATTTAAAAAGATGGCAACAAATGCAACCCAAACATTTTTTATTACTTTCTATGC